>NC_060127.1:52418656-52725739 GCF_021461395.2 Schistocerca americana
CAGACTTATTCACTTTGTGAAACTCTTTTTTTTTGTATAAATCATTCAACTTTTTTCAAACTGTAATCATTTCTTTGTCTTTACATGTATGTCACATCCACCGATTTCCGTTCCACTGCGATAATTCCTTTGTGATGTGTCTAATTTTCGTTTTATTTTTATTGTTTTTAGAGTTATTTAGTTGAATTCACAGACTTTAGATTTGTGTGATTTATCGTGCAAACGCAATTTGTTAGATTCCTTTTAGTACTCATGCGAATGACTTCACAGTTTACATTAGTTAGAGTTCAAAAATCGAATGGCTCTGAGCACTATGGGACTTAACATCTGAGGTCATCAGTCCCTTGTCCGCCCCAGTAGCTGAGTGGTCAGCATGACGGATTGCCGTCCTCTGGGCCCGGGTTCGATTCCCGGCTGGGTCGGAGATTTTCTCCGCTCAGGGACTGGGTGTTGTGTTGTGTTCATCATCATTTCATCCCCATCCGGCGTGCAGGTCGCCCAATGTGGCGCCGAATGTAATAAGACCTGCGATATGGCGGCCGGACCTGCCCCGCGAGGGGCCTCCCGGCCAATGACGCCAAACGCTCATTTCCATTTCCATCAGTCCCTTAGAACATAACTAACCTATGGACGTCACACACATCCATGCCCGAGGCAGGATTTGAACCTGCGACCGTAGAGTCGCGCGGTCCAAACTGATGCGCCTAGAGCCGCTCAGCCACAGCGGCCGTCCATTATTTAGAGTCAGTTGCCAATTTTCACATTATACAGATATCTTGACAAGATGAAAGAATCGCAAGGCTGGCCTAGATACGATTACGTAAGGCAGATCCTGGATGACGCAGATCGCTGCACTTCAGCAGTTGTGCTGAAATGAATAGAATAACATTTCTGGAAATCGAAAATCACCTCTGTAGTAATCGTCATGGGTTCCAAAAAGAACGGTCGCGTGAAACTCAGCTCTCTCTCTGTCTACTCACGGGGCCCAGACAGTGGTAGATGCGGGCGGCCAGATAGAAGTCGTGTAACATGACTGCTGGAACGCATTCGATACAGTTCCGCACTGCCATCTAATAAAGATGAGCGTACGAAATATGAGACCAGCTGTGCTATAGGACTGAGCAGTTTCTCGCGAATAGACCACAGCATGTCATTCTCAATGGAGCGTAGTCTTGAGGTCTAAAAGGAATTTGGTGCTTACTTCAAGGAGTGTTACAGGATCATTTCTATTCATGATATACAGGATGACTGAGCGGCCCCTACCGATAGGTTTTATGCAACCTGCAACACCTTGACAATCCCTGGGCGAGATTTTCAAATTCTTGCGTTCTCTATGCGCAAACTTGTAGTCCTACCACAAAATGAACAGGACTTTTTTCTATGAAATTTAATGCAATTAAATTTTGTACTGGGATACATTGTCGTTGGAGGTCAAAGTATTCGCGTTGTTAAAAAAAACTCGTTTGAAGCTCACTTTTCTATGTTTTTCTTTAATAATTCGAAAACTATATTCTTTAGCGAAAACTATATTCTTTAGCGAAAACGTATCCCAGTACAAATTTAACTGCAATTAATTTTGTAAAAAAATGTCCATTTTTTTCTATAGGACTAATAGTTTGTGCGTAGTGAGCGAGAGTACGAAAAATTTGTGCATGGTGTGTAAAGGCATTGCGGATTGCATAAAACCCATGGGTAGTTGCAGCTGACACATCCTGTACATAATTGATGTAGTGGATAAATTCGGAAACCGCATGTGGCTTTCCACCGATGATGCTGTTGTATACAGAGAAGTCACAACGCTGGATATAGCGAAGTGCAGGAAGACCTGCACAGGATCGACGCTTGATGCAGGTATTTGCTCCTGTCCCTGAAGGTAATAAACAAGTGTAGCTTATTACGCACAGATAGGCAGATAGTCTCATTGTAGTATGATTGCACGACTGCAGAACAATCGGTGGAAGCAGACACATCCAGAAAATATCTGCGAGTATACGAACGGAGCGATGTAAAAGGACTTCATAAAACCAATCGCAGGTAAGGCATATGCCACACTGAGATTCATTAGTACAATCCTTAGAAAATACAGTCCACCGACCAAGAAACTAGCTTACAGAATCTTCGTTCGATCAATAAGTGAATATTCCTCGTCAGTATGCGATCCGCACCAGAGAGTACTGATATAGAAATGTTACCGATGGTGATGCCACTAAAGAGGAGTTACTAAATACTGTTTTCCGTAATTCCTTCACAATAGAAGAGGAAGTGAATATTCCAGAGTTCGAAACCAGAACAGCTGCTAGCATGAGTGAAATAAAAGTAGATATCTTAGGTGTTACGAAACAACTCAAATCACATAAGAAAGGCAAGTCTTCCGGTCCAGATGGTATACCAATCAGGTTCATCTCAGAGTATGCAGACACAATAGCGTCTTTCTTAGCAATCATATACAACCGCTCACCTGACGAAAGGTCTGTTGATAAAACTGGAAAGTAGCTCAGGTCACACCAATATTCAAGAAAGGAAGTAGGAGTAACCCACTGAATTACAGACCCATATCACTGACCTCAATTTGCAGTAGGATTTCGAAGCTTATACTGTACTCGAACATTATGAATCACCTTGAAGAAAATAACTATTAATACATAACCAACATGGATTCAGAAAATATCGTTCTTGCGCAACGCAGCTAGCTCTTTATTCCAATGAAGTAATGAGTGATGTCGATAAGGGATCTCAGATCGATTCCATATTCCTAGATTTCCTGGAGGCTTTTGATACCGCTCTTCACAAGCGACTATTAATCAAATTGCGTGCCTATGGAGTATCGTGTCAGTTGTGTGACTGGATTCGTGATTTCTTCTCAGAGAGGTCACAGTTCGTAGTGATAGAAGGTAAATCATCGAGCAGAACAGAAGTGATATCTGGCGTTCCGCAAGATAGTGTCATAGGCTCTCTGCTGTTCCTGATTTGCATAAATGATCTAGATGATAATCTGAGCAGCCCCTTTAGATTTTTTGCAGATGACGCTGTAATTTACCGTCTAGTAAAATCATCAGACGATCAATTCCAATTACAAAATTATCTAGAGAGAATTTATGCATGGTGTGAAAAGTGGCAATTGGCACTAAACAAAGAAAAATGCGGGGTCATCTGCATGGGTACTAAAAGAAATCCGATAAATTATGGATATACGATAAATCGCACAAAACTAAGGGCTGTCAATTCGACTAAATACCTAGGAATTACAATTACGAGAAACTTAAATTGGAAAGACCACATGTATAATATTTTGAGGAAAGCGAAACAAAGACTGCGCTTTGTTGGCAGAACGCTTAGAAGATGGGACAAACCCACTAAAGAGACAGCCTACATTACACATGTCCGTCCTCTGCTGGAATATTGCTGCGCGGTATGGGATCCTTACCAGGTAGGATTGACGAAGGACATCGAAAAAGTGCAAAGAAGGGCAGCTCGTTTCGTGTTTTCGCGCAATAGGGGAGAGAGTGTCACTGATATGATACGCGAGCTGGGGTGGCAGTCACTGAAACAAAGGTGTTTTTCTTTGCGACGAGATCTATTTAAGAAATTTCAATCACCAACTTTCCCCTCCGAGTGCGAAAATATTTTGTTAAGACCCACCTACTTGGGGAGAAATGATCATCATAATTAAATAAGAGAAGTCAGAGCTCGAACGGAAAGATTTAGGTGTTCCTTTTTCCCACGCGCCACTCGAGAGTGGAATGGTAGGGAAGTAGTATGAAAATGGTACGATGAACCCTCTGCCAGGCACTTAAGAGTGAATTGCAGAGTAACCATGTAGACGTAGATAGAGGAAATAGAGAAGATTCGGAGCAGCAAGTTTTATTTCAGGTTCACTTAGTAAGCGCCAAGGTTTCGCGGAGACGTTCAGCCAAGTCCAATGGCAGACACAACAAGAGAGGCTTTCAGCATCACGACGTGTTTTACTGTTATAATCCCGAGAGCGTACATTCCTCGAGGAGTCAGCTCCCTTCTAGGCATATCTCGCGGAGAGGTCGTAAAGGTAAGTTAGAGAAACTGGAGCTCACAATTGTCCTTCTCGCCAACCATTCAAGACTGGAACGGGAAAGAAGGGAATGGACAGTGGTGGACAGAGTACCCTCCATCACACATCGCAAGATGGATTACAGAGTGCAAATGCAGAAATGATAACTGGCAAACGACAGAACAGGAGAACAGCATGAAACAATCCGTAGCTTGGATAGCTGAAACAACAGCTGTAATGGAACTGCCTGTCCGATTAAAACTGTCTAAAATGGCTCAAATGGCTCTAAGCACTATGGGACTTAGCATCTGAGGTCATCAGTCCCCTAGACTTAGAACTACTTAAACTTAACTAACCTAATACATCCATGCCCGAGGCAGGATTCGAACCTGCTACCGTAGCAGGAGCGCGGTTCCAGACTCAAGGGCCTAGAACCGTTCGGCCACAGCGGCCAGCCTAAAAACTACTGCACCGGGACTCGAACCCGTCATCTTTTCCTTTCGCAGGCAGACGCTCAGCCGACTGAACACGTGCCTGAATAGCTCACTCGGTGAGAGCATTGCAGGCGAAAGGTAAAGCTTCTGGGTTCGAATCCTGGTCCGAAATAGAATATTAATGCTCCACGAAGTTGTATATCAGCGCACAATTCGTTGCAGGGTGAAAATTATTGTGATGACCACAGTAACACATGACTCGAAACATAGGATCAACAAAGCTGCTTACCACGACTGGAACAGTGAATGGCATTATATCTCAGCAACATGAGGGCAGACACCTAGGACTCTCCTCGACCGTGATTCGGCTGCGTGAAGCTAAGTAAACCTCGTATAACGTCCATCATTGACGTTGGGAAACGAATAGAACACCGCACAATTATTCCACTGTATGAAATAAAAGCGTCATAACCTCTGAATGGTTTGCGTTAGGACGTTCAAACTGCACAGTTGGCCGCGGGCAGTAATGGGAATTAGTATGCGCATGCATGGTTTGGCTTAGTGACGAAGACCACTTTCATTTGGATAGGTACGTCAATAAGCAAAATTGGCGCATTTGGGGGACTGAGGACCTGAATTTCGCAGTCGAGAGGCCTCTTTACCCTCAGTGGTTGACTGTGTGGTGTGCAATGTCCAATCACGTAATAATTTGTGCGATATTACTTGACTACCCAACAGTACATTAAGGTTTTGGAAGATGATTTCGTCCCTGTTATTCAAAGTGAGCCTGATTTCGACAAGATGTGGTTCATACAAGAAGGAGCTCGACCCCATCGAAGCAGGAGACTGATGTCCTGGAGGAGCACTTAGGGACAGCATTCTGGATCTAAGGTACCCATAGGCCACTGGCATGGCCACCATATTCTCCGGGTCTGGACACGTGCGATCCCTTTTTGTGGGGCTATGTTAAAGGCAAGGTGTACAGCAACAATCTCAAAACCATTCCTGAGCTGAAAACAGTCATTCAGGAAGTCATCCACAGCATCGATCTTCCGACACTTCAGCGGGTCATGCAGAATTTCGCTATTCGTCTGCGCCACATCATTGCCAATGATGGCAGGCATAACGAACATGTCATAACCTAAATCTGAATATCTGTAGTGGTGTTTACATGTTGAATAAAGTGTGTGCACGTCGTAGTTTGCAACTAATTTACGTTTTTTTCATGTAGTTAAATAATTGTCGCCCTGTATGTAAACTATATCTAGCGTCAAGACATAATTAATACCTTCTCCGCGCGATTGCAATGGAGACAGTGTTACGAAAGCAGAGTTACTAAACCCAGCCTTTCGAAATTCCTTCACTAAAGTAGACGAAGGAAATACTCGAGAATTTGGGTCAAGAACAGCTGCCAACCTAAATATCATCGGAGCAGTGAAGCAACTTAGATCACTTAAGAAAAGCAAGTCTTCCGGCCTAGACTGTATACCAATTAGGTTTCTTTCAGAGTACGCTGATGCAATACCTCCATACTTGACAATCATATACAAGCGCTCCCTTGACGAAAGATCTGTACCTAAAGAATGAAAAGTTGCACAGGTCACACCAATACTCAAGAAAGACAATAAGGGTAATCCTCTAAATTACAGGCCCATATCGTTAACATCGATATGAAGCAGGATTTCGGAACATATATTGTGTTCGAACGTTATGAATTACCTTGAAGAGAACAGTCTATTGACAGACAGTCAACACAGATTTAGAAAACATCGTTCATGTGAAACACTACTAGCTCTTTACAAACACGAAGTGCTGATTGCGATTGACAAAGGATTTCAAATTGATTCCGTATCTCTAGATGCTTTTGGAATATCGTTTGAGTTTTATGACTGGGTTCGTGATTTTCTATCAGTAAGTTACAGTTCACAGTAATTGACGGAATGTCATGGAGTATAACAAAAGTGATTTCTGGCGTTCACCAAGGTAATGTTATAGGCCCTGTGGTGTTCCATATAAAAGAATTAGGAGACAGACTGAGCAGCCGTCTTAGGTTGTTTGCAGATGATGCTGTCGTTTATCGCTTAGTAAACTCATCAGAAGAGCAAAACAAATAACAAAACGGTTTTCCAAAGATATTTGAATGGTGCGAAAATTGGCAATTGACCCTAAATAATGAAAACTGTGAGGTCATCCACATGCGTGCTAAAAGGAATCTGTTAATTTCCGACACACGATAAATCAGTCAAATCTAAATTCGAACGATTCAAATTGGAAAGAAGAGACAGAAAATGTTGTGGGGAAGGCAAACCAAAGACTGCATTTCATTTGCAGAACACTTAAAAATGTAAGAGATCTACCTACACAACGCTTATTCGGCCTGGTTTGGAGTACCGCTGCACGGTCTGGGATCCTTAACGGAGTACATAGAGAAGGTTCAGAAAAGAGCAAACGTTTTATATTGTTACGAAATAGGAGAGAGAGTGTCATGGGCATGATACACGGTTTGGGATGGACACTTAAAAAAAAGGCGTTTGTCGTTGCAGCGGAATCTTCCACCGACATTTTAGTCACTAGCTTTCTCCTCCGAACGCGAAAGCATTTTGTTGAAGCCGTCTTACATTGTGAGAAACGCTCATCATAATAAAATAAGGAAAATTAGAGCTCACGCGGAAAGATATACGTGTTCGTTTGTTCCGTGCGCTTTTCGAGAATGGAATAATAGGAAATTTTTGTGAATGTGTTTCGATGAAATGGTTCAAATGGCTCTGAGCACTATGGGACTTAACATCTGAGGTCATCAGCCACCTAGAACTTAGAACTACTTAAACCTAACTAACCTAAGGACATCACACACATCCATGCCCGAGGCAGGATTCGAACCTGCGACCGTAGCGGTCGCACGGTTCCCGTGGTTCGATGAACCCTCTGCCAAACGCTCAGGTGTGATTTGCAGATTATCCGTGTAGATGTAGATGTAGATAGATATCTGATAATGAAACGTCATTCGCGTGACTTATGGCTTTTCACACTGCAGTCAGTGATCCTTCTCACGTAGAGCTTTTAAGGTAACGGGAGATTCATTACATAAAGAATTTCATAAAGTTGCGTGTGTCATACTGACAGGATCCACAACAAATAGGAATGTAGCAATTTTTAAGATACAAGTACAAGTGGAATTTTGAATGATGATCAAGTACCACAGACATTGGCTGGTTATTTCGTGAGATAGGTAGGTAATTATGTGATAGGCGCAAGGTAATTTCGTGATATTTGTAAGGTAGTTGGTAGAATGCACCTAGGTCAACAGTACCTACCAACAACGGTGTTCGAAAAGAGTACCCACCAAAATGCCGCGTTGTCCCTCCAACAGGTATGGTCGCAGTTAGTTAGCAAGGAAATATCACGAAATTACCTGTATAACAAAGCTACCTTCCTTTACATTACTCCATTCTGGGTGGAAAAAACTTATACAAGCACGCCAATCAAGAGTTATCTAATATTTTCGACGTTTTTTCTGTTTTTTTTTTTTTTTTTTGTTTTGGCGTATTTTGATCTGAAATACGAAGAAAGAATTTTAAGGTAGATAATTTCGTGATTCCCTGAAACGAGAGAAAATTACTTGGACGTAAGCTTATTATATAACCAATCAATAAAGTCCAAAGGAACCGAACTACAGACCAAAGTAGTGGCCCGCGAATGAACTTCACCTTTACACGCGTTAAGAACCTGAGGATTTCCTTCGAACACTTGAGCTGTAACTTTGTCACGTCAATAACAAAAGTAGGTGCACTACACAACGAATCAGCAACTTCCTTCGCTAGGGAAACGATATGTACATTTTGCTCTTACCCTGATCGATTATCTCAAATTTTCACAAATAGTGCACACGCTGCCACAAGTAGTGAATCTTACGGCGAACGACAAAAGTACTAACTCTCTCCTCCCTCTACTGAGCGCTTCCAGCTAGGTCAACACAATATTTTGTGCTGAATGATGATGTACCAACAAACTACAAGCCAAAGTCGCGGGTTGCCCGGCTATCATGTTCGGTCCAGTGAATTAACAAACAAATATCACGAAATTACCTACGTCATGAAAATATCTTCCTTGACCTTACTGCCTAAAAAGTACACATTAAGAGGTTGGCAATATTTTGTTGACTTGGGTGAGTTTTTAATCCTATTATGTCAATATTTTGTTTCTTCGCGTTATCAACGTTCCCCTCTCAGACCTTAAAGAGGTGATCAGTCACATGCGTATCATGCTAAGACACGCAGGTTTGCATACGATTAGCTTCTATCACTTTCTTGGGATTAACGACTTGTAATCTAAAAACATTCTCGTGCAGTTCTGAACGTTCCAGGCCACGGACTTTGCTTGTAAGGCACGTTTGTGCATGTGAAGTTGCTTCTATTACTAGAGACATCGTCAGAAGCTATGGCACCGGAGAACCACAGAAGTCAATATTTTGATACTGTAGTTTTATCATCGTCCAATCAGTACTGACGTACATTGTAGAGAAATCCGAAAGCGCAACAACAACTTAAACAGGGAAGAAGAAGACAAGTTGTGCGCCTTAGTGCTAAGATAAAGCAAACGGCGCTACCTCTTCCGCATTATGACCTCCTTCGCGGTGACTCCGCGACCTTGGGAAGGGTCTAGTGAAGCAGGGGATACAACCCGTCGGCTTTGACCAATCACGTCATACATTACTCACAGATAGTAATGTCTTCCTTCGAGTCATAGATAATAAAACAGTTCTGTGTTCCGGATAAGCGCTATCACTGTACATTAAAATAATTGAATGTGATATTAAAAGAGATCGCTACATATTGTTGAAAATATTCTTCGTGTGCATTTATTAAATCAGTTGGTTGTTTCTAATTCATTCGGTACTTAAGGGGCTCCGGAACGCCCTATACTTGCAATGTTAAAATAACGCTTATAAATTACATCTTTCCTCACAAAGTATTTGAGGTAGGAAGTTGAACTTTTTACAGATTATTTATTGGAATATGGGTTACAACTTAACACAGGGATTTTACAAAATTTTAGTTCAGTTATTAAAGATGATTTTTTTGCAATTGTAATGAAAATTCACAACATTTTTTTGCAATTTTTTATTTGCATATTCAAAAATATACAGTTTTTTGGAAAAAGGCTGTGTTAAATTATGCAGAAGGTACTGTGTAACATTTACTGAAAGTTTGAAACAAATGTAATTAGTATGAGAAAATAAAAGTTTTGGGAATCGAGCGACAAAGATTGGATTAACTTTTCAGTGCATTCCAGGTACATAGGATGGATTATCTTCATCCTCTGCAAATTCCTCCTCCAGCTTCCTCTTGTTCCTCCTCCTGTTTACTCTTGCTTGTATTTCTAGACTCTTTACAGCCCTGTCTGCAGCCCGAAGGCATTCCTTGTCTAAAGCAAGCATCGCTCGTTGTTGTGTTCGTAGATTTTGCTACCATTTTCTTCAGTTGCTGTTACTGCAACACTGTTCCAAAAGGTGGTCATGTATGAACACTTATCACATTTCAGTTGCATTTCACTAGCAAATCCTACGTGCTTCATTATGGAGAGTTCCAGACCAACTTCAATACAATGAATACATCTTACACAGTTTGAAAAAATTCCTTTGAGAACCGACATATCAAATATTTCACTCACATACGATCTGCCCATAAAACATTCATAGTTTTCACTCATTGAACCAAGCTTCTTCTGTGAAGTATTTTCTTTCCCACTTTGACTGCTATGGGCAGGTGTACTTGAGAGGTTAGGTTCACTCACTTGGTTATCGTCTTTATTGTTTACAGTAATAACACATACCTTTGGCTTTCCAACATTTCTCCTTTTCTTAAAAGCCTTCAGAGGATTTCTAATAACTTTACTTTTACTCATTATTATACTTCAACAAAACAGAGACTCAAGAAACAGAATTAATTACGAATATTTTCGAGATAACGACAGAGTAAATAAACATGAAACAATCGACAATCACACCAGCGATATATATTGAACCATCACAGGTTAGCCAGAACACATACTTTATCTCACATCACTAAAATGTACCTGATGAACACGGACGTTAATAATAACACCATTTGACAGCAGTTTAACAGCGCCACAGTGGGTCACGCCCATGTAGAACACATTTCAAAAAAAAAATTTAAAAATAGTTGTAGTCTTCGGAATTGAATAAATTATATATCTATTAAAAGGTAATAGTCTGCAGATTCAGAAAACGCAAAAGAGTAAACATTGAACTTTTCATGATTTTGAGCCTTTCCGGAGCCCCTTAATTTCATTCTTAGTGATACTGAGGTAATTTGGACTATTAGTTTCTTGTTTTAGAACAATTTTTAGTATCTCATTTTCGTTTGTATGTATGGATTTATCTGATAATTTACGAGAGGCTATGGGTGAAGACGTGTTGGCCACGATTTGTGTTTTGCAAATGTGTGGTCTCATTGCTGAGTACGTTCGATGTCGTGAGTGCGGCGAACATATGCGGCTCACAAGTGTATTTCGTCGCCATACTCACGACTTATTCGTATGGCGCTGGAGCAGAGGTAGGTTGTGGCGATCCATTAGAAGAGGGACGTGGTTCGAAAAATCTAAGCTCGCCTTGAGAGACATTATGAAAATCACTTACTGTTGGTGTTTGATATATCCTGTGTGACTGTGTGCCCATGAATGTCGTGACAGTAAGTATGCAGTTGTGGATTGGAACTCTTTTTGTAGGGAAGTTTGTGGAGAATACATGAAATATAGGGGGCCGTTGGGGGGGAGGGGGGTTATTGTCGAAATTGACGAATCAAGTTTTGGCAAAAGGAAGTACAACAGGGGGAGGGGGAGGGGGGGGGGTACCTCCGGTGGGATTATGGGTTTCGGAGGCAGTAGTTTCAGGTGAGGAGGGCGACGATGTAGTGTTCAAAGTAGTACCCAGAAGTTTTGGTCAGCTTAATTGAAGATCACGTTGCAGAGGGTTCCATTATAATTTCAGACGGGTTTTCTTTATTTAGTTCAATGGCTCTGAGCACTATGGGACTTAACATCTGTGGTCATCAGTCCCCTAGAACTTAGAACTACTTAAACCTAACTAACCTAAGGACGCCACACACATCCATGCCCGAGGCAGGATTCGAACCTGCGACCGTAGCAGTCACGCGGTTCCGGACTGAGCGCCTAGAACCGCTAGACCACCGCGGCCGGCCTTCATTTAGTGATTTAAGGGAAAGGGGTTATCAGCATCTCATAGCAAATCACAATATTCAGTTCAGATCATTATCCACAGGGGTTTGCACAAATAGCATAAAGGGTTATTGGTTAGCTGTGAAATCTCTTGTAGGGAAAGGGAAACGCCAGATTTCTACACTTCAAAGTCACCTAGACGAATATTCATGGAGACATAGTATTCCCCAAACATATTCCCCGTTTAAATGTTTTATTAAACACGTTTGGCAAATGTACCATGCGAAATATGTTAGCTAATTTCACATTAGGTTGGCTGGTGAGGAGGGGGGGGGGGGGGGGGAGGGGTGAATGTGTGAGTCTGTGTGTGTGTGTGTGAGTGTTTTCGTAATATTGTGTTTGTTCTGTATGTGGGTATATGATTTTTGTTGATGTCTTTCTAGCTACGGTTCTTTTAGGAACTTCCCGTCTGGTAAGTTCACTTTTCAATTTTCTTCTTTTACTGCATTTGACTATTTTGATGTATTTCATTTTTGCATTACACCAATACGTATGTTTTCGTGTAGTCCAGTACGTAATAGGAATTTGGCAGCTGTCGCTCTTCTTCCGTTTCCCAGCACTAGTGTCAGTACGATTTTTTTCGAATCTGTGCTAGCAATATTGAAGGAAAAACGGACGACACA
Source organism: Schistocerca americana (assembly GCF_021461395.2). Taxonomy (NCBI): domain Eukaryota; kingdom Metazoa; phylum Arthropoda; class Insecta; order Orthoptera; family Acrididae; genus Schistocerca; species Schistocerca americana. The sequence goes on from NC_060127.1 coordinate 52,430,995, forward strand.
GCTGAAATATGTATCCCGTCCATCAGTTGACCTTTACACTGACACTACGCATTCGAAAAGAACGACATATGTAACACTGGTGAGATTTACCAATATATGTCAACTGGAGAGCAGGATACAAATGTTGTGTATTGCTGTATAGCTCAAGTAAAGAATGGGATACTATCAGCATCGAAGGCCAAAACGAAACTGTACACCATAGTGAAGGACGGGATACAAATTTTAAATGTGTCGTCTTGTTGCCTGTTCACCTAGTCCAGTTGAGGTACAGGCTGCAAATGTATCGTATGCCTATTTTCACGTTTTCGTTAGCTGTGTACGTATATAGAGGTCAACGGAAGTATGGGATACAAATATTATGTACGTAGCTCGTTCTGCCATCGGTAGTACTAATATCTACGTAAGAACAGACCGTTAGTGATAGCGGAGGCGAAATTAACATCACATGTAAAATTTGTAACCCGTGCTTCATTTAGGGTTTAGTGAAGCAGGGGATACGTGGTTCAGCTGAACAACAGGACACTAATGCTAGTGGAAACGAAGAAATCGACGTACGCCAAACTTGTATCCCATGTTGCATTTAAGCAATACAGTTCGAATGAGGTTCGAGATACAACTCATATACATGGTGGTCCATTGATCGTGACCGGGCCAAATATCTCACCAAAGAAGCGTCAAACGAAAAAACTACAAAGAGCGAAACTTGCTAGCTTGGTGGGGGAAACCAGATGGCGCTATGGTTGGCCCGCTAGATGGCGCTGCCATAGGTCAAACGGATATCAACTGCGATTTTTTAAATAGGAACACCCATTTTTATTACATACTCGTGTAGTACGTAAAGAAATATCAATGTTTTAGTTGGATCACTTTTTTCCCTTTGTGATAGATGGCGCTGTAATAGTCACAAACATATGGCTCACAATTTTAGACGAACAGTTGGTAACAGGTAGGTTTTTTAAATTAAAATACAGGACGTTGGTACGTTTGAACACTTTATTTAGGTTGTTCCAATGTGATACATGTACCTTTGTGAACTTATCATTTCTGAGAACGCATGCTGTTACAGCGTGATTACCTGTAAATACCACATTAATGCAATAAATGCTCAAAATGATGTCCGTCAATTTCAGTGAATTTGGCAATACGTGTAACAACATTCCTCTCAACAGCGAGTAGTTCGCCTTCCGTAATATTCGCACATGCATTGACAATGCGCTGACGCATGGTGTCAGGTGTTGTCGGTGGATCACGATGGCAAATATCCTTCAACTTTCCCCACAGAAAGAAATCCGGGGACGTCAGATACGGTGAACGTGCGGGCCATGGTATGGTGCTTCGTCGACCAATCCACCTGTCATGAAATATGCTATCCAATACCGCTTAAACCGCACGCGATCTATGTGCCGGACATCCATCATGTTGGAAGTACATCGCCATTCTGTCATGCAGTGAAACATCTTGTAGTAACATCGATAGAACATTACGTAGGAAATCAGCATACATTGCACCATTTAGATTGCCATCGATAAAATGGGGGCCAATTATCCTTCCTCCCATAATGCCGCTCCATACATTAACCCGCCAAGGTCGCTGATGTTCTGCTTGTCGCAGCCATCGTGGATTTTCCGTTGCCCAATAGTGCATATTATGCCGGTTTATGTTACCGCTGTTGGTGAATGACGCTTCGTCGCTAAATAGAACGCGTGCAAAAAATCTGTCATGGCCCCGTAATTTCTCTTGTGCCCAGTGGCAGAACTGTACACGACGTTCAAAGTCGTCGCCTTGCAATTCCTGGTGCGTAGAAATATGGTACGGGTCCAATCGATGTTGATGTAGCATTCTCAACACCGACGTTTTTGAGATTCCCGATTCTCGAGCAATTAGTCTGCTATTGATGTGCGGATTAACCTAGTCGCGACAGCAGCTAAAACACCTACTTGGGCATCGTCATTTGTCGCAGCTCGTGGATGACGTTTCACATGTGGCTGAACACTTCCTGTTTCCTTAAATAACGTAACTATCCGGCGAACGGTCCGGACACTTGGATGATGTCGTCCAGGATACCGAGCAGCATACACAGCACACGCCCGTTGGTCATTTTGATCACAATAGCTATACATAAACACGATATCTACCTTTTCCGCAATTCGTAAACGGTCCATTTTGACACGGGTAATGTATCACTCAGCAAATACCGTCTGCACTGGCGAAATTTTACTTGATACCACGTACTTATACGTTTGTGACTATTACAGCGCCATCTATCACAAAGCGAAAAAAGTGGTCCAACTAAAACATTCATATTTCTTTACATACTACACGAGTATGCAATAAAAAATGGGGGTTCCTGTTTAAAAAAACGCAGTTGATATCCGTTTGACCTATGGGAGCGCCATCTAGCGGGCCAACCATAGCGCCATCTGGTTTCCCCCTTCAAGCTAGACGAGTTTCGTTCTTTGTAGTTTTTTCGTTTGATGATTATTTCGTGAGATATTTGGCCCGGTCACTATCAATGGACCACCCTGTATATGTGACGTGATGTATTCTATGCTACCAATATTTTCCATCCATTTTTTCCATTTCATTTTGCAGAGAAATAATACGATACAAACACGCGATATCCTTAACATGAAAATACTGCTGGCCTTTATATATGTCAACTATATTTCTCGTCTCTCGTATTCCTTTTTTTCTGAACATTCTTGTCAGCTCTTTAATCTGTGTAATAAATGCTGGTCGAAGCCGACGAGTTGTATCCCCAGCTTCATTAGACCCTCAGAAGCTATGGCACCAGAGTACCACCGAAGTCAATATTTTGATACTGTACTTTTATCAACGTCCGATCAGTCCTGACCTAGATTGTAGAGAAATTCGAAAGCGCAAGAACAACTTAAACAGGGAAGAAGAAGACAAGTTGTGCGCATTGGTGCTAAGGTAAAGCAAACAGCGCTAACTCTTCCGCGTTATAACCTCCTTCACTGAGACTCCGCGACCTTGGGAAGCCGTCGGATGACATCAAGAAACGATCGTTGCGCTGATACGTATAAACAGGTCGGCTTTCTGCGCTTTTTTGAGTTTGAAACTGCTGTCAGTCTTTATAGCCTCTGATGACGTCTGCAGCACTGGGAAGACGAAACGGTAGGCACGGAAACATGCTTGTACCACAGTCTAGAATTCACGTCATCAAGAACGTGAACTTCAGCCGTGAAATCTTGTATTGTACAACCGCATTTCAGCCGGTACCTGTGACGTTTGGAGTAAGTCACAAGATGAAACTTATTTTATCTCAATTACTGGGTATAACGACGCAGCCTACCGTGAGACCAATAGTCTTCCCTTTCAGATTCGGCACAAATTTTCACACCCTTGCGCTATAAGTTTCGAAGCCAATATTAACTAGCGTTTGTCAGGAAACTCTTTTTTTCCTAGACGTTTAGAGTGTCTTTAGCGAAGTGGAGTAACGCGAAATTAGATGAAGTATTTCAACATGAAAGGCATCGGACCACCTACATTTGAAAATCCCTGTTTACTCGCCGATCCCGTGAACGTAAGGAAAAATAGTTGTAAATTTGACAGAGACAGCAAAGTACTCCCATAAGGTGTTGAATGAAATGGATAACATCTCTAAAAGCAATGAACGTCGTTGCTGTTGTTTTGGTCTTTATTACGGAGACTGGTTGGATGCTACTCTATTCTCTGCAAGCCTCTTCATTTCCGAACAACTACTGCAACCTACATACTTCTGAATCTGCTTACTGTATTCATCTCATGGTCTCCCTCAACGACTTTTAACCCCCACACGCTTCCCCCCAGTACTAAGTTGGTGATCTCTTGATGTCTCAGAATATGTCCTATCAACCGATATCCCTTCTTTTGCTCAGGTTGTACCACAGATTCCTCTTCTCCCCAATTCTATTCAGTACCTCCTCATTAGTTACGAGATCTACCCATCTAATCTTCAGCATTCGTCTGTAGCACCACATTTCAAAAGGTCTACTCTCTTCTTGTCTACACTGTTTATCGTCCGTGTTTTATCCTGTACATGGCTACACTTCACAAAAATACTGTCAGAAAAGACTTCCTGACACTTAAATCAATATTCTATGCTTTGGCCAAATAGCAAAACTTATTTACTACTTTAAGTGTCTCATTTCCTAATCTAATTCCCTCATCATCACCCGATTTAATTCGACTACATTCCATTAGCCTTGTTTGCTTTCGTTGATACTCATCTTACATTCCCATGCCATTTGGTTTCTGTACACGTTGTAAATAGCGTTTCGCTCCGTCTACTTTACTCACCTTCAGACCTTCAAAGAGTGTATTCTAGTCAGCATTGTCAAAAGTTTTTTCTATGTCTACAAATACTGAAAACATAGGTTTAACTTTTGTTAGCCTATCTTCTAAGACAAGTCGTAAGCTCAGTATTGCCTCGCATGTTCCTGCATTTATCTGGAATCCAAACTGCTGTTCCCTGACGCAGGCTTTTACCAAGCTTTCATTCTTCTGAAAATAATTCCAATTAGTACTTTGCAAACTATGACTTAGAAACTGATAGTTCTGTAATATTCACACCTGCATCTTACCAAAAGTAACATAAAGGTAATAAAATGCAGTTGAACACGTCAGGCGATGCTGAGGGAGTAATATTAGGACATGAGTTGTGTGTGAATTTTACTATTTGGGCAGCAAAATAACTGACGGTTCCCAAAATAGAGAGGACATAAAAGTGACTAGCGCAAAAAGCATTTCTGAAAAAGAGGAATTTGTCAACATCTATTATAAATTTAAATATTAGGGAGTCTTTTTTTGAAGCTATTTATCTGAAGTGTAGTCTGGTGTCTTGTGTGGAAGTGAAACGTGGTTAAGCAGTTCAGACAAAAAGGAAACAGAAGTTTTTAAAATGTGGATGTACAAAAGGATGCCTAAGATTGGGTGGGTACATCGAATAACAAATGAGGAGGTAATGAATAGCATTAGAGAGGAAAGAAATTTACGGCAATACTTGAATTAAAGAACGTATCGGTTGATATGACACATCCTCAGTGATAAAGCAGTCGGAAATTTCGTAATCGAGGGAAGGATTGGGGGAGGGGGGGGAGGTGTGAAAACTGTGGAAGGAGACCAAGTGATGAATACAGCAAGCAGATTCAAATGGGTGTAGGTTGCAGCAGTTATCCAGAGATATGTTTACACAAGATAGACTACTGCGGAGAACTCCGTCAAAGCAGTTTTCGTACTGAAGAGCGCACGAGAGCCTCGTCAGTATAAATAACGTATTGACGTGCCCCTGTGTGTACTGTTAGGTAATGACTGTGAAGTACGTCTCGCACAATTCAGTTCCTTTATTGTCTCGCGTGCGTTCGTGTGACTAAGATTAGACTAAAACCAGCGCGCATGACTGACGTAGGCATAAAGTAATGTGGGCAGCCTTGACTGATATACTCTCTTTGGAATTCTGAAGGTAGCAGGGGTGAAATACAGGGAGCGAAACGCTATTTACAACTTTCACAGAAAGCAGATGCAGTCGAGGGGCATGAAAAAGAAGCAGTGATTGAGAAGGGAGTGAGACAGGGTTTGTAGCCTATCCACGACCTTCCTCAATCTGTACAGTGACCAAGCAGTACAGGACATTGAAGAAAAATTTTAGGTCGAAATTAAAGTTCAGGGGGAAAAAAATAAAACTTTGAGTAATAAACATTTCTCGGGCATCCAACCGTGTCAAGTGGAGTTTTAACCACTTGACAAGGCTGCAAGCCTGAGAAACTTTTGTTACTACATATCGCCGTGAAACTATGCACTCCTAAAAAAACCTTCGATGTTTGTCGATGACATTTTAATTCTGTCAGAGACAGTAAGCCACGTACAGGAGCAGTTGAACGGGATGGACCGTGTCTTGAAAGGAGAATATAAGGTTAAGATCAGCAAAAGTAAAACAAGTATAATGGAATGTAATCGAATTAAATCAGGTGATGCTAAGGCAAGCCGGCCCGAGTGGCCGAGCGGTTCTAGGCGCTACAGTCTGGAACCGCGTGACCGCTATGGTCGCAGGTTCGAATCCTGCCTCGGGCATGGATGTGTGCGATGTCCTTAGGTTAGTTAGGTTTAAGTAGTTCTAAGTTAGAGGCGACTGATGACCTCAGCAGTTAAGTCCCATAGTGCTCAGAGCCATTTGAATTTTTTTTTTCCTATCAGATTAAGAACGGCACACTTAAAGTGGCAGACGAGTGCTTTCCTATTTGGGCAGCAAAATAACTGATGATGGCCGAAGTACAGAGGATACAAAATATGGACTGCCAATGGCAAGGAAAGCGTTTTTGAAGAAGAGAAATTTGTTACCGTCGAATATAGATTTAAGAATCAGGAAGCCTTTACTGAAAGTATTTGTATGGACTATAACGATGTATGGAAGTGAAACATGTACGATAAACAGTGTAGACAAGAAGAGACTAGAATCTTTCGAAACACGGTGTTACGTACTAATGCTGAAGATTGGGTGGCTACATAACGTTAACTATTGAGGTGGTACAGAAAAGAACTACGGAGAAAAGAAATTTGTGGCACAACCAATCTAGAAGTAGCGATTGGTTGATCGGACACATTCTGAGACATCAGCGGATAACCAATATTTAGTACTGGAGGGAAGTGTGGGGGTAAAAATTGAAGATTGAGACAAAGAGATGAGTACAGTAAGCAGATAAAGATACAGTAAGCAGATAAAGGATTTAGATTCCAGTGGTCGTTCCAAGATGAAGAGGCTTGCACAGTATAGACTAGCATGGAGAGCTGCATCAAACTAGTCTTCGGACTGTAGGCCACAACAACAACAACAACAACGTGAAACTTTCAGCATTGAGACAGTACAAAACATCCTTTGCCACGTACCTGACCGCAATTTGTCAAATGTAGACGGAGATGATGATGATGATGTGGTGATGATTCTGATGATGATGACACCACTTCCTGTAGCAACATGCTTAACATATGCCTTCTTCAGTTCGTTCCATAATGTAGATTCTTGTTGATCCGCTGCAATCGATAATTAAACAGCAACAGTAGCAATATACTAGTAGTCATACTCACGATACGAAAGGGACAAGATGGGTAAACAAAACTCTGGTGTCACTGTCTAGTTCAGTGAAAACTCCTAACTATCTGTTACGTGAGCGGACATTTTTAGCAGTCATAAAATTTTATGAACTCTTTCCTCACGCAAGGTCTATACGTATTTACGTAGCTTACGAAATATCGGGATACTTCGGCAGTCATTCTCTTCAGTACTTCTTCGATGGACATTATATGTAGCTTTCTTTCGGGGAATGATTTCATATAAGCTGAATTTCTAGGTCTATTATTTCAAATTGGACTTCTTGGTGGCTCTGTTTCTTCGAGTCGATGTTCTGGTGATGACGAACGCAATGAAACGGGGAGAACTGACATCAGATACATCCATTGTGCGATGAGATAGGTGAGTATTGTATTTGTTTCGCATAATAGACGGAAATAAGAATGCTGAAGCTGGTATCATGTGATGGCTGGTTTTCTAAGGATGCACAAGCATATTCTACGTGCATGGACGCAGCTGGGCAATTTCATGAGTGTGCAATGTTAGGTTTTTTTGAAAAAACTGGGCAAGCACGGGGTAAAGACAACTCGCTAAGCTAGATCTTAATTGGCAATCTCTCTAAGAATCCCAGACCACACGCTACATGCGTTAGCGCATCTAGTCAGTTTGAGGGCTCAACAAATTCCAATGAAAAATCTGTTGGAAAGTTTGTGAATGACGTGCGCAAACACTGAAAGAATACGTGTTAAGTCATATATATTAAGTTGATATGAAACTTCCTGGCAGATTAAAACTGTGTCCCCGACCGAGACTCGAACTCGGGACCTTTGCCTTTCGCGGGCAAGTGCTCTACCATCTGAGCTACCGAAGTACGACTCGCGCGGTCCTCACAGATTTACTTCTGCCAGTATCTCGTCTCCTACCTTCCAAACTTAAGGCAAGGTCCCGAGTTCGAGTCTCGGTCGGGCACACAGTTTTAATCTGCCAGGAAGTTTCATATCAGCGCACACTCCGCTGCAGAGTGAAAATCTCATTCTGGATAGATTAAGTTCCCGTTTAGCCCAGCAATCTAGACATTAGCCTTGGTACTGATGTACTCTTGAGCTGCATAACTGAAAAAATAATTGCGTAAATGTGCCTATTTTCAACAGTTGTGGTGTTGAGGAATTCCACTGAAACGCAGCGGAGAGGGTGGATAGGTGATAGAGTACGTTGAAGGTCTCTGTGAGGGGAAGGACTTGGTTGATGTAATGGTAGAAGAAGAAACACGAGTCGATAGGGAAGAGCTATGGAAACCAGTATTTTAATCAAAATTTCAAAGAGCCTTAGAAGACTTGTGATCAGATAAGGCAGAAGGGTAAATAACATTCCATCGGAATTCGTAAAATCATTGGGAGGAATGCCAACAAAGCGACTATTTACAGTGGTTTGTAAAATGTATGAGACTGGCGATATACCATCAGACTTTCGGGAAAAAAACATCAATTCAGTTCCGTAGACTGCAAGATCCGATAACTACTAGCATTATTGCACAATGAGCTTAACAGCTCATCTATCCAAGGTGCTGACAAGAATGATGCACAAAAGAATGGAAAAGAAAGGTGACAATTAGTTTGGCTCTAGGAAGCATAATGGCACTCTGACGTTCCGATTCATAATGGAAGCAAGAATGAAAAAAACTCAAGACATATTTGTAGAATTTGTCGACCTGGAAAAAGCGTCCGACGGTGTGAAATGGAGCAAGATGTAAGAAATTCCGAGAAAGTAGGTGTCAGCAAAAAGGGAAAGACGGGTACTATACAATGTGTACAAAAACGAAGAGGAAACGATAAGAATAGAAGTACAAGAACGATGTTCTCGAATTAAAAAGTGTGTAAGACAGAGATGTAGTCTTTCGCCCCTACTATTCAATCTATTCATGGAAAAAGCAATGACGGAAATAAAAGAAAGGTTCAAAAGAGGATTAAAATTCGAAGTGAAAGAATATCAGTGATAAGATGAGATGGCTAGCCTCATTGAAAGTGAACAAGAATTACAAGATCTGATGAATGGAATGGACAGTCTAATGAGTACAGAATATGGATTGAGGGTAAATCGACGAAAGACGAAATTACTGAGACGTAGCAGAAATGAGAACAGCGAGAAACTTAACATCAGGATTGGTTCTCATGAAGCAGATGGAGCTGAGGAATTCTACTACCTAGGCAGCAAAATAACTCACGATGGACGGAACAAGAAGGACATAAAAAGCAGACTAGCACTGGCAAAAATAACATTTCTGGCCGAGAAGTGTGTTAGTAGCAAACATAGGCCTTAAGCTGAGGAAGACACTTCTGAGAATGTACGTTTGAAGCACAGCATCGTATGGTAGTGAAACATAGTGTGTGTGGAAACCGGAATCGAAGCTTATGAGATGTGGTGCTACAGAAGACTGTTAAAAATTATCTGGACTGATAAGATAAACAACGGTTGGAAAACAGACAAGCTGAAGGGACAGTATGGTAGGGCATCTGTTAAGACATCAAGGAATAACTTCTCTGGTGCTATAGGGAGCTGAAGAGGAAGACAGAAATTGGAATACGTCCAGTAAATAATTTAGAACGTATGTTGCAAGTGCTACTCTGAGATGAAGAGATTTGCACAGGAGAGAAATTCGTGGCGAGCTGCATCAAACCAATCAGATGACTGATGACTCAAATGAAAAAAAAAAGGTGTTGAGAATGCATAATTGGACTACTTATTAAAGGCGTGTTGACATTATTCAGCTTTTTGAGTCCAGAAATTATGTTAAACCACCCATCGCGAAAAATGTAAAATTACAATAGCAGTATCTCATCAGCAATACTTGAAACACACCATAAGCCTGTTTCAGACTATACAAAAAAGGTTCATGCACACGGAACCATAACAGAAAAAATATTTTTTCAATGTCGTTGTAACGATCAGTATACTACCCCATTCTGCTTAAGTTCTCTGAAGCTTTAACTAACAAAATGTATTTGATTAAATAGCTGCTCCAACTGAATAAAAAACGTATTCATTATCACAAGACGTTTTAATGCAACTGGATCACATATTTAATCAGACTGTTAGCAACATTTGCGAATGGCTGCTATCGTCGAAGATGACGAAGTAACGAACGTAATGTTCGCTAGATATTTACTCGTATGGCGATTTTCGACAGTAAGTAGGTTATATATACGCTATACACATTCGAGTTATAAATTTAAACACTTTTTCCTTGCTGCAGTATATAATTTCCGGAAGAGTTTTGACATTTGTATAAAAAGAATTTTCAGTAGTTTTCTTTCTAGTTGACCTATAACTACATAAGAGGAAAATGAGATTTTGGCGGTACAGAGCAAGATCCACTGAAGGCGTCTTTAGTATAACAGATGAAACATGTCAGAAAATTAAACATTATATTGCACAAAAAGAAATAAACACCACCCGGATAACAGCGCACGTTAGGACGCCGCAGCCGGGATTGGGAGAGGCGTGCCGGGCCTGGATAGGATCCACCCGGCGCATTAACCACGAGAGGCGGCGTGTCGGTCGGCTTGGATGTGGTTTTTAGGCCGTTTCCCACATCCCTCTGGGTGAATGCCAGGCTGGTACCCAAGCTCTCGCCTGATTTCCATGATACGCAAACATTTAGAAAACACAATTGTAGCTGGGCCTGTTTGTTGTGGTTTCACAGTCTCTTGGAATGTTTTAAGCGACTTTATATGCGTCATCAGCGGTACAATTTATTATAAGACACTTGGAAATATTTTCAGGTGGTCACAGGTGCTGAGGATACAAAGTGTAGAAAATTAATAAAAGGAACAAAAATGAATTTAGCCTGTATCATTTGTGCCACCCTTCGCCATACACATCCTCAGCATGCGGCGGACGGAATAGCTAAAGACTCTGAGTTTTTATTCCATCCGTCACATTTCGATGATGTATGTGACAACGAGCCAGAGAGGTCACGTCACTTTTTATTCCTTTTATTAAAATGTTGACGACTGTTGTGCTTTCAGCATCTGCAACCACTTGAAAACTATCTAAGGTTGAAATTGCAGTAGTGGCTATTGTAATACATTGTACTGCCGATGGTGAATATTAAGTCATTTAAAACATTTAGAAAACATTCCCTTAATTTCACTTGGGATAACATTAGACGCAGGTAGTGCACCAAGTAAAAGACATTTGAATTTATAAAACAAATGTTTACTTAGGTTTACTTTTGTGGAATGTGGCCGTACCAACAATCTCGCTAGATCCATTACGTTCATTTTTCTGTCCATCGTGTTCCTCATCTTGAAAGAAGGACGTTCGCAATTACTGTTTCAGCAAGAAAAAGGCATTTGAACCTATATAAGAAATAATGAATGTTATATTCGCAAAATTTTCTTTTTTTAACTAGTAATCGATATATCACAACCTTATATCGCCCACGTTGGACTGTGGTTTGCAAACAGCTCCTGTTTATGACAGTAAAAGATAACTTATATTGAAGCAATTATCGATGTCAGTGACTTTTTAGTTTTCTTCGCAGATGCGTTTCGAGGGCTCACACCCGCATCTGGAGGTGGATCAGTGGATTACGTTACATTTTTGTTCGCTGGATGTAGTCAGTTGTCTGTTTTAACTTGCATTTCGCTACAAATGAGATAGACTCAGCTCTTCTTAACGTAATATGGCACTAGGAGTACAAATTTTAAACAGTAATAACGCTACTTACAATATGCTCCAGCAGAGAGAAGGTTGAGATTTGTCATAAATATTCATTTTCATCTTAAGATGTCACACAAACAAGAAATAACAACATAAACAGCCCAGAGATTGTACATGTGTCGAAATATAGTCCCCTGTATATTCTTTGACGTGCAAGAGACTGCACAATCTCTGGACTGTTTATGTTGTTGTTATTTCGTGCTTGTGTGACATCTCAAGATTAAAAGGCATATTTATGGCGAACATCGGGGTAATTGCTGGCGGAACATATGATAAGTAGCGTTATTATTTTTTAAAATTTGTAATTATAGTGTCACATTACGTTAATAAGAGCTGATTGTACCTTATCTGTAGCGCAATGAAATTCAAAACCGACAAGAGGCAACACCCGGAAAACAAAAATGTGAAGTAATGCACTATTCCACCTGAAGATGAGGGTTTCAGCCTTCGAAACACGTCGCGGGAGAAAGCAAAAAGTGACTGAACAGATAACTGTATTACGTTTATCTCTTATATTATTCAAAAATCTTTATTTTGTCGTCTTTTCCACTTGGTGGAATTGAAATAATCCTTTCAGAGTTACGTATTTACAGCACCACAGGATGATACCGCAATCGAGAGCTTGGACGCTTGTCACAACACTAGTCCGACGGTGCTGCCGCCGCTCGACGGACGGGCGCCACTGGTACTACGGCACACGGTCGCTTCTCCGCTGCTCCGATGTGCCGTTGTCTTCCCTCCGCCCGGCCGCGGCGAGCGCATCCCAGCCGTCGCGCCATTGGCTGGCGCGCTGCATCGAGAGCCCCGCCCACCGCGCCACGCCCGGCTCTCATCTCCCCACCACACCGGGCCCTGTAAAGTTGCGCTCCGTCCCCCTCCGTCACAGCAGCAAAGCACTACACACGAGCCAAGGAGTAAATGCAGTCGCGGCGGCGGCGGCGACGGCGGCGGTCGGTGGCGGTGGTGGGGATGACAGCGGAGAGTGGGCGGAGCTAGCAGAACCAGTCTCACCAGGCGACGCGGGGCTGCGTGGACCAGTCGCGCGAAGGGAGTTGGCAGGGAAGGAGCGATCACTGCTCAGCGGAAGGCGGCGACAGCGCGCAGCCGGCGGGACTCGAACTCCGGACTCTGCGCTTCTCTGCACCGCACATGGTCGCGTCTCGCCTGCCCAGAACAACGAAAACACCGCATCGGCTCTCACCTCTCGTTCGCGCTGCACTTCACCTCTGCAGTTCAGTTGTGAACACCGACAACAGTTCTACGAGAGACGTGAAGCTAATGTCAACGAAACTTTTTTTGATTTATCTTAACTGTTACTTCGGCAGTTGTGTGGAGCGGGAACAATTGCTCGTAGTGAGACCACGAATTGCAATTTGTTTGTAGACTAAATGTGCGAATTGCGTGTGACCAAGCGAAAAAATACTTTCGCGGTGTTGAAACGAGTGAAAAAGACACGTGATGCTCCACAGACGCAGTGAAAAATCTTTTTCTCCTTCGAAATACTGCAGCGAAAATCGTGTGAATTTCTGCGTCCACGGAAACAATTTTACAGGCAATAATATACGAAATAACACGTAAGCACAGCATCCACTACGTGCAATGTTGGAATCCTAGGATTTTTCCATCTGCTGTGAATGTTGTAACTTTACCTTGCAGTCAACTGTACATCGAATATCATCTGTGTTAATATTTCAACGAACAATTTACATTTTTGTCTATAACCGTAGGCTCAAGTGGGTGGTGCAATAATATTTTTAGCTTCAGACTTCTTTTTGGATCAACTGTTCTGTCGTTTTTTTAGCCTACAAAGGGAAGAGACGACGTAATCCACTTTGAACGTACAGTTGACATTGTCCGGTGTAATACAACGATCGTCTGTACCTCTGTGTTGGACTAAATGTGTGTTAAAAATACAACGACCGAAATTTCCGTGTGAAATTTAATACAGAAGTTCCTCTGCAAAGGGAAAAACCAGTTCCGCTGGGAGAAAAATGTTACTGGCGTTATTTATTACTTGTTGCAAAAGCGGATTTGTTGTGTCAGGGATCTAAGAAGAAAAAATTTTTTGGGTGAAGAAACTGAACGTCTGCACAGCTTACATTTTATTGCACAGTTTATCGGATAGAAGCGTTTGTAAGAAAATTAGAGTGGTTCTTCAGTAATAACTGATCATCGAGAGTTGCACTCCAACGACTACTGGTGCTGAGTTCGAATTCAGTAACGGAATTATTTTCGAAGATACCTAGAGGTTAGTGACAGTAGTGAAGAAAAGCTGAAGGCTGCTATTTGGCGATTGTGCAGAGAGTGATTTGTTGGGGAAATTTTTCTGTGTTCGGATTTTGGTTACCGGGAGGGTCAGAGTTGAGCCGAAGCAGATTAGGGACAGTGTGAAAAAGGAGACTGTCATCTGGTGATTGAGCGAAGTCGGAACTGTGTAGAAGTTTCCCGAGTTGTGATAGCTAAGGAAGGCGCGAGGGTTGTTGGACTGCGGAACTGGACTGTTGGAGACACTGGTGAGTGGATTTTTGAGTCGGAAATTGCCGGCAGTGGCTGAGTGTTTCGGACAGAGCATCACTGAGGTCTGCAGAAAGGCAGGCAGAGTAGACGGAAGAGCTAGAGGCTGCGCAGTGTTGGACGCGCTGGTCCGCGGGAGTTCTCCCCTGCCGGTGACGACGGGCGTGCTAGCCGCGGCCGGGGGCGGCGGAGGCGGCGTCGGCGTCGGGGGCGGCGCCGGCTTCGCGGGCTATGGCGGCCGCATGAACGGCGTCGCGCCCGCCGGCGCCGGGGGCGGCCGCGCGGCCTCTTCCTCCTCGGGGGCGGCGTCCTCGTCGGGGGCGGCGTCCTCCGCCTCCAACATGCCGCCGCAGCGGTCGCCGTTCGCCATCCAGGAGCTGCTGGGGCTCAGCGACGACTCCGCGGCCCCCGCGAGCGCCCCGCGGTACGGGGGCGGCCCGCCGCCGGGCCCTCTGCCGCCCCCGGGCCAGCTACCGCCCCCGGGGGCGGCGTCCGCCTCCGCCACCGGGCCGTACCAGTACGCGGGCCACGCTCACCACCTGGCGTCCCGCATGGCGTACTTCAACGTGGCGGCGGCCGCCTTCCTGCCGCACAACGTGGCCGCCGCCGCCGCCATGTCGGTGCACCACCACCAGCACCACCAGCAGCACCACCAGCACCAGCAGCACCACCAGCAGCTGGCGCAGCACCAGCACCCGCAGCACCAGCCGCCCGCCCACGCAGGGCCCGCCGCCTCCACCCCCGTCTCCGCCTCCGGGCTCGCTGCCGCATCAGGTCAGTGTCTCCGTCTCCTTACCTACTCATTACTACCGCTGTATCGGCTAGGGCACGGGAGGGCAACTGGCCGCATCCCGCCCGCGGCCTGCTTTAAATCGGCGTGCGGAATAAATTCCGAGTGAACGCAAAATAAACGTAATATCAAAAACGCGTGCATTGTGGCATAGTTTCCTGCCGTGACGTATCGGGAATGGAAACCCATTCATATCGCTGCTTTACCCCATACACATTGACCTCACGGATGCTAGAGTTTTGAATTAATGGACTGGAACGCTGCTTTCGCGTAAACAGGCGACCTGTGAGCTTAAGTGAGTGTGTGATTCAAGGCCGAGGGCCACCCACGCCTGAGGTAAAATGTCATGCTTGACTCCACGAGAAATCTGTGCTGTGGCTGAATCTGTACAGGTCTAGGTTACGTGGGAAGGTGCCAGTTAGACAATAGTCGGCGAAGCCAACGAATGTGAATGTAAAATAAAAGCTGTGGTAAAAGACCGGCCCGAAGCTTATCTTAATACACATATTCGCGCCGTATTTAAACACATCTTTCCATACAGTTCTCGTCATCAAACGTAAACCTACAAAGTCAATTAAGAAATTACATATTCTATTAGGTACTGGACAAGTCTTCGATGTATACCTTTATGCACATTACGTACATATCTAGCACATATACTAGTGCATGATATTTGACGCCAAATGAAGTCCCGGTTGTGGTTGCGCGAGATCTAGGTCATATTGGCGTGAGTTGACGATTCCAACGAATATGAATGACAAATATAGGTTGTGGGCCCGCATCTCGTGGTCGTGCGGTAGCGTTCTCGCTTCCCACGCCTGGGTTCCCGGGTTCGATTCCCGGCGGGGTCAGGGATTTTCTCTGCCTCGTGATGGCTGGGTGTTGTGTGCTGTCCTTAGGTTAGTTAGGTTTAATTAGTTCTAAGTCCTAGGGGACTTATGACCACAGCAGTTCAGTCCCATAGTGCTCAGAGCCATTTGAACCATTTTATAGGTTGTGGTTACAGACTGACCTGTAGCGTAACCTAGTATTTACGTTCGCGTCATATTTAAACACGCGTCTCCATATTTTACACAGTTTTCGTCATGAAAACTGAAATTCCAATTCAGAAAACACACGTTAGATAGTGGCCAAGTTTCGATGAATATTTTTATGCACATTACTACGTAGGTATCTCGTGCCTAAACTACGAAAAAAGTTTAACCTGCTACACGAGGACGTCTGCAAACTTTTTAATATCACTATTGCCGCAGCAATCGTCGCAAGAGATTCACCAACAGCCTTGATATTTAAAATGTACGTTTATTTTGCCATTGCTCATTTCTTGTTTTTGGTACGGCTAATTCCTATCGAAGTTGATCGTCCTCAGATCAACTTTAGACGTGGACACTTTTCGTAAGGCTTGACCGTAACTGTTATTGACATCGAATGAAATAACGTTTACGGGAGAGAAATTCTGCTTAAACGAGACAAAATTTTATAGTTTTGTTATTACGCGAACATGTTTCAGCACTTTATGTGCATTTTAGTGGTATTTTCTTTCTGGAAAAAATATTACATATTAAACCTCAAATGTACGTTATATGAATTTTTGCCTAAGGGGCACTTACATGTACGCAGAAGCGATAGTAATTATTGGATGTCAAATATTTTGAAAGAAAAAAACTTGCCATTGAGTTGAGGCACATCCTTCACTTTCACTATGCTGAAAGATTTAGGTCTAGGATACTAATTTAGGAAATAATACGATTAGACATTAGCGCAAGTGCAAAACATGTAATTCCTTAACTCGTGACGTATCTTTTACTGTAACCCATGTATAAACTAATGTGAAATACGAGACACCTAATTATCGCTCCTTTGCACTTGTAAATAGCTGATAACCAAATATTTATGTAACCTACTCTGGGGGTTAACATGTGATAGCTATTTTCCTGAAAGAAAAAAAAAATCTTCTACTGAAGACAGAACGTAGATAGCTTTGGTACTAAGAAAACCTTAAAACGGCGTCTTACTTAAGACGGAATTTTTCTCCAAGTTTTCCTAGCAAGCACGGAAGTATGAAGAGCAAAAACATCCAAAAAAAGACTGCCAATTTATTTATACCAGTTACGATTTCTGTCTCTTCTTCTGCTAGGCAGTGTCAAAGATTACCCCGAGTCATAATACAACACAGTATTTGTCGTATTAATACACATAAATCCACCTCACGATACTTGTGTAAACCTCCGACACGCGTTGTGGAAATAAACATTATGGACTGGTAACAGCAAACGTTGCATTCGCAATGTTCCGAGCTATGTAAATTGCGTAAGCAACCAGTCGTTTCCGTATGGAACTACACACAGAATACTCTATATTTTTATGTGCGGTTCCACATGTATACGACGGGTTTCATACTTAACAGCACAATCACCTACAACATCTCTCTGTTCTTATGTGTGATTCCAAATGTGCATGACTGGGTGCTTATTCAACTCCAAAGAACCGAATATGGTCATCTTTGATCAAAACTAAACAGAAAACGTAAATGTGCAACTGAGACGGCAACATAACGATAAATTTACGCCATTAAACGCTACATTTATATCAGATTTTGTTCGACAACATTGGGCGTGGAACGTCTATGAGATGCAACTTATGATTCTGGTTAAATAATACCAAATCGTAAATCAAAGTAGTCTTGGATGGAGCGAAGTCCCACTGTTAACTATATCAAACTTTATCAATCCTTCTTTCTTTACGAAATACTTGGTGAAGTTGTTCTTTTAGCAATGATGTTTTGAGATCACAGTCGAAGTTTTCGTAAATGTCACTGAAGAAAAAATTGCATCCGACCTCATTTTTTGAAACTGTACGAAATGTCCTCGCTACCGTCTGACAATGCGCCTAGATCGGAAACTAGTTACGTTGAAATAAATTTTTCATTCAAAAAAGTCAGCGTGGTTGTAGTTTTTTTACAGTAGTACATAGTAAAGTATAGAGCAATCATTAACTGACAAAAGCAGAAGTTGTGACGTGATTTTTGAATCCACGCGAAGTTTTGATTGTTCAGTCACAAAAACAATTTTCGTTGTCTTAAGAACCTTTTATCATCTCTCAATGAGGGTTTTGTCTTCACAGTCGATTTTGCATATGAAATTATCGCGTTCGAGGCATGTAACATTTACTATGCCGACAAAATCATGCGCCGATGCAGATTTAGTTCCACGAATTTTGTACAAGCTGTACACAGGCTTCTTAAAAATTTCGAGTTGAAACCTGGAATGAGTTAAAGCTTTGAACAGATAAATGGAAGGCTATTTCTCCCGTTCGCGTCAAGTCACAGCTAAGGTGTCGCTAGTTCTTTTTTTATTTTATTTTTTCTTCTTTCTTGATAGGAGAAAAAGGGGACAGCCAGCGCTGCGATATAGATTTTATGCTGCTATTGATCCTATTGCCTAATCTCTCTCTCTCTTTTAAAAAATTTTACTGCCGTAGCATCGTCTCAAAGTGTGCCCAAGAGGAAGTGTTCCGAGAAAACGTCGAATTTGGCGTTATGAGAAGCAGCAAAATTACCGATTTATCACACACTGAAATATTTATAGGGACGAAATTCTTCCGTTTAACTTTCTAGTACAACCTGTTTAATCTTTTTTAAACGACATCATATTCGACATCGACTGTACTATTTATAATAATTTGGACTGTTGCAGTTTCGAGTTTTAAGTCTTTTTCAAGTACTTAAGATGCTGAAAACACGACGGTTGTCGACATTAGCGACGAAAACGTTGACAACTGCTGTGTTTTCACTACACTCACCACTTCAAAATTTCTTAAAAGTCGAAATTGCAGTCGTGTAAATTATAATAAATAATACGATCGACGGTGAACGTGATGTTATTTTTAAAAATTTCAACGAGACTGTAGTGACAAAATAAATACGACGGTATTTTTATTCGTTGTTCATCCCTAGCGGTAGAAAAATGTTAATCGTATATAATCATTCGACACGACATAGGAACATTATGAGTGCTATAAGACGAGCTTTGTGGTTTGGAAAACTGAATAACACGACAGAAAATAATCAGGCGGTCATACATAAATTTTATCTGCAGGTGAACCTTGTTCAACATTCTCGTAAATATGTGGCCATACAGTCACACAAATTAACTTTTCAGTTTTATAGGTTTACCGGTACTTAATAACTACTTTGTGATTATAAGTTGAACAGCATCAGTCTTAAGATTTTCTGCTTATTTTTTCGTCATTGGGGGCTTACAGTAGCGTCAAAATTTTTCAGTTATCTTTCTCTGTGAAACTATTTACTCACAAAAATTGCACGGCTGTGCGGCCATTAGTTCTGCTCGATGGTGACATACATATAGCTCAGATAATGTTTTAAATCTTTTATAAAGTTTTGATACGCGTTACAGCACAGTTTTTGGAGTAATCCACATGATAACGACCACTCGGCCAAAATGACAGGAGAGAATTTTGTAAATAAACAGTTTTACAGTTGAAGGCAACAATGATGAGCTTTAAAAATCACGATTTTCGGCTGTCTGGCGTTATATGCGATAGATAATGAATTTTACTGTTTTAAGTCACTTCCGTTCACCATTTGTGTCGCTGTATTCAGTTGGATGCGCACATTCCTCGAGAGGATAGAGGCTTTGTTGACATTTGCAAGAGATGAAGGTGTCGTGGTGTACTTCCTGATTTTATCGCAACTTGTACCCGTGAATTCGATTCCTATCCTACATCTGAATCATTGTTGTTTCACCTGCAGTGAATAGTCACCAATAACTGCCACAAACCGAAATGTAGACTGTTCTCCAACCACAGGAACCTTCTCTTAAAGGTGTCACTCCTAGATGTACATCCGATGCCGCACAATTAATGTTCCGTATAGAATCAGTGAATCTATCAACGCCTCTGTTAGATATGCTTACTATATGTACATAGCGCAACGCTTATTATATTGACAAATGTAATTAATTTCAAATAACTCGCTTCGCTTAACAGGCAAAAACAGACTTCGCAGACACTTGTTTCACTAACTATTCATTTTTACGGCCTAGGTTTCGCTTTATTGTCTAGCATCACAACAGCATAATATCTTGAAACCTATAGAAGAATTAAGTAAACTGTTATAAAAGCTGCGAAAAAGTGTGATCTTTTACCTCCTGTATTCACGTTTCACTCAACGAAGTCAACAGCTATTAATGATTTAGTTACGTTTAACCGTATCACCTTGGTATGAAAGAGTTCTTCGAGCACCTAATTTTGTAAACTACACATTTTTCCGATTAATTCACGTGTTATTATCAGTAGCACCTATCAGATAAGGCCTACCGCGTTTCACCAGAGCGTTGGAATCATCAGGCACCCGTCAAATAATTATATATCATGTCGTCTGATCACTTTTGCTGTAGGTCCGATGCTCTTCTTGCTGTTGTGGGTGGCAGTGTGGTTAGGTGGTGTAATTTTGCTAATTCTACCCAGAACGTTAACTATGAACTACAATAAAACATTTCGTACTTTTTACATCTATGTCTTTACTACTATATGATGACAACTTGTTGTTTAATGTTGTCACCAAAATTCTCAAAAATTTATTCAACCATTTGCTTCCAATTTTTATACGATGCTCTCATAAACATTCGGACGGACACAGGCTACATAATACAAGGGGGAAACGTTGTTAGCATAAATATTGAAAAGTTCTTGACGGATGTACTTCAAATTATATATATATATAAGACGGATGTACTTCAAATTTTTAAGTTTTGCACAGTTCTCTTATAAACGTTCGGATGGACTCATGGACTCATACACGACACAGACACCACACACACACACACACACACACACACACAGACACACACACACACACACACACACACATATATATATATATATATATATATATATATATATGAGTCCATGAGTCCATCCGAACGTTTATAAGAGAACTGTGCAAAAATTAAAAATTTGAAGTACATCCGTCTTTTCGAAAATTTTTGCTAACAATGTTTCCCCTTTGTATTATGTAGCCTATGTCCGCCCGAATGTTTATGAGAGCATCGTATAAAAATTGGAATATGTATGTGTCTGTGTTTGAGCGTGTGTGTGTGTGTGTGTGTGTGTGTGTGTGTGTGTGTGTGTGTGTGTGTATGAGTCCATGAGTCCATCCGAACGTTTATAAGAGAACTGTGCAAAAATTAAAAATTTGAAGTACATCCGTCTTTTCGAAAATTTTTGCTAACAATGTTTCCCCTTTGTATTATGTAGCCTATGTCCGCCCGAATGTTTATGAGAGCATCGTATAAAAATTGGAATATGTATGTGTCTGTGTGTGTGTGTGTGTGTGTGTGTGTGTGTGTGTGTGTGTGTGTGTGTCGTGTATGAGTCCATGAGTCCATCCGAACGTTTATAAGAGAACTGTGCAAAAATTAAAAATTTGAAGTACATCCGTCTTTTCGAAAATTTTTGCTAACAATGTTTCCCCTTTGTATTATGTAGCCTATGTCCGTCCGAATGTTTATGAGAGCATCGTATAAAAATTGGAATATGTATGTGTCTGTGTTTGTGTGTGTGTGTGTGTGTGTGTGTGTGTGTGTGTGTGTCCATCCGAGCGTTCACAAAAGTATTGAACGACGAGTCGTTCTTATGAAAAATGTCGAAAAATACTCGACTAATTTATTTCAACTTTTTGCACAACACTCTAATAAGCACCTGAATGGACATTGGCCACATATTTGGTGACGATGATGATGTTTGGCTTGTGGGGCGCTCACCTGCGCGGTTATCAACGCCCGCACAAAATCCCAATCTGTACACAGTCCTGTCTCGCCACTTTCACGAATGATGATGAAACGATGGAGGACAACACAAACACCCAGTCCCCGGGCAGAAAAAATCCTCAACCCTTAATTTTGCTGTGGTATATAAACATGCGTATAACAAATAAGGGAAAGCGTTGTTAGCAGATACCTCAAAAAATTCTTGTCCGATTTACTTCAAATTTTTACACGATATTCTAGTAAACATTCAGACAGACATGGGCTAATTTTTCTAAACAACAATTTATAGGTCTTCTGATAAGCCCCACTGTAAGATAGAAAAATTCTTCGACGTGCTGTGAAAGTGCGTCGTTTCATTTTCTTTCACTCATTCAATTTTAACTGTGATAGCAGGGTATTTCAACCATTACATTAACTGCACATCCCACACATATATTCTCTTTCCTTTACATAATTTAACACAAAAATTCTTTGCGCAACTTACTTCCTTGCTCGGTTTTAACAGAAAACAGGATGATTCATTTATGTGTAACTTTGTAACGCTACCCGTTGGCAGATTAAAACTGCGCGAAATACTGTCACTAAAGCTACCATCCTGACAAATCCAGCTGCGCGAGAGGTCTCTGTCGTTCCCTGTATACCAACTATACCCACAGATATTCTCAGTTATTTTAAGCGACTTCAATTCCCAATCAAGATTCATTTGCAATAACAGTAAGTAAGGGTCAAGGTCAGAGAGAAGGATGAAGAGGAGATGGACAGATAGGAAGATGGCAAGAAATGGACGTAGAGATGGGGCAGGAGAAGATAGAAGGAGTGAGGAGGAGGAGTTGGACAGGTAGAGAAGGAATAGACAATGGAGCAGGAGGAGACGGACAAAGAGAGAGGCAGGAGAGTAAGAAGAAAGGAATTAGTACGTTTATCCAATTCCCACACTTATTTAGCATTCGTGAAGCACTGTCGTGTTCGCTAATCTCTTATGTTAACAGATATGAACGTGAAGCTACGTCTAGTATCAATGTTTTGCCCATAGAGCACTAAACAAGATCAAAAACGTGCCCCTATCACCAAGTCCACAGATCACGGGGTCCCGTGTTCGATTCCCGGCCGGGTTGGGGATTTTCTCTGCCCGAGGACTGGGTGTTTGTGTTGTCCTCATCATTTCATCATCATCATTCTTGACAGTGGCTAGATTGGATTGTGTAAAAATTGTGACTTTGTACGGGCGCTGATCACCTCGCAGTTGAGCGCCCCACAAACTAAACATCATCATCTTTTCACCAAAGTTTTAATGTATATTCTCACAGGAAAGAAGTTAAAATTTATTTCACTTTACAGATGCCATATCAAAGTACCGTAAGCTGTATGTCAGCTAAAAGTGGCTTCAATTTCCTGGCCACGGTGTCTTGTCGTAGCAGCTACCCCTACTCCCTTCATTTGGTACCACAACTACTTGTATACCTAGAACTACACCGCAGAGACTGCTCACGAGCAATTCCAAGGTGACGGACGCACAATATGTTCCATTCCATGGCTAAACTGGTCCTAGTAGAACATTGCAGAAGTTCTGACGCCTCCCCATTTCCAAAATAGGATTGTGAACTGACGAAAGAACGCTGGTGGGCGAGTTGTGTTGTTTGTATGTTTCACCACTGCAACTGCCGTGTTAGCGGCATCCGGAAGCTGATTTTCTGCGATTTGTAAGTGCATTGTTTCGGTGCGCCGAAATACAGAAAAAACTAAGTCCAGAACACAAGAACACATAGTGGAAGGAAACATAGTTTACGGTAGCCTGCACGCATTCTGACACACACCAGTTAATGGCGTCTAACGAAGTACGTAAAGCTGCCTTCCGACATAAGAGACGGACCGCACCATGAGTTGATCCCTGCTCTTGCCATAGGTCTCAGTTGGAGTGTGGCGATCTAGGGTTACGTGAAACCCCCGCTGCGCTGAGACAGTGCCACTGTTACGGCATACACCATAGCACCGTCCCATACGATGATGATGATGATGATGAGCGTTTGGCGTCATTGGCCGGGAGGCCCCTCGCGGGGCAGGTCCGGCCGCCATATCGCAGGTCTTATTACAGTCGGCGCCACATTGGGCGACCTGCACGCCGGATGGGGATGAAATGATGATGAACACAACACAACACCCAGTCCCTGAGCGGAGAAAATCTCCGACCCAGCCGGGAATCGAACCCGGGCCCAGAGGACGGCAATCCGTCACGCTGACCACTCAGCTACTGGGGCGGACGTCCCATACGATAGGCCAGAGCACTTGGTCACGTAGCTTTGTCAGTACGTGTCGGACTGTCTGATTCAGCTCTAGACGCAAGTCGGGCACTGCGTTCGTACCCAGAAAACCGGTGTTTCTCGAGACGTGGCGAATATCATAAACTTTCAGCCATTCCAACGTCGTACAAGTTAATACGTTTCTCTGGATGGCCATCTACTGCAGCAAGCGCTAAATAGCATTTTTTTCCTTTCTCCCTTTAAGCGTGGTACAATTTAAGAAATTTGTTGTACCAGACACGTGTTAGCTTTATTGACAAATCATCGCCAGTAAAGCTTCTGTAAATATTTTACATGTATGACACATTTTTACAGTTTGACTCATTATTTTTATTAGTTCATATTTCTTCAGTAGAGATATTTTTTTCTCCAGCGTAAAAATAGCTCCGAAATTTTAACACATTACCATACAAGCAGTCAACACTGTACCTTCAAGATGTTCCCTCATGTACATTGATCTTCCTGCATGCCGAGCGGTTCTAGGCGTTTCAGTCCGGAACCGCGCTGCTGCTGCGGTCGCAGGTTCGAATCCTGCCTCGGGCATGGATGTGTGTGATATTCTTAGATTAGTTAGGTTTAAGTAGTTCTAAGTCTAGGGGACTGATGACCTCAGATGTTAAGCCCCATAGTGCTCAGAGCCATTTGAACCGTTTTGAACCTGCATCAAGTTTTCTCATTATAAAGTCTATATCTTCGAGCCAGATACTTGTGGGCTGTTCTCTTCTTCTTCTTCCTTCATTTTTCCACCCCATACAAGTTCTGGTATTTCCGTTTCCTCCATTCTTCTTACATGGCCGTACCACTGCAATTTCCTTCTGTCCAACATATCACAAATTCTTTCTTTCACTTACATTACCTTGGACACTTCATTGCTCCTTAGTTTTTCTTTTCTTTAAATTGTTGCCGATCTTCTCCCGAAAGTCTGTATCTTATGCTTTCAGCTTATTGATATGTTTCTGATTAGTTCTCCAGGCGTCTGCTCCATAAATCACAACGCTCTCTAACATCAACTTGGATTTCTTTTTTGTCGTATTGATGACATTCCTGGTCCATGAGATTGATTTGAGCATCTATATGAACTTCTGGCCGTTACTAATTCTTTTATCAATTTCAGCATCTTATTTCCTCGCTTTTTCTAAAACAGATCCTAGTTAGCAAAAATTACCGATATATTTGAATTTTCTCTGTATATAAACAATTTATCTGCATTCATTGCTAAGGTATTCTGTTTATTGATAAATAATTTTCTCTTCCGGTTTTTGTATACTATTGCTACCTGGTTACATACGTAATTTGTGTCGTCCCCAACTTGCGCTTTTGCGACTTGGTCTTCAGCAAACAGTAACTGACACAGATACAGAGAACAGATTTTTCCCTCGTTGCTGGCAGACATTTACGACTGCAGCCTCTGCTATCAACGACAGTTCAAAGTAGGTAATAAAGAGCAATAAACGCCGTAAGTAGAATGCGCACCACATTCACAAGCGAAACGAACTCGGTAAGCATCAGACTTTAATAACGCATTACATACGCAAAACATTTACAGATATATGAGTGATGATGCTTTGACAACTTCGTAAAATGCAGTGAGCTTGGGACAGAAAAACTAAATAATAATTGTTATTCGGAGATGTTACAAATAAACAAGAATGGTGAGGGAAATGTCCTGTTACATACACACATACGCCTTGGGGCAAAGCTCACGTACTTTTTTCATTTTCTTTTCTTTTAGTCTGTTATTATACAAGAAGAAACCAAACGCTGCACATAAATTAGTACATATGAATATAACACATAATATTTTAACATAATTTCAAACATATTAGTGTAACTTACCAAATCTGGGTTCAAGAAAAAATAAACATACCTAAAATACTTGCTTAAAATGATATATATAATTTTTAAAATCTACACACTACCTTTTGGCCGTCTGACACACGGATACATATTCATCTGGAAGCCAGAAGCACACGCTGGTGTTATGCTGTACTATCCTACATCACGAACTGTCACCCTTCTCCCTTCTTCCGCGTGTTGCATTTTTCATATTTGATGTACACCATATGTCCAAGCCGGTGACCGATTTTCGATTAAACCAAGCTCGAACTGACAATTAAATAAAGTAATGAAATGGCCGTAGTAATAACTGCAAAATTTCAGTACGCTCGAGACTAAGAATGTGTAGATAGCCTCATAATGCCTTTGTTGAGTCAGCAGTACCTTATAGTCCCTATCAGCAAGCTGGGACTGACCATCAAAGAGGCTGGCGGTTACGTGTTGCTATTTTACCTCATGTGGAGAAGAAATACATCAAATAAGGCTGATACTTTACAAGTATGCACTGAGCTGTTTATGCACTTTACCTGTACTTGATGAGTTTTCCAGTGTTGATGTTCAGTTCAGTACATTTTAATTTTTATTCTTCTATGCCTTTTCAATTTGCTTTTGGTCTTAAATGACGTCTGCATGATGAATCTGTGAATTTACAGCTACTGTGTGACTATTAGTCGAGCTTTAAGAAAGCATAACATCTGTTAGTCACTCGTTAGCCTTCATTTTCGGGGCGACTACTTTGAAAACTCTTTGAACGCAGAAGCGCAGTTACAAGCTGAAGTTTAGAAAGCAGTCGTCTAGTAAATCGAGCCCTTGACATGGTATTATGCTTTCTAAGGGCTTGCCAAATCGTCACAGAACAGTGGTAAACTCACAATATCGTAATACTCGCATTGTTTAAAGACAAAAGTAAATTTTAAAAACGACCGGTCCGCATGTTATACATGAGACGCCTTATAACTCAACATAACATCTTATTAATATTGTAGCGTGTAAGGACTAGATAAAGAAATCACCATGGACGCAATCACAATAAAAATAAAGGTTCGCAGTGCATAAGAATCTATAGTTGATGTATTTTAGAATCAAAAGAAATTCTGATAACGGTGCGGTTACATAACACCTAACCATTCATAAAGTGTTCTGCAAAGGTAGCGACGTCGAAAGACTTGTGGGAGCAGTTGCTTACTCACAGATTATGTTTTTTTGCTCTCGCTCAGACCTCCACGCATCAACGTCACGTGTACCTCTGTATGCTTTCGACGCGGCTGCCTTTGCATGTGGCTTCACAAATGTGTCTTGTTTGTTTTATTTGCGAGATATTTCTACTTTGGTTTGTTCATAACTATTCGTATTTTGCAATATGGTAATGGTTATGTGGAACGTTTTCTGTAGCTACCTGAACACTAGGTATACTGCCATAAAATCCATTGTGTGTAAATTGGACATCAAAACAAATTGCGCAACGCACCTGTGTTGATACAGTGACTCTTTTGCTGGAATATTTTTTTTCTTTCGTGTGACTTTCGACAGTCATTAGTATTTGTTGAAAGGACGACATTATTATCACCATGACCGCATATTTACAGAGGACAAGCTTTATTTATACCAGGGCAATGCATGTGCTGCACTATATCTTACGACGACAGTTTAATAAGGTGGAAAATGGTAGTATAAAAATACGTACCGTGAGTAGAGTAAGATGAGAGAACATCCTTTTCGTTTCGTGAACCGTTCAACATATCGAAAGTAGATTTTTCATTATTTTGTAATACGCAGGGGAGCACGTAATTCTTCTACGTGCTGAATGCTTATAACTCTAGCACCAGCTGACGTGTTGGAGCACGTATGATTGTTTCTTTATGAAACGGTATACTTATTTTTAATGACATTTGAAAACTCTTGATAAGACCAATTTGGGGATATAACGCTTGTTAGGTTTGGCGTTGGATTATTTTACAAAATTATGCCAAAATTGAGGAGAAAGATGACTGGGTTCGGCTAACGATGTGTAAACACCGACAACGCTCCGTCGCGAATAAAAAACTGTATGTGCAAAATATAGCTGTGAAAGAAAAAACGAAAGAAGAAAGATGCGGTAAAAGTTAGCATACAGCTCCGTAACAAACACTGTAGCTGAATCTACGTCTACTAATAAACTCCCAACTCCCACACGCCGATTGTTTAAAGAACAGAAATCTCAGGTATAAAACAGTTTCAGACGTCTGATTACGAATGAGGTAATGTGTTAAATATTTCACGCTACGAACATAAATGAGAGAAAGTTTAGCAAAGGTTTGAACTTACATTTAAAGTCTCTGATTATCAAAAGCTGGACGGGAATAGCTTGGGTAATTACCGCTTCGTTTCAAGTAGAAGTTAGTTTTTCACGCATCTCAAATTTATTACGCCATATTTGCTGAACTGTGTGCTGCGCGGCGGTATAATTTTACAGGTACATTCGCTGGTACGTGTGGATACTGTTTCCGAAGTTGTTGCGGGTAGACTTACAAGGAGAGGTCCTCAGCAATGTGATCGAATTTTTCAACTATCTATACGGTGAGGTAAGTTAAGATCCCAGGTATCACATACTGCAGCCATTCATCCTGGTGGCCCCTCGTTTGCGAATCATTTAAGAAAAAAAATTGGGAATTTTACGTGAAACTCAATAGCGTTAAAAAAGTTACATTATGTAGTCTTCTTGCGTGATATAATGGATAGGAAAAAACGTCACATGCAGGAGGCTGTGAGCTCGAATCTCGTCAGGTACACAATTTTTTTTAATTTTTAAATCTTTATCGAAACGACTTCTGTCATTATTTGTTCAGCTAATTGGTTTAAATTTAATTTTTATGTTTATTCCTGTGTCACATCTTTTTAATCACTTTATGAAATGTTCCATTTGTTTCATAGGAATTTAATTATACTTATCTACTACAATATTCAATTATGTGAAAATTTCGATGTATCGGTTTAAAAACAAATGACGAAATAATCTACTTTTATTTGTGAAATGGTGTGAAAAATGCATTTTTGTTACCAGATGTGCAATGTTTGCTTTACACGGTAATCGTCATACAAACATTTAAAACATCACATAAATACCTAGTGCACTATGGGCGGAATACAGGAGTTGAAAATTTAAATGGAAGGCGGGTTTATAAATAAAACGACATTCAAGCAAAATTAGAAGTATATATAATGACCCAATAGTGTGAACGAAAAACAGGGTGATAAAGCAAAAGAAATGAAATCGAAACTAATACAAAAAATTAAATAAAAACACATGAACAAAGATTTCAAGTGGAGAAAGAATTATAGGATCAAAAATTAGAGCATATGAAGAAATTGATATTATTATTAAAATGATGTGACGAAGGAACGGAATTAAAAAAAATATATTTGAAACAATGAATTGAATAAAAATAATGATCAAAGTCAATTCGATAAAGATTTAAAAATAAAAAAAAAATTGTGTACCTGAAATGATACGAACCCACAACCCCCTGCATGTGAACCTATTATGCTATCCATTGTAGCATGCAACCAGACTACATAATCCACCTTTTTTAAGGCTATTGTCACTCAAAATTCTGAATTCTTTTTCGTTAGTTACTCGCAAATGGGGGCCCGCCATGGTGAACGGCTGCACTGTGGTACCTGGCATTTTAACCTACGCCACCGAATAGATACTTTTTAAAACTCTATCGCACCGCTCGGGACCTCTCCTTGTTAGTAGAGAAGAAGTAATAAATTAAAACCTCGTGCTTAATGCGGAAATTTTACTCACGAACATGAAAGAAAGACTAAGAAATATTTTTTTCACTATTTCAGCACATTTCTTGGATGATTTTGCGGAAAGTTTCAGCACTAACATAACAACACTTATATAATTACGCTTGTCTTTTGAAAACTCTTCGATCCCCAGCCTATTAAAAAAATATAAAAATCAATACTTGCTTCAGTACCTCCGTTGATAGAAGAGTTAGTTATCAGTACTGACCGTATAGTATAAATTACACACGTTTGTGCCTACTATGATTTCCCGAAACCTCGTGTCGACATCTTGAACCGTTCTGGAAATGGATTAGATGTTACTTCTTACGCGTCCCGCCCTGTCAGTGTGATTATTTCTGGATATAAATAGTGTTTCTATAAATTCAGCAATCTCTGGCGTCTCCGCATGATAAAAAGAGTGCTGTCTAATGTACTCAGCAAAACTGGTCTACGCGATTCTTCAGTACGCAACGCAGGTTTGGAGCCATGTTACACTGCGAATATTGACGTAGACAGCAAATTATTATGAAATCTAGCGTGTACAACGACCAAAAAAGCAAACAGTCTTGGTAGTGGTAGGGCGTACCTTCATAAGGCCAGACACACTACAAATACGTTAATAGTTCAGTCCCCCGTGCGAAATCTGACAAGAGGTTACCCGAATCATCGTTCGTCTCAGCCTACACTCATTTTAGGATTACACGTTCATACTGATCGTTTGCAGGATTTTTATCAGCTATAATGAACGGCACGAAGAGAAATTACAAATTTCTTGATATGGCTCTGTGCTGAGGCTAATCAGTACTGTACCTGTAAGCATAATTAGCAAATGAAACGAGTTTTGCTGTTACGGCACCAAAATAACTGATGATGCACGAAGTAAAATACAGACTTGCAATAGTAAGGAAAGCGTTTCTGAAAAAAGATAATATTTATGTAGGCCCTATAGAATTTTTATGAACTGGTACATTTTTTTCGTTTTTGAAAGTGTTTGCCACAAGTGTTTCTTATACTGTAATGTAACGTGGGTGTGAACGATTGACAGTACAGATAAGAAGAGTAGAGGGTTTCGAGATATGCTGTTACAGAAGAATACTACGATTCGATGGCTAGATCGCATAACTGAGGAGGAGATGCTGAATCGAATCGGCGAAAAAAGGAAATCTGTGACACAAATTTATTAGGCGAAGGTACAGATCGATATAATGCGTCCTGGACCATCAGTGAATAGTTAATCTGGTTATGGTGGTAGGGTGGTGGGTGAAAGTTGTAGCGGGAGACCAAAGCTTAAATACTGCAAGCTGGTCCATTAAATGTACGTTGAAGTAGCTATGCAGGGGTGGTTAAGCTAGTAATGGATACCTGCGTCAAATCAGTCTTCAACTGAAGATCATAATAACATCTTTCCGCAACGCTATATCTGTCCCAACCGAACTAGATGAAATCGTATTACATTACGTATTTCCTTACATCATACATCCTATTTTAAGTCTGACAGCCTAAAAGAAATTAATGGATGGAACGCATGTTTTATAATTACTCTTTCGTATCGCGCTTTCAAGGAGATTTGTTGCTTGCTTGTACAGCAGAGTACATTCGTTGGATACTGCAACCAAATCCAGGTCTAATGCCCCCAAATCTGCACTTGCAGAGTAGGGTAACTCAACTTAAATGAGGATAGACCCAAGGACATAGGCATAAATAGCGGAAAGAATAATGCGGTTAAGTCTTTTTACATTTTTCGTTTTGATACAACGTTTTACCATGTGTTTTGTAGAATCTGAAGAGGGTCGTTGGGAATCTCGCCGAAACACTGGTCAGCTAGAATCAAGAGTTGAATTGATCAATGATGTACACCAATAAAAGTTGTACATACACGGCTCACGCTGGCTTCAACCACAGCAGCTGCACGGCAATTGACAAATTTTGGAAGCATCCTATTCGAAACTGCGTACGTAGATTCATTTCCTCACACCCCCCCAACCCAGACTATTACATAACTGTTTTTTTCGATATTTTAATATGCAGGTTGTCCCACAAAACTTGTGATATATACCCCAAATACACCGAAAACTTCATGATATTATAACAAGATTCTCGATAAATGCTGTTGCGTGGAGAAGTTAATATTTTGCTGTAATATTGATATTTTATTTTAGTCCAGTAAGATACTGAAGGAACTATGTTTTCCCTTTGTAGATTATGTTGTACATTGTAAGAGCACTGAGTAAGCTATTAGATAGGGTACATTGTCTCGGTGGCTCGTTTGTTAATGTTTGTAGTGAAAGTTAGCTGCAAAAATATTTATTAAATCTCTCAAATGGTAGAAACAAGACAGAATTAATGAGGCAGATTAATCATCGTTCTGACAAAAACATCGTTTTCATGGCGGAGAGTGCCATGGAAATCTGAGCTGTAGCGTTTTCAGTATTTTCCGTCTGTCCTTTGGCAAGATTCCCAAGAAACGTTAAATAACACGACTATACAGCTCTTTTCAAAAGCTGTTAAATATTACTAACAGCTGTCAGTGCTTCACAAGAAAAAAGAAGACCTCAGCTGCTCCCACATCTCGGTACATAAAACAAAAATCATGCGTATAGACTCTGTTGTGGAAAACGTTGTATCGCATTTTTAATTCATTTATGATATACAATGGCTTCAAAGGTATTTTAGAATTGCGTTCATGGAAATTTCCAGTCAGACATTGGACTTCGCATTAAACTAGGATAAGTACAACAAATTGCGGAAAAAGGAAAGTAAAAATGTCGTAATACCCGTTTATGTAATGACTTGTCTCAGTCACACAGATTAACCGTCTAAGAATTTCATTCCGAAGACATATGACACGGAAGGAAAACGAAAAATTGCTTGTAGCGAAGAAACTGTGAGACACCCATGTACAGGAAAATTTGTGAGGAAATGCAAAGCTGCCTGCAAAGATGATTCTCGTTCGACCAATTCCTGAGCACTGTTAGAGTGCCTGCAATGATCACTAAGAACCGAACTGTAACTCTCTTTCGAAAGGCGATTTAGTCACTCCGAGAGTGTTCTACTGGTAGTCAAGAATATTACTTGAGAATATATCGAAGAATGGTGGAAATAGCATCGTGGAGTGCTGCGGTACCAACTTAGGGAAACATTATTTCAGATAAACTATAACAATTGGCAAAGAAACGTTGCGTAGTTTATATTACATCAGCTGTATGTACTTAGATTTAATTGCGTCTGAAATTTTCACCAATTCTTGATGATAGTGGTACCCATCATAGACAGCTTTTTAATTACATCTAACACTTTTGCTGTTCCCGCTGCACATTTCGCTTTAACACCAGAGACGGTAAGAGAGATTGACGTAGATTTCAAACCAAGGTTTTTTCGGGGAAGGAAATTATTTGATTAAATTAATAACAAAAAGCACCCTCATCCATTCTCTCCACAATAAAGTGCGGAGTAAATTGCCGCTGGCGGTGGAAAGTTTACCAAAGAAGCAACACAGACCGCGTTGATAATTTTTTTCCACATAGAAACTAATTTCCAAAAAACGTGATTGCGAACCGATGAATTCTGAATTTAGTGATTCCAATGTTCATCTGCTTTTTGTTCCTACTTCAAAGCGTGGCAGTGTTATCGTTTTCCGATGTTGTCATAAAACAGACTAAAATATTCTGATACATTATGCAGATCTTCAGTTCTTTACAAATATTTATGTATGTTTCGCACTGAATCACCCTAAAAAGATCATCTTCCTGTAATTACTAGCGTTCGTTGTAAGGTTAGATGCCATAAAATTTAAATTTTAAATTTCTGGATTTTTGAATTGACCTGGCCTATGATTCCATATCCAGGATGTAGGAACAAATCGACAATTAATTTCATCGTAATTAATCTTCTCCTTTCTTAAAATATTCGGCCGTGCGGC
Source organism: Schistocerca americana (assembly GCF_021461395.2). Classification (NCBI taxonomy): domain Eukaryota; kingdom Metazoa; phylum Arthropoda; class Insecta; order Orthoptera; family Acrididae; genus Schistocerca; species Schistocerca americana. Next base: position 52,464,701 of record NC_060127.1, read on the forward strand.
ATTCGTTTTACAAATATATATTTTTTTTAACAGGCATCGGCAGAGGAGTATATTTAAGTATTTGGTATATACCAATTGCTTGGTACTCTTTCTCGCTTTATCAAGTTGATCACTTGCCTTCCACAAAATTCCCAGCCTTCTGGGACTATTTATTTTCCTAATGGGAAAAGATACATGACGTTACTTCCTGAACTATATGAACATGACAAAAGCTACATGACAAAAATATGTTTGCTGAATGCTGAAACTGTCGTTTTACTTACTTTCCGGAATCCGTTTTATGTGATTAGGGCTGTGTCATTTTATATTTCTCATGCGACAGATGTTGTAAAAATAGCTTTAGGCTGTTAGCAATAACCATGTATCTATAAGCCACATGCCGCCAAACAATATATTCGTGTAAATGCTTCAGAAAGCATTGCCAATAGAAGATCAATCGACAAATCGCCAGTGTCTAATAACGCATTAAAATTTTGCATAAAAATCTTAGCTGGAGACCTAAACATAGATTTCTGTTTATGGATTAAACTTAAGCTAATAATATTTAGAGTCCAATAACAAAATTAATAGGTAAATAATAATCGTCCCGAAAATTTAGATTTATTCAAAAAGTCAACGAAATAAACGGTTAGATCTTTTATCCATTGAGACAGTAGCTACCAAAAATTCAAATGTTTCTTGAACAAGAATATCAATTTATTTTTTGTTTAATGACCGAGGCGTTTGAGATGGTGATATGCAAATTACTGAAGAAGTCCGCTTATACTCATTCTTTCATCTTCTGAGACTATAATTTCTTACCATAGCTAGAAATCGTTACTTAACGTAGCTAATTTTCTGCAGCTGTTAAATGCTTGAATAAAAACATTTTTATAGTCATGAGCTGTACACATTCAACTTTATCCCGCACCGATTTCAGTTTATATAACCATCATCACTGGTAGACCAAACGACACGTACAGAAAAAGACGTACGTAGTTTGTGCAGATAAAAAGAGATATAAATGTAGAAAAAATACTTATGTCCATCGAAATCGTAGTCAATACTTACAAAACAGTACATCAGTTAGATTAAAAACGCATACTTGTCATTAATGGCTCATGATCATATCAAACACAACTACACTCCTGAGTGATATGTGAAATACACATAATTTAACTAAAGTCATAAATCACACGAGTAGAAAGGAACTAGTATACAACACATTGCATAAAGACTGCTGGTAGTTAACAGTAAGTGTCATTAAAGACGTAAGTTCAGTGTTAATCGTTTGTGTAAGTAACCACATTTTTGCGATCAATGAACTACTCTTGTATTAATTACACTCTCAGATTTCTCCCATTGAATATATTACAGATATTTGTGTAGTTTAATATTTAGATACTAAACTCTTTGTTGATCTTCTGTCACATGTGTCTCATCTGTTAACTGTCAGCTGTCTTTACACATTCAGTTATACACTGGATTCTGCTTGTTTGTGTGGTTTAAGACATTAGCTAAATTATGCGTATTGTACACATCATTGTGGAACATTGTTGTATATGATATGCAGATGAAGCATTTATGAGACGCATGTATAATATATTGTAATTATCATCAACAAAGAGAGTAATCACGAGTGAAATTTTTAATAATTTCATGAATCTTCCAATTATTTCGAAATCTAACACACATTTGCTAATGAATTAAGTTTGTTGAATTGTTTAGTGCAGGAGGACGCATTGTCGCAACTCATTACGAACTTAACTGAAACATGTTGTTGCCTGTATAATCTCTTAGCTGTCCAAAATTTCTATTAGACGAACTCAGCAAGTTCGGGAGGCTTTTGCACAACGATTTGGAACTTATTCTGTGGAGTAGAAAACTTTTGGCACTAAATAATACCCGCAGTGATTTTGACTATACTGAGAACAGTGCTATTACGATTATAACAAATTTTCATAGTAATCAACACCTAAGGAAGACAGAATCAGCTTTAAAAATGCTGTACCTGTTGGTCTTAACTGTTAAAACAAACTAAGAAATCGTACACATTTAAAAATTGTGATAGTCGAAGAGCATGAATGGCGGGGAGAATGTTTGCTGGCTGTCGTATTAATATACCTCATTTGAAAAGTTCTTTCTGAACTACATGAGCAGATGGATTTTCAACTGCATTTTTTACTATGAGTTAACACATTTCAGCTACAGTCAACGGATTCTGTTTAAATAAAATAATCGAAAAGTGTGTCTTCAAAAGATATTTTATATCAGCAGGCATGCGCTAATAATGTGTTATACACCAACAGCGTCTACATGCAATTAAAATGTGTTTGCTACATATAATTTGATTCAGGTGTACAGAGATGTGATCTAGGAGCGAAATACGCTGTAGATGTATATTCTAATGAAGCAGTGTTACGATTGAAACTTGGTATTGCATTGTTAAGTATTTTTTGTTTGTTTCCCGTTGTGTAATGTAATTCGATGCTCAGGTTGCGACGTGTGTGGGTTACGCGATGTAATTCGAGAGGATAAAATATTTCTGCCTTTTACCTGCAACTTTATTTAACTGAAAACAAAATACGAGCAAATACTGCCACGTGCGGTGCATTCCGTTGTATTAAATGCAATCGGCTGACGCTAATTAAAACATATTTCTACGAGGGGCACACGTAGTGGTATAGAGCATAAATTGCGTAATCTATTTTTAGGGGAGGGGGGGATGAATTTATGAACTTCATGTGTGTTATAAAACTTTAATAAACTGCGTACAGCAGCAGTTTTGAGCTATTAAAGCTGCAAATGTTGGCTGTGGATAGGGGGCAGGGAATATATTTGACTGCTTTGAATGCAGTCAGCGTTAGGGTGGGATAAGTTTTAACCAGGAAACCAGGAATGCCGAATTAATAACTCAAATCGAGTAACAAAGGAATATTTTTCTGCCAGCACTTCTTGCAACACCATTTTCTGTTCATGTACATAACATGAGTCGATTTAATGGTTAAAAGATATTGGAAACGGATACGAAATTCGTTTTTAAGATCTCGCGCTTTGTAAAATGTGAACAAATCTCCGCTTCATTCCGTGCGAACGTGCGGAGGTTCAAACTAAATAATCAGAAATTCGTATAGGTATCGTTGCTGTTAGGAAGTGTGGTATTCATCTGTTGTCCTAGAAATGCTAATGTAAGATATTTTAAAGCTGACACGACATCCCTTGCGATGTTTGTGATGTGTGCAACAATTGGAGATGTTTTCTTCCGGCCACTGGACTCGCATTCGGAAGGACGACGGTTCAATCCACCGTCCGGCCATCCTGAGTTAGGTTTTCCGTGATTTTCCTAAATCGCTCCAGGCAGATGCCGGGATGGTTCCTTTGAAAGGGCACGGCCGACTTCCTTCCCCATCCTTCCCTAAATCTATGAGACCGATAACCTCGCTGTTTGGTCTCTTCCCCCAAACAACCAACCAACCATTTTCTTCCAGCGATAGTTTGCAACTGTTTTGTGAGAAGACAGACAAAAATTTCAACCGCGTCGGAAGAGGCCACATTATTAGCGTATTCTTGCTGATATAAAATATAAAAGATACAGTTTTCGATTATTTTATTTAAGCAGAATTCGTTGACTGTAAGTGAAATGTGTTAACTCATAGTAAAAAATACAGCTAAAGATGGATGTGCACTGTGTCATCCACCAAGTATTCTGTAAATTGCCCTGTTCTTTATATGAAAACAAAATGTATAGAAAACGCTACGTCCGAGCATATAAACTTCATTCTATACTATGGAGGGTAATTATTTCCTTATTTAAGTTTTATACTATAATGAAGAGCACAGCACTCCCACTTCGTAAGGCTTAATGATGTTTAGCTGGTTTCGGAAAGCATTTCTCGCATCTTACCAGGAAGAAACTGTTCCATGGCAATGATGTGGAATACAGAATTAATTGCTGAATTCTTTATAATTCCCACCAAACATACATGGCGTTATCCATCGAGCATATATTATTTTGCAATAGTCAGTTTCCCGTCCTTGTATAGCAAAAGTTCACAGTTTCATACGAAGAATAGTCTACATTCGTCAGATGATACTAAAATTAAAATTCAGGTAACAAATGTGCTTAGCATATGATGTGGGATATGGCCGTGGTGTAATTATCACTTACAAACCTCCTTCACTCACTGTGTAAGTTATACGTTTATGATAATCTCCTTTCGAAAGCCGTCCTCGTTATTAAAGGTTCCCGACGATGGCCGGCCGGAGTGGCCAAGCGGTTCTAGGCGCTTCAGTCTGGAACTGCGCGACAGCTACGGTCGCAGGTTCGACTCCTGCCTCGGGCATGGATGTGTGTGATGTCCTTAGGTTAGTTAGGTTTAAGTAGTTCTAAGTTCCAGGTGACTGATGACCTCAGCTGTTAAGTCCCATCGTGCTCAGAGCCATTTTAACCATGTTTTACCCGACGATGTTTTGCTTTGATGTTTTGTTTCGGTAAGAAGGATTTAGAAAACTCTTAGAAACGTAAAAATCGCTCAACTGTGTAGTGTGTAAACACTAAGTACGTTTCCATCCCCCATACCGCTTCTCCTTTTGAATTAATACCTCCACTAGACTTCCTACACGCTTCCAGGTTGGTCTTGTACGTTTTTGTAATGCCATCCACACACCTTTCAGTAGTAACGTTAACGCACAGCCATTCGAACCAGTTTTCCAGTAGCGACCAAACGCTCAGTAGTTACTTCTGAGAATGAAGAACCTCCCACTGTTGGTCGCTTCGCAATTAAATAGCAGACGAGTGCAGCGCATTAATCACAACAAATCTAGAAGATACGTGGTAACCTAGGCCTTGTATTTTGAAGACGGATTCGCACTGGCACATCTACAATGCTGTCAACAATAACGTCACTGTTAACGAATGTGGCCAGCTTCCAGGTTGTAACAAAAGAGAAGCGCCATTTGAAAGTTTTCTCTCGTGTGGCGTAGGTCAGTTATGGACTGCATAGCATCGGCAGTACTTCCATTTAACTGTTCAGTAACGGTAAAGCAAGGAGAGAATATTCTGTTAGGAGAGGGGAGGGTATAGAATTTTTTGTTGGATCTCTCGATAAAGGAAAAATCATTAGAAAATACAATAGTATTATCTTCATATGTGATAGTGATTCTTCTCTGGATATACGCTGGGCAGTATTCTTCCTTTAAGTGTCCGACGCTAACATAATTTAAACAGAGTATACAACAGTGTCCCTCTGAGTCAAACATTGACTCATCTGATATTATTTTGGCCCTCTAGGAATCACCTTCATGAACAGTGGTTATTTACTTACTTACTCAGTTATGTGTACGATTTCTATCAAAATGATGTGTAGCGAGTCTGTTTAGAGACAATGTATACACAATTTGCTTGCGTGTATGCCTACCATGCAGGGAATTTACAGAACACAGCAGCTTAAATTTAACAAAAATAAACATATCATGATGTCACTTCTGATGATGCAAGAGAGACATAAATTTGAACAGCAAAGTAAACAGATTGTCCTACGATACTGAACATGCCCCCAGTGTTCATTTGATCAACAGTGTCGTAGGAGCCGTCCAGGAAAAATGGGTTCATATTGGATTTAAAACTCGCTTTGGTACATGTCAGTCTTTTTGTTTGCTGAGCAAATTATGAATATATGTGTACGCATCTTTTTAATACAATTTTCAGTTTTAAATTACTCGCTGTGGTGTTTCGAAACCTGAGCGGCCAGTTTAGACATTGCAGAATTGACAACATAGGTACACATTTTTTTCCATGGGGTTAGTAGTGTCATTTTAGATGCGTTAATTAGTGTATACGGGTATTACACAGAACAGCCACCACGGTACTTACTGTTACCGAAAACACACCGCTAATTTTGAAAATGAGATGGCACTTTTAAAGAATTGTTATAGATATATACTTTTACCAAATCTGTTCTGTGTCATAAACTCTTGATCAATCCATCTTGAAAGCGTATATAAATCCTGTGAACACATCTCTTGGACGATGCTGTACCTTAATAGGAACCTTTAGCATCAGACTGCACCTAATTTAAAAGGAAGACGTTTGTGATTAGAAACGACAGTTTATATTCACCATCTTGACACACTTACCGACTTGAACGTTGGACCACAGAAACTGAAAAAAAAGACTATAGGGTACGTAGTTTGTAAGCTACATGGGGAATATATTCGCCGGTTATAAAAGAATAGAAAGATGGACGGACGTGAGAAGCAGCTAGAATACGCTTAAGTAAAAATGCAGTAAATTCGATATGTAATCACACAAACAGCAGCGTACGTTATAAAGAGATTGGAGATGGAGAAATTTCACGCAGAGTGTATTTAACAGAGACAAACACTCTTCACGAAGTTTTCTCGTGCATTCCCCCCCCCCCCCCCCCCTTTTGCCCCTTACACACACAACGATCGTTCCTTAGACCTTAATTTTTACCAGCCGCATTGAAAAGGTGTGTTTTATCGATTGGGTATTTATTGCTCTGTCTGTGTATGCTACTTACCGAATTTATTCGATGGGATCCATACGTCACGACAGTCGCTTTTCGTAGCCTTTTCCATCTCGTAGTGCAATTTCAACTTTTGACGCGCGTTTGTTACTTGTTTTTCTCTGCGCTGTTCTGATTCGTGTTTCTCGACATCAGTTTCTCTTTGTAGACTGTACCAATTTACAAACAAATGGGGGGGGGGGGGGGGGTGTGAATTTAGTCTACAGGAAGACATGTATTGTGTATGAATTAAGCTGGCTTTGCCCATTTAGGTGAATGGACTACAGACTTTATTGTTGAAAGTTTTACTATTTCCACGCTTCATAGCCAACGTAATCCATGGCGTATTTTTATCTCCGTTAGTACGTTTCTTCTCCTGGTGTTCGAGTGTCCCTTACATTATCCGCACAAATGTGATCATGAAACTGAATTATTCTGCAGTCTTCTGCAGCACTAGAGATTTAACATTTCCTTTTTTCTCTTCTTTTTCCTTGTAACAAACAATTTTCAGCTTCACACAGCAATCGGTTTTCAGCTTTTTGTACGGTACAGTGTACATGTTACCGAATTTTTGCATTTTAGGTTGATGAGTGGTGATGATTCTAAAATGCAAAATAAACATGATGTGTGTATATAATTTCTTTTCCATGTACATGAATATGAAACGCAGTCAACTTCGTAATAATCACTTACACATCTTAATCAGCCATCACCTACGTGTTTATGATAATCTCCTTGGTGAAGCTCTGATTATAACTTCAAACACCAGACGATATTTTGCTTTAGAGCAACATGTTGTCCACGTTACTGCTTTCGTGCTACGTTCAGCCAGATAAAACACAAAACAATTTTTGTGGCACTGTGTGAGAATGCGGTCATCCATGTATGGTACAATTTTCCTTTTATTATGAAGCAGTCACAGTAGAATCACATGCCGTTGGGAGTTGTATGAAACTGAAATTATTTTGTCATTCTGGGCATGTCAACAGGAAAATGGACTCAAAGCTTGTGACCAACTGAGGTTGTCGTTGAGGAGAAAAGAGTGGTTTTAACCTATGGACAAAAAACACACGGTGCTGAGCCGTATACTGTTGCTATCAACTGGCAGTGATCACCAAGACCTTTCATAAAAAAAGATAGAAGGATAGTTCAGCGTCCGCAATGAAAGTGAAACATTTCCAGCCCCAATTTCATAATGTCTTTCTGGAAAGGGCAAAATAAATATTCCACTTTTCTTCTTTTATATTGACAGTATATCAATTTGAAGAACGTTCTACAGTAATATGCAAATTTCGCGCAATGTGCTTTTCACTCTGCCATAGCAAGGGTGTCGTGAGTGATTTTTAATCCTAGACGTACGCACAGTGTTCTTATAGATTCTGTAGACGTATTTTGAGTTCTTAGGCGTTTTACATGAGGTAAAATAATATCCTTTAGAACTTTAAGCAGATGATAGTACCACTGGTTCTTTGGAAAAATGTGACAAGGAATATTACATTAACAGTTGCTGATATTACGTTTACAATGGCTGAAAAACCACTGAAATCACGTAAGATGAAAGCTGAGATGTTTTCCTGAACGTCTTCGCCTATTCTTAAGGGACTGGACGACGATTCGTGTCCCTATACTCCCTTCCAGATATAAATTTGTATGCCATCAATCATTCTATGAAAGAGAATAAGTGGATGGTTCCGCTGAAAAGGAACGGAACGTTTCACTCTATCTTCATTGCCCTATCAGAGCTTAGTTCCGCTGGCTGACTCACACCCCAATCTTTGTGCAGTACGAGTAAGAGCTTTCTCTCTATGGACATCGAAGAACTATTGAACTTCAACTTTCTTTCCTTACTTAACTGCATTTTTCTATGAAAACAACCAAATATTTAGAAGTATAGGTACGGTGTGTTCGCGCCACCGCAACAAGACACGTTTGTACCCGATATTAGTGAGTTCCTGGCGAATACTTTTGATTGTCAGCACACTATCCTGGATGAAGAGCCATCTACACATACTGGAGTAATACACTAAATTTCCGGTCGCTGTGGCCGAGCGGTTCCAGGCGCTTCAGACCGGAACCACGCTGCTGCTACGGTCCCAGTTTCGAATCCTGCCTCGGGCATGGATGTGTGTGATGTCCTTAGGTTAGTTAGGTTTAAGTAGTTCTAAGTTCTAGGGGACTGATGACCTCAGATGTTAACTCCCATACTGCTCAGAGCCATTTGAATACACTAAATTAAAACTAAACTCCGACCGAAGAGGCCATGAAGGCCCAAAGGTACCGACCGGCAGCCATGTGATCCTCAGACTACAGGCGTCACTGGATGCGGATATGGAGGGGCATGTGGTCAGCACACCGCACGTCACCCTATGTCAGTTTACGAGACCGGAGCCGCTACTTCTCAGTCTAGTAGCTCCTCAGTTTGCCTCACAATGGCTGAGTGCACCCCGCTTGCCAACAGTGCTCGGCAAACAGGATGGTCGCCAAACCAAGTGGTCGCCCAGCCCTACACTGGTTAACTTCGGTGATCTGGCGGGAACCGGTGTTGCCACTGCGACAAGGCCGTTGGCGGGGTAATACACTGTACATCCTTATGTAATGCAGAATCAGTCACTAGGTATCACGAGATGCAGACCTGCCGGTATAAAAGGGTGTTAGCAGAGATGCAGTAGGAGCAAAATGCATCCTTCAGGACAGCTCAGTGACTTCGAAAGTCACCCGAGTGACAAATCCATCAGGAACATTTCAACCCTTCTAAAGCTGCCAAGCGGTCTGTTGGTGATGTGACTGTCAAGTGGAAAAGCGAAGGAACAACCAGAAGTAAGTCAAGAACAGGCAGATCTCATGTAGTGACGGGCAGGGAAACTCGAGCAGTGCGCACGGGGGGTTGTCGAATATCGCATGAAATCAACGGAAGTAATCACTTGATGAGTTCGAAAGTGGTACTGGTTGTATAGCTACCACAATGACTGACTATAGGTAGCTAACAAGAATTGGGTACAATGGTGGAACAGTTCCTCGTGAGCCACACAGTTCTTGAGTCAAAGCCAGGCAAACCTTGAGGTGGTGTAGAGACGCTACTGGGTGACAGGGACGAGTGATCTGGAGTGATGAATAACGTTATACCGTGTGGCGGAAGGGTTTGAGCTTGACGATTACCTGCCATTACGTGTAGTGACAGCAGTAAAGTACGCTAGGAGAGGCACTGTGTACTGCGCTCAATAGAGGAACATTCCGGAGACGGTGATTGTATCAGCATGAGAAAGTACCGTGTCGTAAAGCAGCGTGTTTTAAGCAGTAGTTTGCTGACAATAACGTTCCTGAAATGGACTGGTCTGCCCGCAGTCCCGATATGAATCCAATGGAACACCTTTGGAATGAATTAGAATATCGCCTTTGCTTCAGATCTCAGCGTCCAGCATCACTATCTTCTCTGGTTTCTGCTTTTAACAGAGAATTTACGAGCGAGGTGGAGCAGTGGTTAGAACACTGGACTCGCTTTCGGGAGGACGACGGTTCAATCCCGCGTCCAGCCATCCTGATTTAGGTTTTCCGTGATTTCCCTAAATCGCTCCAGGCAAATGCCGGGACGGTTCCTTTGAAAGGGCACGGCTGACTTCCTTCCCCGTCCTTCCCTAATCCGATGAAACCGATGATATCGCTGTCTGATTTCCTTCCCCAAACAACCCAACCCAGAGAATTGGCTGTTATTCCTAAACAACCATTCATATACCTCAATGAAGGGTCCTCCACTAGAATTCAGGCCGTCATAAACACAAAGCGTGGGCAAGCACACCGTATTAAATTTGTAGGTTGTTTTATCGACATGTTTCGACACTTACGTGTCATATTGTGTGGCTCAAATTTTATTTCTGATACATTGCTAGCGAAACTACATTGTAGTAAATGGGTTTTCGTGCTTTTTCTTGTCGGTTTTTACAGGATTTAAAATTTCCCGTCCTGTTGTGAATCTCTGATGGATATCTCTTTCTACTGCTCTTAAATACATTGTTTTCACACTTTTATTTATAAAATTTCATTCGCATCTTCCGACGTACTTTCCACAAAACGTGATTTGAGCAAATATTTCTCTCTTCATACTAATTGTGTACGTCAAGTTTTGTGGAAATTAAGTGTGAAGTTGTGAGCCAAATTTTATAAATAACAGTATGAAAACAGAGTAATCAATAGTAGTAGAAAGAGATATCCACCAGAAGTACACAACAGGATGGAAAAAATGACATGCCGCCAAAAACGACAAAATTAGGGCACAAAAATTCATCTATAATAATGCTGTTTCACTTGCAATTTAAGTTTCAGAAATAAAATTTGACCCACATAAGGTAACACATAGATGTCGACACACGTCTTGGTGAATAAAATAAATAAATTGTGGTTGCATAAGGTGGATTTTCGAAACATTCCAAATTTTAAATGACGAGCACGGAAAAACGTCAAGAGGAGCTTCGAACCTGAGTAAGGTGATTCACCAAGTTAACGTTCACCAGGAAGTGTCAGGTTCCTTTTGATCAGATAGAGTATACTGTGCGTCCCAGGGGAATATAATACGGCCGTTGCTGTTCATGTTGTAGGTTAATTACCCAGCGGATAGCTTTAGTTGCAATCTGAGGGTTTTCACAGGTGGTGCGATTATATTGGAGGAAAATATATCCGGTAAAAATTGGATCAATGTGTAGTAAGATCCAGACATAATATCAAACCAGCTACAAAGACTCGTATGTAGGTTACAATGTAGAGAAGTGCAATAATGTGTAATTCAGCAAATGTAAAAGCGTGATATTACTTGATTGCGGGGTTGATTAGAGACAAATAGGGTCAGTAATGTCACAGAAATAATAGGGAGAAGAAGTGTATTGAGAATGGTAGTGGAACCATCGTATGGGCTCTGTTACAGATCGGGCAAATAGCATTGGTAAGATACTGCGAAATTACAGTTTGTTTACGACAGAGACTGCATAAAAACAGTTTTGCGGCCCCTACTTGTATACTGCTCAAGTTTTATGTAATCAATATAAGGTCAGACTGACAGGATACATCGAGCGAATATGAAAAATTGTGTGATGCGAGTGGTCGCAGGCATTTCTCACTGGAGAGAGGGTGTAACAGATACGCCCAGTAGAGTTACTCTAAAGATTGTTGTTCTCGAATCTTCAGTCCAAGGGCTGCTGTGATGCAGCTCTCCATGCTATTCGATCTTGTGCAAGCCTCTACATTGCTGCATACCTATTACAAACTACTTCCATTTGAACCTGATTAGCGTATTTAATTTTTATCCCACACACTTCCTTCCGTCACCATTGTAACAAATCCTTGTTGTATCAGGTCGTGTCCCATCAACCGACCCCTTCTTCTTGTCAAGTTATGTCAAAATATCTTTTTCTCCCAATTAGATTTACTACCTCCACATTTATTACTGGGTGCACCCACCTAACCTTCAGCATTCTTCTATACTACCACATCTCAGAAGCTGCTATTCTCTTCTCGTCTGAACCGTTCATCGTCTGCGTTTCACTTCCCTAAGAGACTACACCATCAGAAGTGACTTACAAAATCTTAAATTTATATTTGATGTTAACAAATTCGACTTTTCCAGGAACCATTTCTCTTCCTATTGCCAGTAGGCATTTAATATCTTCTATACCTAGACCATCGTCAGTTGTTTTGCTGCCCATATAGCAAAATTCATCTTCTATTTGTAGTGTCTCATTTCCGAATCCAATTCGCTCAATATCACCTGACTGAATTCGAATACATTCTACTATCCTTGTTCTACTTTTGTTGGCCTTCATCTTACAAGCTCTTTTCAAGATATCTATTCATTTCTTCTGACGGAATTACAATGTCATTGTTGCAGTTTTCCTTTTCTTTCACAAATATCAACAGCTTTGGAAGTTATCGTACACTAGCGAACCTGACAGTGCTTCGCAACTGATAAATATCTACGAGAATCGGATGTTGTTGTTGTTGTTCTTGTAGTCTTCGATCTGAAGACTGGTTTGATGCATCTCTCCATGCTACTCTATCCTGTGCAAGCCTCTTCATCTCCATATAACTATTGCAACCTACATCCTTCTGAATCTGTTTACTGTATTCATCTCTTGGTCTCCCTCTATGATTTTTACCCCCATCCCCCCCTCCCCCCCACGCTTCCCTCTAGTACTAAACTGGTGATCTCCTGACGTCTCAGAACGTATCCTACAAAACGATCCCCTTTTTTAGTCAAGTTGTGCCACAAATTTATATTCTCCACAATTCTATTCAGTATCTCCTCATCAGTTACGTGATCTATCCATCCAATCTTAACCCTTCTTCTGTAGCACCACATTTCAAAAGTTTCTATTCTCTTAGTGTCTGAGCTGTCTGTGCACCACAATTCACTTCCTGGCAAGGTTTTACTACAGATAAATACCTTTAGACAAGTGTTCCCAACACTTAAATTTGTATTCGACTTTAACAAATTTCTCTTCTTCAGAAACGCTTTCTTTGCCATGGCAAGTTTATATTTTATATCCTCTCTACTTCTACCATGATCAGTTAATTTGCTGCCCAAATAGCAAAACTACTTCTTTAAATGTCTCATTTCCTGATTAATTCCTCCACCATCACGTGATTTAATTCGCCCACATTCCACTAGCCATGTTTTGCTTTTACTGGTGTTCATCTTATATCGTCCTTTCTACCCTGTCCATTCCTTTCAACTGCTCCTCCAAGTCATTTGCCGTCTCGTTTGACGTCTTCGACAGAATTACAATCTCATCGGCAAATAACAAAATTTTTATTTACTCTCCATGGACTTCAATTCCTTCTGCAAATTTTTCTTTGGTTTCCTTTACTGCTTGTTCAATGTACAGGTCGAATAACATCGGGGCAGACTACATCTCTGTCTCACTCTCGTTTCATCTATTCCTTCCATATCACGTCCTTCGACTCCCACAATTGCAGTCTGGTTTCTGTACAACTTATAAATAATCTTTACCTCCCTGTATTTTATCCCTGTTTCCTTCAAAGTTTCAAAGAATATAGTGGAACCATCACTTTCAAAAACCTTTTACTACATCAACAAATTCTATAATCGTCGGTTTCCCTTTGTTCAACCTATCTGCTACGACAGGTCGCAGAATTTGTATGACCTTGCTTGTTCCTACATTTCTTTGTAACCCAAACTGACCTACCGCGAGATCGGCTTCTACAAGTTTTCCATTTTTCTGTAAACAGCTCGTATCACTATTCGCAACCATGACTAATGAAACTAAGAGTTTGGTAATATTCACACATGTGAGCACCTCTCTTCTTTGCTGTTGGAATTATTACACTTCTTCTCAATTCTGAGGGTACTTCGCCTGTCTTCTGCATCTTGCACACCATGTGGAATAGTATTGTCATGGCTGACTCTCCCAAAACGCTCAACAATATGACCTGAAATCTCCTAGCATGTTTGTAACACTGTCGGAATCGGCTGGCTACAAATGTAGCAACACATCTCTGAATGCTAGTGGCTGAGTTCACTAAAATTCTGTGCTGTTCGGTATATTATCTGAAATGGTAAATGTGAAAAATCTCCTCGTTAGCCGGAATTGTGTATTATCTACAAACGCATCAGTCGCAAGGACCCTTCCTGAATGGATAAGCAACAGGAAATGTTATACATCTAAATCCAGTCTTGGCAACGTACAGCGTAAAGAACTTTAAGGCTTAGAAAATGAAAGATTCTGTATCATTACAGCATGAGCAAAAGTTTCTGAGGTTCAAATGGACAGGAACGAAGCAAAAATGCACGAAGAAGTTTTTCGCACTAAAATGAGAAATGCGCCAGGGATAATAAAAACCAAAAGTGAAACTCAACACACGAATATATATATAACTTCTGTGTATAAATGGCCAGTTAAAAAATCTGGCCAAAAAGTTGTTTAATGCTGAAGCCATGACTCAATGGTTAAACGGTTGTTTAACTGATAGGCAGGAAGGATAAACTTTAAACCTGATATAAGTAGAGGCTTTTTACTTTAATTTTTTATGACTACTCGTCTTTCAGCGTCACTGTAAGTACAGAAAGTGTCATGACAACGAAAATGGGCAGCAATTTTTATTTCAGATTGAAACTAGTTTTGTATTTCTTTGTTTCAAGAAGAGTTTTTTTATGCTTTCATTCTTACGGCAAATTATGCCCCTCAACATTAGATTACAGGCTAACATAAAGTATATGACTGTTGCAGGTACAGTCCATGTGCCAAATGTCATCCAACGTGAAAATTATGTTTTATTATGAACTAGCGAACAGCTTCTGCTTCGCACGGATAGCAAGAAGTATACACAGCCAGAATACTTGTTCATAATGTGTGGTGATACACACAAACCTTACTTGCAAATCGTCTACCAGTATCAAAATCCCTACCGCAGTTCCTCCTGGGACTTTTACATACAGACAGAAGAACGAAGCGGGGGACTTCGTTTTATTAAATTTATAGAAGATTGGCGTGGTGAAAGGTAATGCCACCAAATTTTTATGTGATAACTCTTAAAGCTTTTTAAATGATACAGATGTTATTAACATTCTATATCTTTATTCTTCATGTTTACATATTTATTTGCGAACATAGTCATCCAGATGAAGAACACGTTTCTCGCAACGAGAGACCAATTTGTTGGTACCATCACTGTAGAATGTTTGTGTTGACGGAACCACAACCTAACCTCCGTTTGCACCTTTTCATCGCTATCAAAGTGAACTCCTCGAAGGTGTTCTTTAAGTTTTGGAAATAGATGAAAATCAAAAGGGGCCGGTTAGGGACTGTGTGGAGGATGATCGATCACAGTGAACCCAAGGCGTCGGACTATTGTAGATGTCGCAGCGCTCGTGTGTGGTCTTTTTGGTCTTTTTTCATGTACTGTATCTGTGTTTGTCTGTCCAACTTTTGTGATTGCCGTTTTTCGAAATGTCCATTTATTATTTTTCAACTGAGCGGCCTACTGTGGTATTTGCAACACATTTTTTGTTTGATAGGATGACTGCCTTCAGCAGTAGCTGGCATTTATGTATTAATTATTATTCTGTTTTTCTGTCTTTAATGCAACTAAGGAGAGTTTTAGACCCGACACTATTCGCTTTTATTGACAAAGCATCTGAAGGGGTGGTTCTGTAAACATAGCGTGTATAACATATACCTGGATCTTGAGAGTTAACGAATGAAAAGAGCTTTTACTTAGGAATGTGAGATGCAATTCACTTTCGGCGTTTATTACTGCTTCCTATTTGCTTCGTAGTCGGTATATTTACAGACACACCACTGGTGATGGTTTGTCATTAAAAGAGAAATACTTCCGGTCTGCGCTTGCTGTTGTTGTAGTCTTCAGTCCTGAGACTGGTTTGATGCAGCTCACCATGCTACTCTATCCTGTGCAAGCTTCTTCATCTCCCAGTACCTACTGCAACCTACATCCTTCTGAATCTGTTTAGTGTATTCATCTCTTGGTCTCCCTCTACGATTTTTACCCTCCATGCTGCCCTCCAATACCAAATTGGTGATCCCTAGATGCCTCAGTATATGCCCTACCAACAGATCCCTTCTTCTGATCAAGTTGTGTCACAAATTTCTCTTCTCTCCAATTCTATTCAAAGCCTCCTCATTAGTTATGTGATCTACCCATCTAATCTTCAGCATTCTTCTGTAGCACCACGTTTTAAAAGATTCTATTCTCTTCTTGTCTAAACTATTTATCGTCCATGTTTCACTTCCATACATGACTACACTCCATACAAATACTTTCAGAAACGACTTCCTGACACTTAAATCTATACTCGATGTTAACAAATTTCTCTTCTTCAGAAACGCTTTCCTTGCCATTGCCAGTCTACGTTTTATATCCTCTCTCCTTCGACCATCATCAGTTATTTTGTTCCCCAAATAGCAAAACTCCTTTACTACTTTAAGTCTCTCATTTCCTAATCTAATTCCCTCAGCATCACCCGACTTAATTCGACTACATTCCATTATCCACGTTTTGCTTTTGTTGGTGTTCATCTTATATTGTCCATTCCATTCAACTGCTCTTCCAGGTCCTTTGCTGTCTCTGACAGAATTACAATGTCATCGGCGAACCTCAAAGTTCTTTTTTCTTCTCCATGGATTTTAATTCCTACTCCTAGTTTTTCTTTTGTTTCCTTTACTGCTTGCTCAATATACAGATTGAATAACATCGGGGATAGGCTGCGCTTAAGACAGAGAAAAATAACAATTGATACGTATTTTGTTTCTTCTATACTGATGAATTTTCCTATGTTCAATTTTTTTCTGTGGTAATTTCAAATTTGGGTATTAAAAACGACTTTTTAGCTCACATAGTAACATAAACATTAAATTTTTATTACAAAAGAAAAAAATCTCAACAGGAACAGCATTTGGAATAAGCCAATATTTTCAAACACCTTGGTTGCAGTTTACGTTTAGACAATTCCAGTGATATTAACCATAAAATTAATTGAATCATTCTTTAGTTTATGCGGCTCAGTTAAAAGAACATAAGACGCTGAAGCCAGTCTTGAGTCAGTGGTAAAGTTTTATAAAGCGGTGGCAGTCCCTACCATCCTATATGTAACAGAGAATTGTACTCTTGACAGAAAAATAATAATGGATAAATGGACTTTCTGCGCTCGATTGTAGGATACAAAAGAGCTGTAAATGGACGCATAAGACTCAGATTATATCTGAAGAACAGAATGGAGGAAATTAAAGCATATCATGCAAAATGGTTACATAATATTGAATGAATGGCCGATAATACAATACAAAATTAAAGTATAGTTACAGAACCGTAGGGAAACATAAGTAGAGGAAGATCACATAAATGTTTTCATGACCAATTTAGAAATCCTTAAGTCTTAAAAAGACTAATCGTTTTTCTTCTTGATCACGGTAATGATAATGATGATAACGATTACGGTTTTGTGTACTTCATTCTTTACCTCTGTACCACAATATAACTGTGTTTACTTATTGTGTGCTGCCTTATTATGGACCGAGCGAGGTGGCGCAGTGGTTAGCACACTGGACTCGCATTCGGGATCACGACGGTTCAATCCCGCGTCCGGCCATCCTGATTTAGGTTTTCCGTGATTTCCCTAAATCGCTCCAGGCACATGCCGGGATGGTTCCTCTGAAAGGGCACGGCCGACTTCCTTCCCTGTCCTTCCCTCATCCGATGAGACCGATGACCTCGCTGTTTGGTCTCTTCCCCCAAAACCAACCAACCTTATTATGGAGATTTTCATTGCATTCCACTACTACCGTTCCACGATTTCACCATTATCTTTTTAAACCCGTATTTTCTGCATTTCTTGCCAACACTACAGACAGAAAGGATGTAACCAGATACGCACACACACACACACACACACACACACACATACATATATATATATATATATATATATATATATATATATATATATATATATATATATAAAATCATGCCGCCCGCCACGAATTCCTCTCGTGTGCTAACCTCTTCTTGATTTTTCTTTTGTCTTGCTTCCATTATTAACCGCAACGTCAGAATTGCCTCTCTCGTCCCTTTACCTTTCCTAAGGCCAAACTGACCGTCCACTAGTGCATTCTCAATTTTCTTTTCCATTCTTCTGTATATTATTCTTGTAACCAGCTTCGATGCATGAGCTGTTAAGCTGATTGTGCGATAATTCTCGCATTTGTCAGCTCTTGTCGTCTTCGGAATTGTGTGGATGATATTTTTCCTAAAGTCAAATGCTGTGTCGCCAGACTCATATATTCTACACACCAACGTGAATAGTCGTTTTGTTGCCACTTCCCCCAATGATTTTAGAAATTCTGATGGAATGTTATCTATCCCTTCTGCCTTATTTGACCGTAAGTCCTCCAAAGCTCTTTTAAATTCTGATTCTAATGCTGGATCTCCTATCTCTTCTAAATCGACTACTGTTTCTTCTTCTATCACATCAGACAAATCTTGCCCCTCGTAGAGGCTTTCAGTGCATTCTTTCCACTTATCCGCTCTCCCCTCTGCATTTAACAGTGGAATTCCCTTTGCACTCTTAATGTTATCACCCTTGCTTTTAATGTCACCGAAGGTTGTTTTCACTTTCTTGTTTTCTTGAGTCTGTCCTTCCGACAATCATTTATTTTTCGATGTCTTCACATTTTTCCTGCAGCCAATTCGTCTTAGCTTCCCTGTACTGCCTATTTATTTCATTCCTCAACGACTTGTATTTCTGTATCCCTGACTATCCCGGAACATTTCTGTACTTCCTCCTTTCATCGATCAATTGAAGTATTTCATCTGTTACCCATGGTTTCTTTGGAGTTACCTTCTTTGTACCTACATTTTCCTTCCCAACGTCTGTATGGCCCTTTTTAGACGAGTTCATTCCTCTTAAACTGTACTGCCTACTAAGCTATCCCTTATCGCTGTATCTATAGCCTTAAGAGAACCTCAACAGTATCTCGTCATTGCTTAGTACTTCCGTATCCCACTTTTTTGCGTATTGATTCTTACTGACTTATGTCTTAAACTTCAGCCTACTCTTCATCACTACTATATTGTGATCTGAGTATATATCTGCTCCTGGGTATGCCTTACAATCCAGTGTCCGACTTCGGAATCTCTGTCTGTCCGTGACGTAATCTAACTGAAATCTTCCCTTATCACCCAGACTTTTCCTCCTCGCCGGCCGGAGCGGCGGAGCGGTTCTAGGCGCTTTAGTCTGGAACCGTGTGACCTCTACGGTCGCAGGTTCGAATCCTGCCTCGGGCATAGATGTGTGTGATGTCCTTAGGTTAGTTAGGTTTAAGTAGTTCAAAGTCTAGGGGCCTGATGACCTCAGATGTTAAGTTCCATACTGCTTAGAGCCATTTGAACCATTTTGAACCTGTGCTATGCCTCTGCATCACTGCTCACTGCTGAGCGCCAACTTCAGGGCTCTGTCTGGAGAGTACACGGACTCGGCCCTGAATCGCACCTACCAATTTCCTCCTGCAAAATCACGAGTTGTGCATTTTTACCGACTCCGAACTGTGCAACCGCTCCCAGATATTAATCTTGGTGGCTGGTTACTTGAAGGTGTTGAAACATTTAATTCTTAGGCATTTTATTAGACAACATGCTAAGTTGGTTGCCACATGTCAGCCGGCTAAAGGCAACTTGCAGGAAGAAGCTAAATGTTCTCTGTTTTCGTAGTACCTTCTCTGGGGCGCGGACCGCATAGTTCTTGTGAGATTTTTCAAAGCTCTGATTTTATCCCGCTTGGGCTATGGATGTCTGTGGGGCGGCAGCACCGTTGGTACTGAGCTTGCTAGACCCTGTTCACTACACAGGTGTGCGGTTGGCAGGGCGGCCTTCCGTACGAGCCCTGTTGACAGCCCCCTGCCGGAAGCTCGTGTCCCACCACTGCACATTACACGACAGCCGGTTCTGTCAAATTATGCAGTCACATATCAATTGAAGACATAAAGTCTAAAAATGAGTCCGTGATCATATTATTGGCACTTTATTTTACAGATCCGTCTTGATCACACAAATTTTTACACTTCACTATTACCGGTTTCGGCTACTGCCATCTTCATATCATAAAATATTCTGATGTAGTATCAACATCAAACTAAACATGTAGGTACACAGTAAGGTACTTAATATGTACTTATACGCAATTAAAATCTGTCAGACGCCTGTTCACCTACGTCACTCAACTATCTTCCACAATCAACAGTTCACACTGTCTATAATGCTCTCAGTGGCATTGTAGCGATAAGGAAGGGTTCTGCCTTACTTCTGTGGTTTCTGCATCACTAACCTGGTGTCTTGCTGCTTCGGTACTCCCTCGTCGCACAGTAGTAGCGCTCAGTCGCCAGGTTCCGTGTAGGTGGTGATCCTGCTGAAGTGGAGTTTTTAGGGATGCCAGTTGTTAATTGTTAACAACGTTCGTTTTATACTCGTTTTAATAAAGAAAATACTTTGGCACACACGTCACAGAATTTGCAATATGGCACCTCTGGGCTACGCCGTTATAATCAACCCTTTACAAAACATTAACACAGTTCTCCCGTGCCATACTCTTGGTAGACACTGCCCACGACTAGTGGCGTTCTGATAACTAACCTTTATATCTTGTTTAATAGATGGAATATTTACTCGCGACCGTTCTTTCAGAGCCGCCCCCGGAAACTCGACCGTGCGTTTTGAGTGACGCCTCGCTGCTAACTCGACCTGTCTTCCCGAAGGACAAGAGATACCCCACCTTTCTCCCTCAGCCAATAAGGACACTTCGCTCGTTTCCTATATCCAAACTTTCAGCCGATGGGCGTTCAGATCGCTGTTGCTAGGCGTATCTGACGTCACGTTTGCGGACATTGTGACGGAAGTTTTTCTCGGAACACTGTCTCAGATTGTAAGATCCTACTCCCGAATAATCGGATCTTGTCCCTACTAGGGTTGCACAACATTGCCTCCTATGATTTCATCACAAAATGCTCCTTGCTGAAGCTTAATGTCAAATGTACATGTAGCCTGGCTGCTACTGAGCATTCCCGCCAGCATAAATGTGCGTAATACTTGGCTTAAACACGTGAAGGGAATGCACGTATGCATTACGTATCTGCACATCGCCCAAAATTGGGTAGACCATCTGGGAACAGACTCTATACTCTACTGGAGGATCTCCAACACCCTCCTTTAGTCTGTGGTCCTAGAGCTCCGTCTCCATACCCCGAGTAGTCTGTATCCTGTCCTGTGGTATGGATGGACTTTTTTTATGGCCACAAGAAGGTTGGTGATCCTACATTTCTCCGACACCTGTTTCGTTCGATCCTCCACTATTATTCTAATTCGATATGCATATACATGGACGGATCGAAAGTCAAGGACAGGGTTGGTTACGCCTTTGCAAATGCAACAGGCACGAGAAACACTCTCTGCCGAGCGCCTGCAATGTACACACTGCGGTGTTGGTTGCCATATCTCTGGCTTTGCGGTACGTTAAATCCCTTGCCACGACGAACTTTCTGATCTGTAGCGATTCCATGGGTTGCTTAAAGGCATGTCCATATGCTATCCCAAAAATCTTTTGGTCGCCAGCATCCAGCAACTACTGCTTGATCTCTGCATCTCTGAAAAGACAGCGTCTGCACACTGGGCCACACAGCCCTTCCAGGGAATGAACTCGTCGACCGTCTCGCTACAGACACAACTGCAGGAGATCAACCTGACGTCTTGAATACCAGGCACCGACTTACAGCTTCGACGCAATATTTTGAGGCTCTGGGCACTGAAATGGCAGGCTGCTACAAAACAAAACAAGTTGGGAGCGATTAAAGGGTCCACTAGTGTGTGGAAGAGCAAATGTGGGAAAACCCCTGTGGAAGATATCAGCCCAAGTCTTCGGGAAATTGCGATTCTGATGGAACTGTTTGGTGAAACGCCTGGGTGGACTTCGCATCAGCGCGACTTAAAGATGATTTGTACCACTGAGCCGCCAGGCCGTTAGCTACAGTAATTCTGTCATTAAGTCACTCTAACGTTACGAGGAAATGGTATTAGAAACATAATGATGTAGCAGTGGTTGTAGATGTAAATCTGTGACGAGGGGGAGCGCATAATTTGATAGCAATAGGCGTGCCTTATAACTGCAGCACCGCTGCCAGAGACCCCCCCCCCCCCCCCCCCTCACTTGCTCCACAGTTTTCTCTGACACCAGCGGCACCAGACGTGGCGCCCTGCCGTCTCAAAGGTGCGCCAGCGAGCGATCGCGTTATTTTGACGAAATTACAGTGTCGGCAATCCGGCCTAATGAACGCCATTGTCGACAAATTACGAGGTACTTGTCGGGTCGGGCGCCCCGCGCTGTCGAGTTATTCCCGACACACACCTCTGCAAGGTGCGGCGCGGCGAACAGCTACGGGATGTGGCGCCCTGAACGAGATTATCCTCGTGCTCTCTTAACACACGTACAGTGGAAATTTTCTCCTCGGTTCGTCATCCTTCCCCTACATCATTCCGGTCTCCTTTTATTGCAGTTCCTGTTCTCTTCATACAGAAGAGTCTCCTTTTAATCTTCCTCTTGGTCCTCTTCGTACTTTGACTTCTACACTTTCTCCCTCTCCTCTCCCTCCTCATCTGATTCCTCATCCTCCACTTCTGTCTGTTCTTACAATTCTCCTTCCTCACTCCCTCCCAAAACATTTGTGGCATTTTTATAACCATTTTGTTTTTCTCATCTTACATTCCCACTTCTTCCCACTTATTCTCCTCTTCTTCCAGAATATTTTCCTCCTCTTCCCCTTGATATATTCCTCCTGTCTCCTCCTTCCATCTTCTTATTTATTTTTTCCTCGAGAAATTATAATCTTCTGTCTCATTCTCCTCCTTATTTATCTCTTGTTCTTCTCCAACTCTTCCTTTTGTCCTCGTTGTTCACCTTACTCTCTTCTTACTCCTCTCCCTTATTCACCTCCTTCTTATTCTTCACCTCTTCCTTATTTTCGTATACCCTTCTTAACTTCTTCTTGCTTCTCCTCCTCGATTTACCATCTTCCTTAGTCTTATCGATATTCACTCTCTTTCTCTCCCTCCACCTCCACCTCATCCTCCTGCCTATTCAACACCTCATCTTCTTTATTTTCATTTTCTCCTTGTCGGTGTTCTCCTCATCATTTGTGTTTCCCCTCCCTCCCTTCGTTATATCCCTCCTCCTTATCCTTCTTCTTATACTTCTTAGTCTACCCATCCTCCATGACATTCTTCCCCTCCTCCCCCCCCCCCCCCTCTTCACCATCACCTGTTCCTTACTCTACTTGTTTTCTCCTTTTCCTTATTCCCATCTAATTTATTCTGCTCATCTTAGTCATCATTTTAGTCCTTCTCAGTCACCACCTCCACATACTTCTTATTCTCCCCATCCTCCAACTTATTGTTCTCCATGCCGTAATCCTACCTTCCTCCTCTTCCTCCTCCTCCTCCTCTTCCTCCTCCTCAATTGCCACCTCCTCTTTCTCATTCTTCTCATTTCCTCTTTCTCCTTGTTCTTGTCTGATTTATTCTCCGCCTCCTCTTCCTTGTTTTCGTCATTTTTAGTGTCGTCCGTCTTCTTATTCTCTCTATCCCCCACTTTATTCTCCTCTGCCTTTGCATCATCGTCCCTTCTTCCTCCTGCTCCACCTCCTCCTCCCCCTCCTCCTCCTTGTTCTCCTCGCCATCCCATCCTTCCTCCTCTTTCTGTTCAAAACTAAAACCAAACAATCGTTATCTGTACATGAAAGACCATAACACCTTATAAAATTTCTCTTGGGGCATAACATGCTTAAATTTCTCGAGATACATACTTTTACCCTCCTTCGTAAAACACGACCACGCGAAGGACGACCCCAGGGTAACATGATAACATGTTCTTCAACTTCTAACTTAGTTTCGAAGTCTCTTTTCGTATCTTTCGAATGATTTGATGTCATAAAATGTAGAAAAACAATAGAGTTATATATGTGACTTGGTGCTGCTTTTCTGTCTTTTATGATTTTCATACAGTTAATGTATATCGCCAATTTCGATACAAATGATCGTGTTGGAACACATTAATACAATTCCTAATGTATGATGTGTGACCGAGACCGGCAGTGTTTCGATAGAGAAATGACACACACGATTTTTGAAAATTAATTTAATTTTGTGTACTAATTTCTATGAAGAGTGAAGGACATTTTAGGCTGTTAAGTGACTTGTGAGTCATAGCACGAGGCAGAAAATTATCCTTTGCCAGATGGAGTACTGTTTCTTGTGCTTCAGACCTATGGAGTTATACTACACGTAACTGACAATTACTGAAACTGTGCACCTTTTGGAGACAAGGCTAAACTCATTTCCACCGGTACGAGACGCATTGAAGCTACTTCGCAATAATGAGCTTCTTTTAGATGTATTTTCGTCGCGGGTTTGGAGAAGCAATGGCATCGTTTCGTTTCTGAAAACATCCTCGCCATGGACACATAAATAGGCTGGTCCTCCTTCGACAGGAATGCTGTTTCCGTCGCTCCTAGTTTCACAGCCAGCGACCTAAAATCTCCGAAGGCAAAAGCCGCCTCCTCAGTCGCCGGCTGCCTCTTGTAATCGCCATACAGCCTTCTGCTCTCTCAGCGGCATTGACGGCAGCGTCCTCTGCCTAAACTTTGCGAGACACAAACATTAAAGTAAGACTTCGCGATTATCTACAGAAGCGACTCTCCTTCACGTAATTAGCAAGGAAAACCGCGAATATATTTTCCCACAAAACGGTTGTCCTCGCACATACAAACGACAAAAGGCGATTCACTGGCATTTACTCCATTAGCGGACAGGCGGAAACCTGCTACGGTCCGAAGTAATTCTGTGCATCTTTTCGACGATATAGCCGCTTTTCTGCTAATGGATCCTGTTTACTTTCGTAGCAGAAAGCTTACAAACCGCAGTGTAAAAATTGCATTCTGTTTGATCTTTTTTCTGTTCCTTTTAATTTTATAGGAAAAAAGCGGAGCTATGGCGAGAGAAAGTTAAGCCCGCAGATCGAGAAATACTGACGCAGGTTTGTATCTGTTTGCTCGGGAGAGTAAGGAGTTTTCGCTTTGTAAATTGATGATTACAGGTACAATTAATTCCTCTTTTTTTTTGTAGGCGCCTAGGGTACATAAAGAGGAGGAAGAAAAGTAACAAGCAATTGTGTGTTATCAGTTATTACGGCCCGGCGCGTTTGATGTGCGGAAAGTCTTCTCGTTCCATTTACCACAGAATCGTTTTTTTTCTGTACGCCACTGGTGGAAAATAATTCGGTTTGTGTTCCTGGAGGTAGAAACGCGGCAGTGTAAATACAAGATGTCTCGCGAGCGCTGAATCCTGCTCTGCGTTGGAACCCATATCAGGGAGGCATACAAGTATGCCAAGGCCGTTGCCGGGACTTTGGCTGGTGGCTTATTGGTTTTAGTCGAACTAGAAGAATTAGAAGCGATCTTGCAATAAAGACGGAAAAAATCGCTGTGGCGTCGTCCTAACATGTCACCCCTCTTTCACCCACACTGTTCATAGTTGTTAGGAGACACATCCGTAAGGCTTTCACATCTTCGTTAACATCCGAGAACAACAAACTGACTCCCTGCACCACTGATTGGAGGGGAGACAGATTCACCTCAATAAGACCTCTCTGTGACGTAGCCATGGCATGTACATGCCCAGCTTCGACCGTCAGTGATGTATATCGACTCTCGTGGTCCTATAGAATATGGGCGGGTTAGTGCGGTGAGCCTCCCGTAGCATGAACTTAATGATTCTTAGAAATAATGTGACTGATTGCTGTTTGCAATACCCAACTGCTTCCAAGCATGAAAGTGCTTCATTCAGAAATTAGGTCTGCAAATGCATAATCGTTGTGTGTGCGTTATAACTATTAATAAATGGAAATGTGTGTATTTAAAGGTTGTGCACCAGTCGATAAAAGATATCTTGCTTTATCTTATTCGAATTGACCTGTTTATTGACTTCACTGTATTTGTTCTGTTTATTCGTTTGAGGACCATACATATATAAAATTAGACTTCCTTCGCACACCAGAATAATAAACGCAATATTACCAGAACACTCTTCTGAAAACGGAGTATCGTTGTTACTGTGGTAGGCATTCTTGTGAAACAGGCAGTTGGTACACTACGTGATCAAAACTACCCGCACACCCGGCTGAAAAAGTCTGGAATTCAATATGGTGTTGAGCCACCCTTAGCCTTGACGACAGCTTCCAGTCTCGCAGGCATACGTTCAGTCAGGTGCTGGAAAGTTTCTTGGGGAATGGCAGCCAATTCTTCACGGAGTGCTGCACTGGGAAGAGGTATCGATGTCGGTCGGTGAGGCCTGTCACGAAGTCGGCGTAACCAAACCATTCCATGGGTAGGATTCAAGTCAGGACTCTGCGCAGGCCAGTCGATTATAGGGATGTTATTGTCGTGTAACCACTCCGCCTCAGGCCGTACGTTAAGAACAGCTGCTTTACAGTATTGAAAGATGCAATCGCCATCCCCGAATTGCTCTTCAACAGTGGCAAGCAAGAAGGTACTTAAAACATCAGTGTAGGCCTGTG
Source organism: Schistocerca americana (assembly GCF_021461395.2). Taxonomy (NCBI): domain Eukaryota; kingdom Metazoa; phylum Arthropoda; class Insecta; order Orthoptera; family Acrididae; genus Schistocerca; species Schistocerca americana. The sequence continues at coordinate 52,491,335 of NC_060127.1, forward strand.
CTTTTACAGCACCACGCAAAACAATAAGGGGTGCAAGCCCCCTCCATGAATAACACGACCACACCATAACACGACCGCCTCCGAATTTTACTGTTGGCACTACACACACCGGCAGATGACGTTCACCGGGCGTTCGCCATACACACACCCTGCCATCGAATTGCCACATAGTGTACCGTGATTCGTCACTCAACACAACGGTTTTCCACTGTTCAATCGTCCAATGTTTACGCTCCTTACACCAAGAGAGGCGTCGTCTGGCATTTAGCAGCGTGATGTGTGGCTTATGAGCAGCCGCTCAATCACGAAATCCAAGTTTTCTCACCTCCCGCATAACTGTCATAGTACTTGCAGTAGCTCCTGGTGCAGTTTGGAATTACTGCATGGTGGTCTGGACAGATGTCTGTCTATTACACACTACGACCGTCTTCAACTCTTGGCAGAGTGGACCTACGAATGTTTAGGAGTGTGGAAATTTCGCGTACGGACTTATGACCACGTTCGAAGCCCGTGAGGTAGCGGAGCGCCCCATTCTGCTCTCTCACGATGTCTAATGACTACAGAGGTCGCTGATATGGAGTACCGGACCATAGGTGGGAGCACAATGCACCTAATATGAAAATCATATGTTTTCGGGGGTGTCCGGATACTTTTGATCACATAGAGTGTAATTACTGAAATTTTGCAAACTGTTACCGCTGTTTCTTTCTTTCAAAATACATCCTGCGACTTGATGCATTAACCCTTGAATTCTTGAGTACTGATCGAGTGGTTGGTTCAAATGGCTCTGAGCACTATGGGACTTAACATCTGTGGTCATCAGTCCCCCTAGAACTTAGAACTACTTAAACCTAACTAACCTAGGGACATCACACACATCCATGCCCGAGGCAGGATTCGAACCTGCGACCAGACTGAAGCGCCTAGAACCGCTCGACCGCACCGGCCGGCGCTCCAGTGTTTGTGATCCGTACCAGGATGGATTGAAGGAAGACATCGAAGCAGTTCAGAGGCGGGCTGCTAGATTTGTTACAGGCAGGATCGAACAACTCGTGTTAGGGAGATGCTTCGGGAACTAAAATGGAAGTCCTGGAGGGAAGGTGAAGTTCTTTCCGAGAAAGACTGTTGAGAAAATTTAGAGAACCGACATTGGAAGCTGACTGCCGCACTATTCTACTGCTGCGAACACATGTTGCGTGTATGGCTGACATACGAGAAATTAGGCCTAATACGGAGGAATAAAGACATTCGTTTTTCCCTCGCTTTGTTTCCTAGTGGAACAGGAAACGAAAGGACTAGTAGTGGTACAAGGTACCCTCCGCCACGCACCGTACAGTGGCTTGCGGAGTATCTAAGTAGATGTAGATGTAGAATGCAAAACTAGTTACTCGGGCCGTGTTTCTTGACTTCCGCAAGGCGTTTGATACAGTTCCACACAGTCGTTTAATGAACAAAGTAAGAGCATATGGACTATCAGACCAATTGTGTGATTGGATTGAAGAGTTCCTAGATAACAGAACGCAGCATGTAATTGTCAATGGAGAGAAGTCTTTCCAAGTAAGAGTGATTTCAGGTGTGCCGCAGGGGAGTGTCGTAGGGCCGTTGCTATTCACAATATATATATACATGACCTTGTGGATAACATCGTAAGTTCACAGAGGTTTTTTGCGGATTATGCTGTAGTATATCGAGAGGTTGTAACCGTGGAAAATTGTACTGAAATGCAGGGGGATCTGCAACGAATTGACGCATGGTGCAGGAAATGGCAATTGAATCTCAATGTAGACAAGTGTAATGTGCTGCGAACACATAGAAACAAAGATCCTTTATCATTTAGCTAGAATATAACAGGTCAGCAACTGGAAGCAATTAATTCCATAAATTATCTGGGAGTAGGCATTAGGAGTGATCTAAAATGGAATGACCATATAAAATTAATCGTCGGTAAAGCAGATTCCAGACTGAGATTCATTGGAAGAATCCTAGGGAAATGCAGTCCGAAAACAAAGGAAGCAGGTTATAGTAGACTTGTTCGCCCACTGCTTGAATACTGCTCACCGGTGTGGGATCCGTACCAGATAGGGTTGATAGAAGAGGTAGAGAAGATCCAACGGAGAGCAGCGCCCTTCGTTACAGGATCATTTAGTAATCGCGAAAGCGTTACATAAATGGTAGACTCCATTGGAAGACTCTGCAAGAGAGACGCTCAGTAGCTCAGTACGGGCTTTTGTTGAAGTTTCCAGAACATACCTTCACCGAGGAGTCAAGTAGGATATTGCTCCCTCCTACGTATATCTCGCGAAGAGACCACGAGTATAAAATCAGAGAGATTAGAGCCCACACAGAGGCATACCGACAATATTTCTTTTCACGAACAATGCGAGACTGGAATAGAAGGGAGAACCGATAGAGATACTCAAAGTATCCTCCGCCACACACCGTCAGATGGCTTGCGGAGTATAGATGTAGATGTAGATGTAGAACTGCCTCAAGGAAAAGAAAACACGCGAGTAACGACACGGCTCAGGCAGTAACGAGACGTTGCTCGGAGTCTCGTGTAACGGATGCGTACGATACGCAACAGCTGTGACCGGTGCACGAGAGAGGAGAACATTACACTGCCGTAGCTGGCGCCGCCGCCTCGCCGGGTGGAACGTGGCATGCCCGAGCAGAGAAACAGCCCGTCCTAAGCAAACAGTGTCTGGCGCGCCGGAGGCAGTAGCTAGCGTTGTTAGGCTACACCGAGGCGTCTGCCGGGAGTCAAAATGTTATTCCTGCCCGCGGCCACCGCACTGCGACCGCAGTCGCAGCAGCAGCAGCATTCCTCACGGCGACACACGACACGCACTCCGTATCGCGGAAGATCGCCAGCTCCTGTAGAGCTTTCAGGGCTACCCACTAGCTCAGTCAACTCGCGTTCTCAACACGTCGACGACTTACACCCTTGTCGCACACAGGTATCAGATGTCATACTGCTCCTCCACATCTGCATCTACATCTACATAGAAACAATCCATTCCACTGTGCATGATCTACATCTACATATAAACAACCCATTCCACTGCATAGGATCTACATCTACATCTACATCTACATCTACATATAAACAGCCCATTCCACTGTGCAGGATCTGCATCTACATCTACATAGAAACAAGCCATTCCACTGATCAGGATCTACATCTACATCTACATAGAAACAACTCATTCCACTGCACAGGATCTACATCTACATCTACATAGAAACAACCCATTCCACTGATCAGAATCTACATCTACATAGAAACAACCCATTCCACTGTGCAGAATCTGCATCTACATAGAAACAACTCATTCCACTGTGCAGGATCTACATCTACATATAAACAACGCATTCCACTGCATAGGATCTACATCTACATATACATATACATAGAAACAACCCATTCCACTGCACAGGATCTACATCTACATGTACATAGAAACAACCCATTCCACTGTGCAGGATCTACATCTACATCTACATAGAAACAACCCATTCCACTGCGCGGGACATTGTACAACAGCGATCAATAAGTAACGGAACACATTTTTGTCTCTGCCACTTTCTGTTGTCGGACATCGTCGAATATTCGCGCTTCACCCACTATAGTTTCATGAAGTTCCGATAGTTGCGGCACTATACGTAGCATCCAAAATGCCATCTGCAACACACCTGCGTTCCAAGTAGAGAGCTGTCATTGAGTTTCTTTTGGTGATAACCAGAGCATCGCAGATATTCATAGGCGCTTGCAGAATTTGTACGGGGACCTGGAAATAAATAAAACCAAGGTGAGTCATTTGATGAAGCGTCTGTCATCATCGCAACAAGGCCGCGCAAACCTACCCGATCCCCCCCGCGTGGGGCCAGCCGCACACAGCTGCGACTCCTGCAATGTTGGAACGTGCAGACACTCTCATTCGATGTCATCGACGGATAACAATCAAATACTGCGCTGCTCAACTGGCTGTCTCTGATGGTAGTGTTGACACAGTCGTCCACCAGTTGGGGTAGTCACAGGTGTGTGCCCGGAGGGATCCTCGCCGACAGACGGAACGCCATGAAGAACTACAAAGTACCATATGTGCGGATTTACTTGCGCGCCGAGCCTGATCGTGACAGTTTTCTGTCGAACACTGTCACAGGCGATGGGACATCGGTTCATCACTTCGAACCTGAAACAAAACGGCAATCCAAGGAGCTGCGCCACACCACCTCTCCTCCGAAGATAAAGTTCACAACCGCCTCCTCAGCAGGTTACCTCATGGCGACAGTCTTCTGTAACTATGAAGAGGTTACTCTATTTGATGTTCTCTCTCACGATGCAACGATTAACTCTGTCGTGTGTTGAGCTATTCTAAGGAAAGTGAAGCAACAGCTTTACCGTGTTCGTCGCCACAAAAGTGCAAACGAACTTCCCCTTCACCAGGGATAGGTCTCCCGAAACAACCTTGCTGCCAGCCGCACGTTGCCATTTGCCTTTCCGTAAGTACACGCCGTGTGGGCAAGCTCTCGATTCGAATCCGAAACCACTGTGCACAACGCTGTATCACATCCACTACAAGGTGAGTCAACAAGAGAAGTGAATCGGACACAACATTACCAGTTACTATGGCAGCAGAGTGCCCTAGGACATGACGTATATGGAACAGTACCACTCTCTACTATGAAACCATGCCTACTGTAGCTATGGCTGCATGGTACAGTTATTAGATTGAAATCTCTGCAACAAAGTATGATATACACACATCAAAAAATGTTAGAAGGAAGGTCAGCGTTGGCCGTAATTTTGATGATTTATTAACAGCAAAATCGATTTTCGATTACATAATGATCATCTTCAGCTCTTTAGCATACAAATTAAAGCTCGTAGCCACTGGTGTCTAGTTATTAGCAGTAACAGAAGCTTCTAAATCACCAAAATTACGGCCAACGCTGACCTTCCTTCTAATTTTATTTATCATATGGTCGTTGTGCACACAGCACTCTATGGAGTCACCAATCAATATCAAAAAGAGTTTTGCATCAGCCAGGTTCCCAGAACTCCTGAAGACAGACCTTAACTGTGGATATTGTATACACAGTCCGTTTGACTGTTCAGAGATGTCACTAAACCCGCCCAAAGATGGAAACAACCATGCATGAACGGCGCCTATTAGACGGAGGGGGCCCGACAGCCGATCAGTTCCAGTCATTCCACCAGGAAGGAGGTACACGGCTCGTGTTGTCTATAGTTCGACCATGCCTAGACGGTCAATACCGCGGCTCGATCTCGCCCGTATTGCTACTTTGTGCCAGTACGGGCTCTCAACAAGGAAAGTGTCCAGGGGTTTCGGAGTGAACCAAAGCGATGTTGTTCGGACATGGAGGAGATACTGAGGGACAGGAACTGTCGATGACATGCCTCGCTCAGGCCGCCCAAAGGCTACTACTGCAGTGAATGAGCACTACTTACGGATTATGGCTCGGAGGAAGACTGACAGCAATGCCATCATGGTGAACAATGCTTTTCGTGCAGCCACAGGACGTCGTGTTACTACCCGAACTGTGCGCACCATGCTGCATGGTGCGCAACTTCTCTCCCGACGTCCATGGCGAGCTCCATCTTTCCAACCACAACACCATGCAGCGTGGTACAGAAGGACTCAACAACATGCGGAATGGACCGCTGAGGTTTGGCATCCCATTCTCGTCACCGATGAGTGTCGCGTATGCCTTCAACCGGACAATCGCCGCAGACGTATTTGGAGACAACCCGGTCAGGCTGAACGCCTTAGACACACTGTCCAGCGAGTACAGCACGGTGGAGCCTTCCTGCGTTTTGGGGTGACATTATGTAAGGCCGACGTACGCCGCTGGTGGTCGTAGAAGGCGCCGTAACGGCTGTACGATACGTGAATGCCATCCTCCGACCGAAAGTGCAAACATATCGGCAGCGTATTGGCGAGGCATTCGTCTTCATGGACTTCAATTCGCGTCCCCACAGTGCACACCTTCGGAAATTCCTGCAGGATAACGACATCGCTCGGCTAGAGTAGCCAGCATGTTCTCCAGACATCAAAAGTATAGAAAATGCCTCAAAGGGCTGTGTATGTACAGCGTGACCCACCAAGGGGGTGAAGGATCTACGCCGAATCGCAGTTGAGGAGTGAGACAATCTGGATCAACAGTGCCTTGATGAACTTGTGGATAGTATGCCACGACGAATACAGGCATGCATCAAACTAAGAGGACGTGCTCCTGGGTATTAGAGGTACCGGTGTGTACAGCAATCTGGACCACTACCTCTGAAGGTCTCACTGCAATGTGTGGTTTTCATGAGCAATAAAAAGGGCGGAAATTGTGTTTATGTTCATCTCTATTCTAATTTTCTCTACAGATTCCGAAACTCTCGGAACTGAGGTGATGCAAAACTTTTTTTAATAAATCTTAAGTATAAATTAATTTTCCTGTCCATGATCCTTTGGTAAAGTGTGTTCTTAGAGCGAGAGGGAGGCGGTTCCACCCATTTTTCGCGGTTAATCGGAAGGAGGGCGTGGCCCAAGGACGCCGCTTCCGTCCCCCGAAGCGCTGCAGAACTCGATGGCGAGGTGACCGTGGAGCCGCGTTCGGTAACGCGGCCAAATTAAAACCCGTTATCTGACAATAAGTTAGCGCGGAGCGCGCGCTTTCAGCGGCACAATTAGTTTGCGCAGAATTAATCTTCTGCGTGATTGTGTTAATGTCCCGAAACTAAATGAAATTAAACCACAAATTAACGCTGATTGCGACCGCAGCGCCACATTTGTCTTGGCCGCGCAGGTAGTCTGTAGCACAAGCGGCAGTCGCAGCTGCGCGTATTTCAGCTCCGCCGGTCCGGACAACGCGCCGACACGTTTAATGCGCGCGCACGCACACACTCGCGCGCACGCACACACACACACACACTGGCTGCGTGCGTGACCGACCCATTCTCACCTCCACAACAACAGGGCTACTAACGCAGCGTCACATAACCATTTTTACCCTGAGGTGTTTAGGGGCCTTCCGATGTGTGTTAGTATTGATACTTTTGCTGACAAATAACTAAACCAGGCACCATTAGCTTCAACATGTATTATGTTAATGCAGTAACCGGTTCCGACCCACCATCCCCATCTTCAGATGGGGAACGTTTCGAGTTAACATACAATGAAGGCTTTCACGACCGGATGGTACTGTTGTTGATAATTCTTCCGGGTTATATGGCCGTGGTCCATGGAATTATTCTATTCCTAACGACAGTCGGCAGGACTCAGCAGGACCAGCCATACCTCTGAGGATGTCCAACGTAGTATTGGACGAAACGTTAGGAATACAAGAATTCCATGGATCACGGCCATATAATCCGGAAGAATTATCAACAACATTTCCAATTGCATTGATGTTTTGATTAGCAGCAAGTTGTCTACTACAGCGCTGCGCAAGAATATGTAAATATTTAGAGCCACTTAATGTATCGTATCAGTAATAAAAACATACCAATATAGTTGCGTTTATTTAGATGTAAGGTTAAACAGTTTTATACACTTACATGGGCTCCAGGGGCTGCCGATAAGCTCCGTTGCTGTCCTTATGTTTATCCGAGGTGATGTCTACGCTGTTTCACCGCAAGCAGCATACATATCCCAGCACTTATTATAAAATAGATGTATGTATGTATGTATGTGTGTGTGTGTGTGTGTGTGTGTGTGTGTGTGTGTGTGTGTGTGTGTGTGTCTGTGTCTGTGTGTTTATGTGTATGTGTATGTGTGTGTGTGTGTGTGTGTGTGTGTGTGCGTGTGTGCGTGTGTGTGTGTGTGTGTGTGTGTGCGGGGGTGGGGGTAAGAACCACCTATCATAGCTCAGCAGATGTGGAGTCACAAACGACGAGTCGCTTGAAAAATGGCCGCATCATGCATGAAGTTTAAATACATTTACTCTTTACTACTAAGACACTCCTATAGTCGAATCAGCTTCAATAGATCCATGAGACCTGGCAGCGCTTTTGCCAGCTTTCAACTGCGAAGCGCATACAGCTGCAAAATGGCTCAAATGGCTCTGAGCACTATGGGACTTAACATCTGAGGTCATCAGTCCCCTAGAACTTAGAACTACTTAGACCTAACTAACCTAAGGACATCACACACATCCGTGCCCGAGGCAGGATTCGAACCTGTGAGCGTACCGGTCGCGCGGTTCTGGACTGAAGCGCCTAGAACCGCTCGGCCACCGCGACCGGCGCAAACAGCTGCAGGCGAAAACAATAGCCGTCTACAGAGCTATGAAGAGGCGTTGCGTTACAGATGTTTACCAAATCGCGCTGTGGACACGCGAAGAAGTTGCACCCAGCGTTTTTCGATACTACACTACAAACACAGTTCATTTTCTGTCTTCGTTTCTAATAGAAAACAGGCAAAATTAGTACCTGGCGATGCGACGTATGTGAGCTTGTTGTAAATAAATCACTGTTACCTACTTCATAAAATTCTTAATGTCAGTTAGAGCGTCATATGCTTGCTTTAGAGCTTTTTTTTTTTTTTTTGTCTGCAGTGCAAAGAGTATTCATGAGGCAAAGCTATCAATATATCATTCATTCGGTATTCAGAAAGATGTAAACTAAGAAAAGAAGGTGTGAATAACCGGTGGGGGTGGGGGGGGGGGGGGGGGGGGGAAATTGGAAGCTTCCCATCACGTAACACGTCCACGTTGACGTTGGGCAGGATTGTGGCAAAATTTGGTGCAATGTGGCATTATTAACTCACTTTACACCTCACAGAAATGGCTCTGAGCACTATGGGACTCAACTACTGAGTTCATTAGTCCCCTAGAACTTAGAACTACTTAAACCTAACTAACCTAAGGACATCACACACATCCATGCCCGAGGCAGGATTCGAACCTGCGACCGTAGCGGTCTTGCGGTTCCAGACTGCAGCGCCTTTAACCGCACGGCCACTTCGGCCGGCACACCTCACAGAACTGGTGTCTTTTTCGCGTGATTCGACGCCTCGCTTTTGAAGCGTCTCTGAGCCGGCGGGTGATGCCGCAAGGCGCTACACTTTTGCGCTATTAGAGAGGAACGATTTAGGTATCTTTGAGCCAGTTTCAGACCTGCGTCGCAGTGGCGGAAAGTGATGTGGCTTCAAAACTTGCCCGTTTAATTCTTTTGCCTAGTGTAGCATTAACATAAGAGATACAGAAAATCCAACCAAGAGCGATGAGTTTCGTCAACGGATCGCGTAGTGTGTGTGACGGCGTTACTCAAATGCTTATACAACTGTAGTGGCAGGCGCTACAAGAGAGACAACAGCAGCGTCTGCGAAGAGCCTGATCGAGCTTTCGGCGTTTTCCTCTTAGATCATTTACATAAAGGGTGATTCAGCTGCCCCTAGCATTGGGTTTTCTGCAGCCCGCATCACCTTCAAATACCATCCACAAGGCTTTCATATTCTCTCGCTCACTACATGTAAACTGTTGACCCTGCAGAGAAAATAAAAATGTTTGATAGGAAATTTACTGTAGTTGATTTTAAACTGGTATACGTTTCGCTGGAGCCCACAGTTTTCGAGTTATTGATGAAAACCGCATTTGAAGGGCGTTTTTGGAAGTTCTTCAATTTTTTTCGAAAATTACGACCGTTAGCGAAAACTCGTCCAAGTACAAAATTTAACTACATTAAACTTCCCACGGAAAGATCCTGTTCATTTTTCCTGCAAGACTAACATTTCGCACAAAGGGAGCAAGCTACATGAAATCATTGTGCTGCGTATTTGAAGGTGTTGCGGGTTGCATAAGCATAAGCATAAGCAAAAAAACTGGCTCTGAGCACTATGGGACTTAACATCTGAGGTCATCAGTCCCCTAGAACTTAGAACTACTTAAACCTAACCAACCTAAGGACATCAGACACATCCATGGCCGAGGCAGGATTCGAACCTCCGGGCGTACCCGTCGCGCGGTTCCGGACTGAAGCGCCTAGAACCGCACGGTCACCGGGGTCGGCTCCCGACTATAACGTCTAGTCGATTCTGAGGGACTCTGCAGTACGACCTCATGCACCATAGCAATGTTTACTTCAATTTTGGCAGTCCTAGGTTGCCCCGCATTTCCTTTATAATTGTTTGCTAGTGATCAAATGGTTCAAATGGCTCTGAGCACTATGGGACTTAATATCTGTGGTCATCAGTCCCATAGAACTTAGAACTACTTAAACCTAACTAACTTAAGGACATCACATACATCCATGCCCGAGGCAGGATTCGAACCTGCGACCACAGCAGTCGCGCAGTTCCGGACTGAGCGCCTAGAACCGCTCGGCTACCACGGCCGGCTGCTAGTGATCCAGTAGCTGCAGAGTTCTGGTAAATACGATAAATTGTTAAGTGAGTTGGTGGCCGTCTGTCTGCAAATCGTTCTGCAAAGTTTGGACGCTCTTATGTCGCCGACTGCTCAACTTCTATTAAGCCTCAAACCAGTCTTCTGAGCCTGACAGCCATGGACACTAACAACCTGGAACAGAAAACGAAACAAAAACAAGATTTTTCACGTAATTTTGACTCACTAGTATAATAATTGCAATCCCAAAGAAAGCAGATGTTGACAAATGTGAAAATTACCGAACTATCAGTTTAATAAGTCATGGCTGCAAAATACTAACGCGAATTCTTTACAGACGAATGGAAAAACTAGTAGAGGCCGACGTCGGGGAAGATCAGTTTGGATTCCGTAGAAATGTTGGAACACGTGAAGCAATACTGACCCTACGACTTATCTTAGAAGAAAGATTACGGAAAGGCAAACCTATGTTTCTAACATTTGTAGACTTAGAGAAAGCTTTTGACAATGTTGATTGCAATACTCTCTTTCAAATTCTGAAGGTGGTAGGGGTAAAATACAGGGAGCGAAAGGCTATTTACAATTTGTACAGAAACCAGATGGCAGTTATAAGAGTCGAGGGACATGAAAGGGAAGCAGTGGTTGGGACGGGAGTGAGACACGGTTGTACCTCTCCCCGATGCTATTCAATTTGTATATTGAGCAAGCAGTAAAGGAAACAAAACAAAAGTTCGGAGTAGGTATTAAAATCCATGGAGAAGAAATAAAAACTTTGAGGTTCGCCGGTGACATTGTAATTCTGTCAGAGACAGCAAAGGACTTGGAAGAGCAGATGAACGGAATGGACAGGAGGGTATAAGATGAACATCAACAAAAGCAAAACGAGGATAATGGAATGTAATCGAATTAAATCGGGTGATGCTGAGGGAATTAGATTAGGAAATGAGACACTTAAAGTAGTAAAGGAGTTTTCCTATTTTGGGAGGAAAGTAACTGATGATGGTTGAAGTAGAGAGGATATAAAACGTAGACTGGCAATGGCAAGGAAAGCGTTTCTGAAGAAGAGAAATTTGTTAACATCGAGTATAGATTTAAGTGTCAGGAAGTCGTTTCTGAAAGTATTTGTATGGAGTGTAGCCATGTATGGAAGTGAAACATGGACGATAAATAGTTTAGACAAGAAGAGAATAGAGGCTTTCGAAATGTGGTGCTACAGAAGAATGCTGAAGATTAGATGGGTAGATGACATAACTAATGAGGAGGTATTGAATAGAATTGGGGAAAAGAGGAGTTTGTGGCACAACTTGACTAGAATAAGGGATCGATTGGTGGGACATGTTCTGAGTCATCAAGAGATCACCAGTTAAGTACTGGAGGGCAGCGTGGAGGGTAAGAGATGAATACACTAAGCAGATTCAGAAGGATGTAGGTTGCAGTAGGTACTGAGAGATGATGAAGCTTGAACAGGTTAGGGTAGCATGGAGAGCTGTATCAAACCAGTCTCAGGACTGAAGATCACAACAACAACAACATGTATTTTTGTAGCCAACGGCTTTGCTGCAGTGGTAACACCGGTTACCGTCAGATCGCCGAAGTTAAGCGCTGTCGGGCCGGGCTAGCACTTGGATGGGCGACCATCCAGTGTGCCGAGCGCTGTTGGCAAGCGAAGTGCACTGAGCTCTTGTGAGGCAAATTGAGAAGCTACTTGATTGAGAGGTAGCGGCTCCGGCCTCGTAAACTCCATATCCGCATCCAGTGACGCCTGTGGGGTGAGGATGAGTTGGCGGTCGGTCGGTCCCATTGAGCCTTCAAGGCCTGTTCGGGTGGGGTTTAGTTTATGTATTTTTGTAAATAGGTCGATATACTGTTCCTGCCGATCGACGCGCGCAGGAACGTCGTCGTTTTGTAACGATCGCAGAGCAGCGTTCTGCATCCACAAATGCGAGGCGCAACGATACAGCCGCCATTAAAAGTTGGCGCCAGTTGGGCGTACCTGGTCTCAGGTGCGAAGTTATTATCTGCGTGAGGCGGGGAGAAAATGACGCCGAACAGTAGCGGCGCGCCGTATTGTGCAGCACAACGGGCCGGAAATTCCGCTCTCCCGCGGGAAGGGGGTGATGGCAGTGCGGTGTGTGACGTCAGCCTCCCCCGTACAGCGGGCGTGCTCGCCGCGAAGACAAATTAACCCCCGTCCGATTGTACGGGCAGGCTCAGCGAGGGGTGGCGGGCTCCCTAGACAGGTGAGCTACACAGTGAGGTGGGGGGGGGGGGGGGGGAGAGGTCCCAGAATACCTCTGGGAGAGCGCGAGCCTGCGACAAATTACCCTGTGAGCCTACAACGAGAAGAGCTGCTGCTGCGGGGAGAAACAAAAAAAAGTCGAGCGGCCAGGCGTTTGGGTCTCTTTAACGAGGTGATTAATTACTCGGCCGTGAAATATCGCACGGCTGCCAACTGGCCCAGGAGTTGTGTTTGCGCATTAGCGCTCGTTTAGACGGCACTCCGCGACTAATTTGTTCGATCCCAGCATTGCATCGGAAAGTGGTACAACGCGAGTAGGAAGAGCGTCATGCATGGGCAGGTGGGGTAAAGGGCGAATTACTGTCAACAGAGAGAATAATGATAACCTCACGCAGAGCGCTCCAGCAAAGCTGGTTTTCGTAGGCCAGTTTGTGGTAGTTTCACGACAAGTTCGTCTCGACTTCCTCTACAAGCGGTGTACTGTAAGCCATTTCTGTCTGCTAGTCGATAGGCTAATGTTCTGACAACGAGATATTTCATCGTTGGGCTAAAGAGTCTTCTCTCCATTGATTTCAGGTATGTACCACATCGCCTTCTTGCTTCTGCAGGCAACACATCTTTAAATTTCTCATTTCATTTGTCATATCTGTAGTTGGGATCATTCTTAGCTTACCTAATGTGTGTTTCCAACGTTAATTTGGGTACTAACTCCCTTTTTAGAACAGAAAATAGGCGAAATTGCCATTTGCGTTGATTTAATATCCCATTGCTGTCTATGAGTCTTTCTAATGCAGGTTCACACTATGTGGAGAGGTAGGGAAAAAAACAAATATGAGGGTCCTTCAAGAAGTAACGCCCCAAATTTTTTTTCATAACATATTGTTAAGAGCCAGAAATTGGTGACAATGTACATCAACACGCCTTGTCCATGTCCTATTTTTCTACGTAGTCTCCATCACGTTCTCCCACCGCAAGCCAATGTTATAGAAGAACATGTATTCCCTGCTGGTAAAAGCTCTTTTTCTGTAGGTGTAACCATGTTTTCACTGCATGACCGACACTTTCGTCATCTCCAAAGTGTGTTACCTGTAGAGAACCTTTAAGGGGCCCAAAGAAATGGAGGCCCGAGGGTGTCAGGTCTGGACTGTAGGATGGATGAAGCAATGATGTCCAACCCAATCTGGCGATGTTTTCCGGAGTTCTCAGACGTACGTGTGCGCGTGCATTATCATGTTGGAGCAAGATTTCTGCTGGATTTTCGTCCGATCGAACTCGTCGGAAACGGTTCTTGAGTTTATACAGAGTCATCACGTAGGCCTCTGAATTGATGGTAGATCTTCTTGGCATCACATCCACGAGATTGACGCCATCACAGTTCCAGAAGACTATCACCATGACTTTTCCGGCAGAGGGGGTTTTCTTGAATTTATTTTTTTTGTGGTGAATGATGATGATGCCACTGCATTGACTGCCTTTTTGTCTCCAGCGCTAGGTGGTGCACCCAGCTTTCGTTCCCCGTAACGATCCGTGACAGAAAGGCCTCTCCGCAGGTCTCAAAACACTCCAACAATTCGGATGAAATGGCCTTTCTTTGAATCTTGTGGTCCTCTGTGAGCATTCGTGGAACCCATCGTGAGCACCTCTTTGAATATCCGAGAGTTTCGATCGTTGCAGACGCACTTCCAATGCTGGCCGACAACTGTAGAGCCACTTGTCGAGTTGTGATGCGCCATTGTGCACGAATAACGGCATCCGCACGATTCAACATGTCTGGAGCAGTGGCTGTGACAGGACGTCCAGAGCGTGGCTGATCATGGAGCGCTGTTTCTGCATTTCCTGAGGCTGTAACTTTCTTTACCCATCGCCCATCTGTACCCCTATCAACTGCAGCATCGCCATACACTGCACACAAACGTTTATGGATGTTCAACTCGGTTTCTTTTCCTGCACACAAGAATTCAATAACAGCACACTGCTTGTAGGGTGAGTCGTATGTAGACGCCATTCTGATGCTGAACTACGGCCCCGCCATGTCCAGAACGTTTCGAAACTCCACCGGCGCACCGAACAAACATCAAATGTGAAGCACTAACAAGGACGTTTGTCTATGTATTTCAATATGTTTTCAAACAAGTGTGGGCCAATACCTGTTTAGCGTCCCTCGAACATAGTTTGAAATCTATTTGTATCAAAATATGCATGGGCAGGAGAGGACACTGTCCGATCCTGACACGCTATGTTCCGCCTCGAAATACGTTTCAGGTTTTGAACTTTTGTGGGGCGTAATGACTGACGGATTCAACTAACGTGTAGCGATTGGCATGCACTTTAAGATTACATGTCATTCAAGAGCGTACAGTAAAAACTAAACAGCTTATCCCGCATAGAATTCCACCAGAAATTATAAAAACACAGCAGGAAATGTGGATGATAACAATTCACTTACAAATCGCGCTCCAAAGCAAGTCGAAATGGCTCCCTCGCCTTTTCTTGCATACATAGACATACTTACATGGCACTACAACAGGTTGCAGCGTATTCCAGTCTACAAAACAGCACACTCCCAACCTACCCCGCTATGCCACTTTGCCTCGAGTTCCCCCTCTTCACTCTGGTCTAGGCCCGGTTACCCAAACTCTCACTCTTCCACTCATCTTCTCGGTTTCAATATCTCGCCAACCCCTTGTTATGTTCAAACAGACTGAGCAGGTCAGAGTCGCAGTCTATGAAGATCTGGGCTTCTTCAGCACTGGTTCTAGTGCAGATGTGGGCGGGGGGAGGGGGGGACGTGGAGGGGGAGGGGGCGGATCCGCCTATGCTACTCGTGAAGCAACTGAACAAAAGACAAACTACATGCATCCGAAATTTTTGAAGCAAGCTGATTAAACGAGAATGTGACAAGTTCAAACGCCCTGGAAACCGAACCCCGTACGGTGCTTCAAATTCACCCACCACACAAAGCCATTATCGTAACGTGTCAACAGAGCAAGCACTGACTGAAGTTCTGGAAATACTGCGACTATGTCCTTGCCAACCTTGGAATACGAACCAGGAAATAGGCACACACTGATAGCGCGATGTCTGTGAATGAATATCAAGACTTCAGTCGTACTCAGACCTTACACAAGCATACGGCATCTCACCACACCTGCACATCAGAAGCCACAGCACCTGACTGCACCACACGCGACTCTCGCTTTGTCCATTCACACACGCCGTTCTGTACCCGACCAAGCCCCATGCTCGAGTCTCATTGGCTCACCAATACCGAAACTCTAAAGACTTTCCCCCTGCTATTCTACTGAACGTATCACAGACAGGAATGCTTTCAGCATCGATAGCTCAGTTCAAAAAAATGGTTCAAATGGCTCTGAGCACTATGGGACTCAACATCTGTGGTCATAAGTCTCCTAGAACTTAGAACTACTTAAACTTAACTAACCTAAGGACATCACACACATCCACGCCCGAGGCAGGATTCGAGCCTGCGACCGTAGCGGTCACGCGGTTCCAGACTGAAGCGCCTTTAACCGCACGGCCACACCGGCCGGCAGCTCAGTTCAGATTATCGCGAGGGCTGTTAACTGAAGTGTAGCTACTGACGGAGGCTATACTAATGCGTTAATGCAGAGCCGATTTAACCTGGAAAAAAGTTCAGTTTTAGTCACCAGGTGCAAATCTGGCGCTGTGACTGCAGAAAAAACGTATAGAAATGTTTTTATAAGTAATAGATTAGGGACGGGAACTGAGTAGAAAAGGTGAAACAAGTAAGAAAGGCATAAAGCTAATTTCATTATTAACTGCTGAAACGTCCCCTTTGAACAATTATCAATGACTGTGCTTAAACTGACACCGAATATTTTTAGCGCAACGCAATCTGACTTTGAAAAATCCCTACAAAAGAATGGCCCTGACTAACATTAACCTATACCTTTCACAAATCACTTACCTCACAAAAATCTTCGTTACTCGAACTACTGCAATACAGCGAGCGCCAATACTGCCATCTAAATAAAAGATTCAAACTACTGAAGGGACTAACTACTGATAGGCATAGTTAGCAAATGAAAGCTTTTGATAGAGAACAAACAATGTATTTACCTTAAAAGTGTTCAAAAGTCATAATATATAGCAGTTCATGACATCCTGTCTTACAAATGTACTGTCTCTGATGGACACACGTCCAGATCATCAGCTCTCAAAACGCCGCCATTTCTCTCCCCACATCCACCATGCTGGCGGCTCACCTCCAACTGCGCAACGCTACACGCTGTTAACAACCTACAGCCCAACACTACAATAGCCAACAAAAATGCAAACCAGCCACAGACTGCACACAGCACAGCCAGTGGTTTTCATACAGAGCGCTACGTGGCGGTGGCGTTACCAGTATAAGAACCTAAAGAGCCTACTTACACTGCCGCTTCCACAATTTGTTCAATATGAGCACCGAAGACGTCGATGAGATGCTATACAGCGCCAGATCTGCATCTGGTGGCCAAAAGTGGAACCAATTTTCTTCCATTGGAGACCGGTTCCACATTAATGAATTAGCATAGCTATCAAGTTTCGCTGCCTTACAATAATTACAGCCCGCACTGGACCGAATTTCGAGGGTGTCTGCGATTTAAGAAAATTCACAAGAAAAAAAATTAATTTTGCAAGTCGTTACAGACAACTTTAACATGTTTCCATTACCATAATTTACCGCCCCTGGTAGATGAGTGGTCAGCGCGACGGAATGTCATACCTCACGGCCCGGGTTCTATTCCCGGCAGGGTCGGAGATTTTCTCCGCTCAGGGACTGGGTGTTGTGTTGTCCTTATCGTCATCATTTCATCCCCATCGACGCACAAGTCACCGATGTGGCGTCAACTCGAAAGACTTGCACCAGGCGACCGGTCTACCAGACGGGAGGTCCTAGCCACACGGCATTTCCATTTCCATCACCATAATTTATATGTTGATGGAAGGACTTAAGAGATGAGCTAAGCAGATAAAATAGACTCCTTTGTGTGTATGTGTGTGTGTTTTAGGATCCTAGATCTAAGTGACTGGATGAATTCCCCAGCACGAATCCAGCGTGGTAATCATCGCAACACCCCCCTCGGCAGTCGTGAAGTTGCCGATTTTCATGTATCTCTTTCTATCTCACAGCGGGCTGCAGTTAAGATGCATATGCATCTCTGGAGAAATCCACACGTGCAGAGAGGTCGGCCGCGCAGTTGATTACAAACCCGGGGCGAGGTCGGACACGCGGAAAAGACGCGACCTGCCGCTGCATTGTTTATTCTGCAATCAGCCTCAATTTGCGCCCGGTCTGTTATTGGCAGCCCGTAAATGCGGCCATTACCGCCACTCGCTCGGGGAAAAAAACCACACGAGGAGCACACGTGCGACCGCCGCCCGAGTTCTTCTATCGACTGTTCTACGCCCCAATTGGAGCAGCCGATCACGTACCATTGGACGGAACGTTGCAAACATGTTAGCCTGTTAGGAATGTGTGACATGCTCAGAGTCTAAGCTGGAACTTTGTGCATACTCGCTGAACTATCCACCGCTCTACACGGTCAGTGGCTACATACTTTCAGTGCCACTCTCCTCAAGGTACTGAAAAGAGACCTATAGACTGTGACCAAACCTTTCTCGGCCAAATTACCTGTCCAGAATGGAGCGGATGTAATATCTGGCATTCCCAAGGATGATAGAAGAGACAATTTGAGCATCCTTCTTCGATTTCTCCCAGATGCTGCTGCCATTTACCGTCTTGTAAAGTCATCAGAAGATCCAAACAAATTGTGAAACGATCTCAACAAGTTATCTGTATGGTGTGAAAAGTGACAGCTGACTTTAATTAATGACAAGTGTGAGGTCACCCACATGAGTGCTAATAGGAACCCCGTAAATTTCATTTACACGATAAATCACACAGATTTTAAGGTTGTTAATTAAGCTAAATACTTAGGGAGTACAATGATGAATAACTTAAAAATAAATTAAGAATCATCATCTAGATAATGTTGTGGAATAGCAAAACAAAGACTATGATTTATTTGCAGAACACTTAGAAAATGCAACACGTGTACTAAAGAGATTTCTCGCATTAGGCCAGTCCGCCCTCTTCTGGAATTCTGCTGTGCAGTGTGAGATCAGCATCAAATGGAACTGATGAAGGATATCGAAAAAGTCCAAAGAAGGGCAGCTCGTTTTGCATTGTCGTGAAATGAGGAGAGAGTGCCATGGACGTAGTGTGTGTATTGGGGTGGCTACCATTAAGACAAAGGCGTTTTTAGTTGCGACAGACTCTTCTCGTGAAATTTGAATCACCAACTTTAACCTCCGACAGCGAAAATATTTTACTGGGCTGAAACATATGGAGAGTGATCATCACAATCAAGTAAGAGAAATCAGAGCTTTCATAGAAAGATTGAGGTGCTCGTTTTTTCAGCGCTCCGTTTGAGAGTGGAGCGGTAGAGAAATAGCTGAAAGGTGGTTCGATGAACCGTCTGCCTGGCACTTAATTGTGGTTGCAGAGAAATGATGTAGATACAGATGTAGATAAAATGAGGGAGAAACTTTCTGGCAGATTAAAACTGTGTGCCGGACCGAGACTCGAACTCGGGACATTTGCCTTTCGCGGGCAAGCGCTCTTCGCAGGTGAGCTTCTGTAAAGTTTGGAAGGTAGGAGACGAGATACTGGCAGAAGTAAAGCTGTGAGGACGGGGCGTGAGTCGTGCTTGGGTATCTCAGTTGGTGGAGCACTTGCCCGCGAAAGGCAAAGGTCCCGAGTTCGAGTCTCGGTCCGGCACACGGTTCTATTCTGCCAGGAAGTTTCATATCAGCGCACACTCCGCTGCAGACTCAAAATCTCATTCTGGAAACATCCCCTAGGCTGTGGCTAAGCCATGTCTCCGCAATATCCTTTCTTTCAGGAGTGCTAGTTCTGCAAGGTTCGCAGGAGAGCTTCTGTAAAGTTTGGAAGGTAGGAGACGAGATACTGGCAGAAGTAAAGCTGTGAGGACGGGGCGTGAGTCGTGCTTGGGTAGCTCAGTTGGTGGAGCACTTGCCCGCGAAAGGCAAAGGTTCCGAGTTCGAGTCTCGGTCCGGCACACAGTTCTATTCTGCCAGGAAGTTTCATATCAGCGCACACTCCGCTGCAGACTCAAAATCTCATTCTGGAAACATCCCATAGTCTGTGGCTAAGCCATGTCTCCGCAATATCCTTTCTTTCAGGAGTGCTAGTTCTGCAAGGTTCGCAGGAGAGCTTCTGTAAAGTTTGGAAGGTAGGAGACGAGATACTGGCAGAAGTAAAGCTGTGAGGACGGGGCGTGAGTCGTGCTTGGGTAGCTCAGTTGGTGGAGCACTTGCCCGCGAAAGGCAAAGGTCCCGAGTTCGAGTCTTGGTCCGGCATACACTTTTAATTTGCCAGGAAGTTTCATATCAGCGCACACTCCGCTGCAGAGTGAAAATCTCATTCTGAAATGAGGAAGTGTTGACAGATGCTGAAGTCTGTCATAGTGACCGCACGACCCGCAGATGTCTTCCAACCTGTGCCCGTGTGTTGTAGGCCGACCCGCTCACATGCACGAACCCCACTCTCCTACACACACACACACACACACACACACACACACACAGACGCACATGCAGACGCCCACGCACGTACACGCGTGTATCCGCTGCGCGCGGCGACTTAGTCTTACCGGCAGATCCGCTAATTGTCAATTAGCGGGCGACTGGACGCGCCGCCGCTGCGAGCGCGGAAGGAACTGTGGGGGTGGGTGGGGAACGGCAGGGTGGGAGGGGGGAGGGGCTTAATTGAATTAGGCGGCCGGGCCGCGGGATTCCATTATAAGCGCCGCGCGCTGCAATTGATTAAATACTAACGGCTCCGGCGAATCAATTAGTGGGCGCAATTTTATCCCGTCTCCCGCCTGTCACAGCCACGCCGCCCGCCTACATACTGTGTCGAGGTGTCCAAAGGAGAAAAAAGTGAGAGAAAGAAAAAAAAAGGCGAGGCAGGGTCTCGATTCGGTGTACATGCCACGGCCGCAAGCCTGCGGTCTCCGCGTGTGTTAGGTGTCTACTGGACTCGTTACGTAGTCTAGACCATACAGGGTGAAGCAATAGCCAAGTCCACTGAACACCAAAAGGGGAGGTTGACGGAATTCGGGGGGGCGACGGCGGAGATGACTGTTGTACTTACCAGAGCGAAAATCCCGCAGTCTACAGGTCAACATTAGAGCTGTGAAACTACCATAGTCTATAGTAGACGATCATGAGTGAGACTAGATTATGGTACTTTTCCTACACTACTGGCTATTAAAATTGCTACACCACGAAGATGACGTGCTACAGACGCGAAATTTAACCGACAGGATGAAGATGCTGTGATATGCAAATGATTAGCTTTTCAGAGCATTCACACAAGGTTGGCGCAGGTGGCGACACCTACAACGTGCTGACATGAGGAAAGTTTCCAACCGATTTCTCATACACAAACAGCAGTTGACCGGCGTTGTCTGGTGAAACGTTGTTGTGATGCCTCGTGTAAGGAGGACAAATGCGTACCATCATATTTCCGACTTTGATAAAGGTCGGATTGTAGCCTATCGCGATTGCGGTTTATCGCAACACGACATTGCTGCTCGCGCTGGTCGAAATCCAATGACTGTTAGCAGAATATGGAATCGGTGTGTTCAGGAGGGTAATACGGAACGCCGTGCTGCATCCCAACGGACTCGTATCACTAGCAGTCGAGATGACAGGCATCTTATCCGCATGGCTGTAACGGATCGTGCAGCCACGTCTCGATCCTTGAGTCAATATATGGGGACGTTTTCAAGGCGACAACCATCTGCACGAACAGTTCGACGACGTTTTCAGCAGCATGCACTATCAGCTCGGAACTCATGGCTGCGGTTACCCTTGATGCTGCATCACAGGAGCGCCTGCGATGGTGTACTCAACGACGAACCTGGGTACACGAATGGCAAAACGTCATTTTTTTCGGATGAATCCAGGTTCTGTTTACAGCATCATGACGGTCGCATCCGTGTATGGCGACATCGCGGTGAACGCACATTGGAAGCGTGTATTCGTCATCGCCATATTGGCGTATCACCCGGCGTGATGGTATGGGATGCCACTGGTTACACGTCTCGGTCACCTCTTGTTCGCATTGACGGCACTTTGAACAGTGGACGTTACATTTCAGATGTGTTACGACCCGTGGCTCCACCCTTCATTCGATCCCTGCGAAACCCTACATTTCGGCAGGATAATGCATGACCGCATGTACGGGCCTTTCTGGATACAGAAAATGTTCGGCTGCTGCCCTGGCCAGCACATTCTCCAGACGTCTCACCAATTGAAAACGTCTGGTCAATGGCGGCCGAGCAACTGGCTCGTCACAATACGCCAGTCACTACTCTTGGTGAACTGTGGTATCGTGTTGAAGCTGTATGGGCAGCTGTACCTCTACACGGCATCCAAGCTCTGTGACTCAATATCCAGGCGTATGAAGGCCGTTATTACGGCCAGAGGTGGTTGTTCTGCGTGCCGATTTCTCAGAATCTATGCACCCAAATTGCGTGAAAATGTAATCACATGTCAGTTCTGGTATAATGTATTTCTCCAATGAATACCCGTTTATCATCTGCATTTCTTCTTGGTGTAGCAATTTTAATGGCCAATAGTGTATTAGCATTCGTCAGTTAAGATCGTACCCGCGACACCTGTACGTTAGATGTGTTGCATAACTGTCGGGCGTTTGCGGTTTTGTTTGCGTGTGCGATATCTCACTACACTCCCCTAGTAACCGGAAGCAGTGGACCATCTAGAAACTGAGCGAGGATATATAAAGAGCCAGGTAACCTACAGAACATTTTGTTCTACGTAGTTATTCTCCTATCTGTTGTGTGCAGAATTATTATTTAATTTAGGGGCGACTAGACATTTCAACAATAACAATAAACAACAGAATTAGCGTTGTCACAACTTAACAAATCGCCTCTAGGTCGCTAATGTTACATCCATGCCCGTTCCTAACTGACCATGGTTGATTGGCTAGTGGATCGGGGTGAGTTCAATAACTGCTTACACAACATTACTAATTTACGTAATTTATTAGTAATAGTTCACCAAAAACAACAAATCTTAAAACACTTCATATAAAAAACTGATTAAATAACTGTTCCTTTGGGTAATAAATTCTCAACCAATAACAGTGGCGGACAACATCACTTCCAAATAAAAACTTACAGAATAGTAATGGTAGAAAGGTACCTTTCAAACTTCAAAATTAACTTTTATTTAACACGCAGATATAAAAACATACAAAACTCACAGTTAGCAGATAGTATTTATAACCCGCTCAACTACAGCACAGAAATGAATTTCAAATCTGTGCAATGAGTAATCCTGATAACAAAATTATGTTCACAAATAAGAAACATAATAACTTTATGACAACGCCCATCCGGCACTGCCACACTTTTACACACTCGGCAGTTCCTTTGAAAAGTGACAGTTACTGCTCAGTCTCCACACAGTTAAGCAAACTAACACCGCAGAAGTTACTGAAGGTCAATACACGAACCGTATTCCACTGCTTTCTTCTCCAATATCATGACACCCTTATTGTGGGCGAACATGCTACAGCACAGCGTGTTCAGGTTGGGATCCTTGCTGTCTTGTTTATCTGCCGTGGCAAAACACCCACAAACGATATCGGCCACAGTTAGCCGTAAACTGCGTCCACACAATTGTAGAACCTACGGCTTATCGTTCCACAGCAGCGTTGAATTCCCAAGCGCCTCGGTTTCACCATCAGTCCACAACCGCAGAGTGCCAAAATTATTAAATGCACAATTGTGACCATGCGGACCGCTACATTCTGCCGTTGTGTCCTTCTCGCTCGGTACTGTCTAACCCTCCACTCGTCGCCAGAGGGCTACTCGCCGCCAACCCGGCGCCCCAGTATCTCTGGCGAGGCCAATATCGACCTTAACACTCGCGGCCGAGAAACAATCGTGCCGCAGATCGGCACAGTTCCTTAAGAACAAACAATGTTTACAGCAGAATTGATATTGTCAGTGTTTAATTCAGGCTTTATTCGAAAATTGTTGATTTGTAACGTGAAACAGAGGGATGTTGCAGAAAAAAAATAATAAACAATACAAATTTATGACACAGCGTTTGAAAACACAATTTCCTGAAGAAAAGATAAAATTAGCAAAAGAAAAACATATCAAACTTCGCTTCAGTACTTCGTCAAGCTTATATAAAATACGTTTCCGTCATTCACTTACAACTTTCACACTTATCTATAAAAGACGAAACTCGTGTCTTTGATCGTGGTGAAGAACAGCATGAGTAATTATACATATTTTTTTTATATATTTGTGCATGTAAGCTGTACTTGCATCAAAAGTAATTGCTTTGGTTATATAAAAGCACGGGATTTTAATGATAAACTAATTTTTATTACTTACAAAATACAATTTATATTTTGTAAGGATACAAAATACTCGATGGACTAACACTGAACAATGTTCTAATTATGTGCAAAACGAACAACAGGCAAACAAAAAGCTCCCCGTTTCTCTTTCACACATTCTACTATGTATCTTCCGCTACCAGTGCTGCGAACACTACCGGCAATCCGACCGTTAACTTCGTATGTATTGCATCAATCTTACTGAACTGTAGTTTTGGTAGAGCGTAACTCCAGTCAACACGAATCTTTACATAAAGCCCGCCACTCCCACCGACTATTGAAACTTTTATGTGCTTTTGCTTAGTTTCTTACTGCCAGTTACCTGTCTGTTGTGTTCGTCCAATAAGATTGACGTCCAACATAAAGATAGCAGAAAGCGATCCCGCTAACTCAAAAAAAAAAAAAAAAAAAAAAAAAAAAAAAAAAAAAAAAAAAAAAAAAAAAAAAAAAACGTAGTTACTGCGTTTAGGTGGAAAGCGTGCACGCTTGCACTTACTAAAACATGAGATTAAGGCCATGAAAAAAAGCCGAGCATTATGGAAGATAATGTAATAATGTAGAGCGTGCGCCAAGTCAGTAAAAAGAGTTTCGGATCAATCTATATTGACATTAAAATGGGGAAAACCATGGCAGTTCCAACCACAGGTCAATTAATACCATTATCGCCTGGTGATGAGACTGATTACAAGCACGACACGTAAATGCAGGAAATACTTCAGAAATAAGGTGGGCAACACGTCGTGCAGTTATTAGTCATGTTTATTAAAAGTATGTAAAGAAATGGATGGACAGAGGAGATGTAGAAACAGGAGGAGTCAACTGGTATAAGGCCTGAGAGAAGAACGGTGCATGCACGGAAGCAAGTGGAGAGTGCTCGTAAACCACAGCTAGGCAACTGGAGTCGGAAAGCAAAGACTATGACCATTCACCATAGAAACACAATCACTAGCAATTGGTGACGCTCGCAACTAAAGTGCATTAATAGACCATCTGCGATCGTAGCCCTGAAACGAATCGCCTGATTAGTCAGTAAAAATTTGCTCAACAGAGTATTTCTATGCACTTGTTTCTCATGTCGTAGACTCATGCAACCACAAAATGTCTTCATAAGGTAAAGGAGAAAACATTCATTTGTTACAAAAAGGCGAGATTGCAGCAAAAAAAAAAAAAAATAAATAAATAAATAAAAAAAAAATAAAACCACGAAAATTATGGAAGATAATGTAGAACGTGCGATAGTCAGTAAAAACAATTTCGAATAAATCTACACTATGTGATCAAAAGTATCCGGACACTTGGCTGAAAATGATTTACAAGTTCGTAGCGCCCTCAATCGGTAATACTGGAATTCAGTATGGTGTTGGCCCACCCTTAGCCTGGATGACAGCTTCCACTCTCGCAGGTGTACGTTTTGTCAGGTGCTGGATGGTGCCTTGGGGAATGTCAGCCCATTCTTCACGGAGTGCTGCATTCGGGGACAGGTATTGATGTCGGTCGGTTTTAATTCGGAAAAAGAATGGACTCCTGCTCTTGGGGTAATTAAACTGCAGAGACGTCGTCATGGTGTCACCGCCGCCGATCATACATCGATAAGCAAATCGAATGTCTGTACGCCTTCGGCACAGGCGGCGCATGTGTAAGCATATTTCCTTACCGCCGACCAGCATCTGTGACTCGCATGCGCAGTATCGCCGCGGTGGAGCATATAAGGCCGCGCTTGGCATCTTGTCGTCAGTCTTGTGACTCACTCTGAGGATGGCCGGACGATACGCGGCCGAAACATCAGTGGAGGCAATTTCATTTTCGCTGTTACATGACTGAAATTTGATGGACTACTCATAAGCCCGCGAGAAGTTCAAAATGCACATAATATCCGCCCTTTTTATTGCTCACGAAAACCACACATAGCACGTCGTACCACCACAGAGCGAGACCTTCAGAGGTGATGGTCCAGACTGCTGTACACACCGGTACCTCTAATACCCAGTAGCACGTCCTCTTAGTTTGATGCATGCCTGTATGTGTCGTGGCATACTATCCACCAAGTTCATCAAAGCACTGTTGGTGCAGATTGTCCCACCCTCAACGGCGATTCGGCGTAGATCTCTCAGAGTGGTTGGTGGATCATGTCGTCCATGAACAGCCCTTTTCAATCCCAAGCTTGTTCGATAGTGTTCATGTCTGGAGAACATGCTGGCCACTCCAGTCAAGCAATGTCGTTATCCTGAAGGAAGTCATTCAGAAGATGTGCACGATGGGGGCGCGAACTGTCGTCCATGAAGAATAATGCCTCGTCAATATGCTACTGATATGGTTGCACTATCGGTCGGAGGATGGCTTTCAGGTATCGTACAATCGTTACGGCGCTTGCCATGATCAACAGCGGCGTACGTCGGCCCCACATAATACCACTCCAAGACAGCAGGGAACCTCCACCTTGCTGCACTCGCTGGACAATGTGTCTAAGGCGTTCAGCTTGACTGGGTTGCCTGCAAACACGTTTCCGACGATTGTCTGGTTGAAGGCATATGCAACACTCATCTAAGAAGAGAACGTAATGCCAGTCCTGAGCGGTCCATTCGGCATGTTGTTGGACCCATCTGTACCACGCTGCATGGTGTCGTGGTTGCAAAGATGGACCTCGCCATGGACTTCGGGGTTAAGTTGCGCATCATGCAGCCTACTGCGCACAGTTTGAGTCGTAACACGACGTCCTGTGGCTGCACGAAAAGCTTTACTCAACATGTTGGCGTTGGTGTCAGGGTTCCTTCGAGCCATAATCCGTAGGTAGCAGTCATCCACTGCAGTAGTAGCCCTTGGGCGGCCTGAGCGAGGCATGTCATCTCTCTGTATCTCCTTCATGTCCGAACAACATCGCTTTGGTTCACTCCGAGACTCCTTTTCCCTTGCCGAGAGCCCTTCCTGGCTTAAAGAAACAATGCGGACGAGATCGAACCGCGCTATTGACAGTCTAGGTATGGTTGAACTACAGACAACACGAGCCGTGCACCCTGGTGGAATGACTGAAACTGATCGGCTGTCAGAGCCCTCCTCCGTCTAATAGGTGCTGCTCATGCAAGGTTGTTTACATCTTTTGGCTGGTTTAGTGACATCTCAGAACAATCAAAGGACTGTGCCTGCGATACAATAACCACAGTCAACGTCTATCTTCAGGTGTTGCTGAGAACCGCGGTGATGCAAAACTTATTTTGATGTGTGTATCATCGTTTTGAAATGCTTTTGCTTGTACCCAGACAATACAGCGGGTATCGAGTTGGCGGAGGTAGGTCGTTATGGTCCATCCGATGCGCTAGAGGAGCAGTACGGAATTCCATCGAACAATTTTTTTCTTTTCAGGGATTAGTCCTTTTGGTTCATATTATAGAGGGTTCAGAGCATCTTTTAAGTCAATAGCAAATGTTTTTTTGTGCATTCTACAGAGGTGTTACCCCTTGAGGCGCCAGGCAATTACTTTTAAAGGACTAAAGGGAGCTGCAGACAGTAAAAAGTAGGGGCAGGCAGAGTATGGAACACACCAGACAAATAATTGAGGTCTTGGGATCTAAACGTTACTGTGAGACGAAGAGGAATTCGTAGCGGACCGCATCAAACCGTACTGATGATTTAAAAAAAATCTGTAATAAACACTACTGTTCGTCGCTAGTGCGCTGACGAAATCTGAGAGTTTCATCCCAACAGCAATGAGAACCTCAGACGATCTCACATTCATATTTGTTCCCCCGGACAAGGGCAGACATGTAACGATTCCCTGTCTACATTACTACGCGTTTGCTAAGATTTCTCTCTAAAAGTCGTCACAGCTTTTTACTCCCCCCAAAATGACCTCAACCAAATTTTTCGCGTTATTAAAAAGCGAATCGATGGTCTGACGTGAACGACAGTATTGGAAAGGGTTCCAGCGATAAGAATCTATGCTTTTTAATCTTGCGACCGAGTCGTAAAGAATAACAAACGTTCCAACGGTCAATCTGACTCACCGTCGAAAAATGAGTCGCGTGATAATTACGACAGAGACTCGAAATTACTGTGCTGCGGTCGCCATCGTAAATACACAAACCCATAGCGACGCACGGCCGTTAATGGCAAGTAACGCGATTACATTTTTTTGGTGGGGGGGGGGGGGGGGGTTAGGGGGTCGCAACACATCAGAAGAAATTGGTTTCGACTGCTCGCGGAGCACTTTATTAATGAGTTTGCCGGACGTGCAGGCGATGGCGGTGGGAAGTTAGCTGCGAAGCTCGGCGCTAAACAGTGATTCACCGCGGCAAAAAAAGCGTCTTATCCCCACTTCGCGGCCGTCGGATTTGATCAGATCGCGCTTCGCATGGCTTGAGAAGCGTGATTTTTTACTGTTTCGCCAGTAGTAAGAGCGAGTGTTAGGCCTTCCGTAAGTCATACAGTGCACGTGGGAACAGAATAGACTTCTAGTGAGGATCTTCAAATACTTGCATTTTAGACGTCAGCTATACGAATTATTCTTAACCGGTTCCGGTCGCAAGAAAAAGTAGCACATGAATAAGCAAGTCATCTTTCCTTTAGCTGAATCGAAAGTCCTCAAAGTTACAACGTATTAACTGAACCCTACGGAATACACCACGACTCTTAAACAGTACCAAATTGGTCTCGCAATTACTCACAACCGAATATGAAAGTAACAACGTGAGACCATTTTCATGCTAGGCAGAGTCATAGTGTATTACATGTTGTTAAGCAAACTTCTTGTAACTTTCAGGACTTTCCATTATTTTTATTTTATTTTATGGTAAGGTCCTATGGGACCAAACTGCTGAGGTCATCGGTCCCTAGGCTTACACACTACTTAATCTAACATTAGCTAACTCACGCTAAGGACAACAGACACACCCATGCCCTAGGGAGGGCTCGAACCTCCGAACCTCCGACGGGAGGAGCTGCGCGAATCGTGGGAAGGCGTCTGAGACTTTCAATTCCACTAAGGGAGAGATGAATTGCTTACCCTTACCTTCCTTTGATGATGGTCGCTATGCCCGAAACCGGTACACAACAAGGAATTACTAGTACAGCTGATGACCAGAATGTAGTTCTTCAAACACAGGAGAAGCTGCCTTCTCTGTGAGGTGCTGTCCTGGCTTCGGACATAGTCGTTATGAGTAAGATCTCTACCAGAGTTGCTACAAGTTGTATTGTTGCTGCTGCCGAACCAATCTCTTCAACGACACGTATTTTTCTTTTCAATTTTATATTAAATAAGCTATATGAGATCGCATACCCCATTTAGTAGAATGTGTCCTAAACCCTGAGGGCCAAAATTCTGTACAGGATGTCCTATTTATCTTGGCCAACCGAAATAACTTTTTGTCCAGAAGCAAACAAAACAAATTTGTCAAGCACATGTTTTTTATCTACCAAGGTGATATTAAGCAGCATGACTGCCTTTTTGTGACTTTGTTACAAACAGCAGTAGTCTATTTTAAACAACACCTGTACTTTTAATTCGGTAACCCACTTCCTGTCCTCAAGACATATTCAAAAACGTATCACGGAGTTCCATTCACATACAAATTGAGGTATTAAAAACGTAACACAAAACTGACTGGCTGCCCTGTACTAGCACACAGTGTGGGTATCCGGCGCAACATAATTCACCCACTGGCTGGAGCTGAAAGTAAACACATGGAAAACGAGGAAAATGCACAATGGTAATTCAGTCACCCGTCTTGAGTTGTCGGTATGCGGCGATAACGGGTTTGCCACTGACGTCACAGCCGGCACCTAGAGTATATAAAGGCGCACCAGCAGAACACCAGCAGTTATTTCACTTGATAATGGCCGAGAAGTGCTTCGTTGAAGGTTTGTGTCACCTCTGGAGGCGAGAACATTGGATCCAGTGTGTTTTGGGGATTAGTCGTCTCTTTCGGTTACCGGTGCATCCTGCATCCCTGGCGGGCCTATCAGTCCGACTGATGGCCGTGTCATCCTGGGACTGATGACCTCGCTGTTTGGTCCCAGCCCACAAATCAATTAACCAACCGTGTCATCCTCTGTCAGTGACGTCACTGGATACGGTATGGAGGGGTGTGTGGTCAGCACATCTCTCTCCCGACATATGACAGTTTCCGTGACTTGAAGCCGCTACTACTCGGTCAAGTACCACCTCAGTTGGCGTCTCCAGGCTGAGTGAAACACGTTCCGGTCCTTCCAGCAATGCAAACTCCCTGGCAGTAGCGGGAGTCGAACCCGAGTCTTCCGCATCCAGTCAGCTGGCCTGACCACTCAGCTACGGATGATCCCTTTCAGCCTATTACAATGTGTGAAGCACATTATCGCAGATGATGTATGTGGCACGGATGTAGAGACGAAAAGATTTCAACAAGACAGAAGAAGTTGTCGAGCGTTACTAAATTAGTCAAAAGAAGGGTCACTGAAAAAGAGAAATAACATGGAGAGGGTCTTTACTGAAAAAGAGAAATAACATGGAGACGGTCTTTCACCTCCTCCTCAAGTTCTTTTAAACATAAGAATCTAGAACACCGTCTCAGATACAGTAATGGGAATCCGCATAAAGGCATGAATATTTGTAGAAAATTAACGTTATCGGTTGGAATAGTCCTGCACAGTGTATGTGAATGGTATGAGATCCAATAGGCCTATACCGACAAATGAAGTCAAATGGTATCGCATTTGATGTGTGTACTGCTGTATATAATAAGATAACAACGATTCAGGTGGTAGAGCTCGGTATAAATACAGTCGGTTCCATGGGGAGTTAATGTGTACGTACTAGCGTTTCTTGCAGATAGGAAACATACGCCATTTATGACAGTGCGCATTGTGTATATAAACAACGACTATTATAATACCACGCGGAAAACAGTTATCGTGTGATGAAAAAGCAACAATCGCTGAATAGAAGAAAATGGGACTCCCTAATCGTCAAATCGCCAAGATGTTGGACAGTTCTAGAACAGTGATTGATAATTTCGTTAGATTCGTAGCCTGATACGGACGGAACAGAAAGTATGGGCACAGTAGAAAATTGAGGCATCGAATCGGTTACTTTTGCGGAAAGCAAGGATCGCAAACAATTATTATTCTCAACTTGTTGCTGATTTACAGTTGCTTGTAACTGCTAGACGTGTACGACAAATTTTGTCAAATGAAAATTTCTTGCATTCGAGAAATGAGTACGGAAACCCGCTCTAACAATCAATTTAAAACAAGCTAGACTGTGTTCAACTGAAAAACATGCGCCATGGACTTGAGAATGGGACAGAGTGATCTTCAGTGAAGAGAAAAAGTATAGTTTAGGTGGGTCGGATAGATCTTGGTGTGATTGGCATGACGTGAGAACAGAGCAGCAGGTAGGAATGACCAGAAAATTTAGTTGTGAAAGTGTTGTGATCAGGGCAGTTTCTTTGTACCAGTTTCCATCCAAAGAACCCAAACACCTTATTTGGTACTCACGTTATCAAAGAAATTATGTAATTCAGTCATTATTGTTTATGTCGTACATGTACCCACTACCTTCATAGCAAATTCGTCACATGTGTGCTTGAGACATTCTGTATTACTTTTGTAGGAACCCTGGCTTTTTGTTGATTTCCGCTACTGCAGTATAGAGGACTGTGTCATAAGTTCTTCTCCCTGCTTTCCATGAATCAATTAAGGCAGGCCGACCGGGGTGGACGAGCGGTTCTAGGCGCTACAGTCTAGAACTGCGCGACCGCTACGGCCGCAGGTTCGAATCCTGCCTCGGGCATGGATGTGTGTGATGTACCTAGGTTAGTTATGTTTAAGTAGTTCTAAGTCTAGGGGACTGGTGACCTCAGAAGTTAAGTCCCATAGGGCTCAGAGCCATTTTGAATTAAGGCAGTTTCCGTCGAAAGGACTCGGCCGATTTCATTCCCTATTATTTTCCAAACTGAATTTACGTTGCTTCTATAGCAACGTCCTCATCGACGGTCAGAAAACCCTAATCTTTACCCATCCCAGTCCCCAAGTTTTTTCGCACTTGAGGAAATTTCCTCGCCCGCCTTAGTTGCGATCAGCCAGAGGACGACGTTCCTCAGGGCTCCATCTCGGTGCCGATCCAACAGCTCGTCCCGTAACTGGATCAGGCACGCCCCGGTTCGTTCTCGCGGACCCCTAATTGGCCGCCTCCTTATGACGTCAAGCCGATCGCGTCATATTTAATGACGTCTCCGCTCCACCGCTGCGCGGCTGCTGGCGGGCTCGCAACCAGCGCAGCGCACACAAAACTCTCCCGACCTGCCCTAAGCCTCTTTCTTCCCCAGTTAACTCCCGACAATTTGGGTCACAGGTGTCGTTAGCCGCCCTGGTTTCTCAAATACTTTTACTTTCCGTCTCCTTCAGTTTCCATTCTTTTATATTTTTTATCAATCTGTGTTTTCCGATTAGTGGTTCATGTAGCTATTAGAACCAACTACTCTTTTCAGGGTTCCGTATTTCTATTACATACAATATTCCGTGTCTTAGGTGTCCATATGGATGAGAATTAAAGCTGGAACAAGCACGTTTTGGAGGTCCTAATCCTTAGTTCAGCCACATTTGCGGTTACAGTCATTGCAAATATTGGGAAGGGACAAATCAGCAAGGTGACATATTTTTCTGATTTTCTTTATATAATGTGATGTGGATCAGCGTTCTGCAATAACTCATCTTTACGAAAGGAAGTCTTCGTTGCACAAAAACTCGCTCACCCACGTTCATCCTAGACGTATGATTAAGGATTTGGAAATTTTGACTCTTGCTTCGCAGTATATTTACTCCC
The DNA here is from genome assembly GCF_021461395.2 of Schistocerca americana. NCBI lineage: Eukaryota > Metazoa > Arthropoda > Insecta > Orthoptera > Acrididae > Schistocerca > Schistocerca americana. Next base: position 52,524,218 of record NC_060127.1, read on the forward strand.
TCATGAAGGTTGTAAATAATGCATTACATTTCAAAGGGCAAACGATGTACATAATTACAACAATAGAAGAAAAAGTGAGATACATTACTCTACATTAAGGTTTTCAACGCAACACCACATCTCGAATGCTTCGATTCAATTCTTTTGAGGTTTTTCCACAGTCCATGCTTCACTACCATACAATGCTGTACTCCAAACGTATATTCTCACACATTTTTTTCCTCAAATTAAGGTCTATTTTTGATATTTATCTTGGACAGAAATGCCCTTTTTGTCTGTGCTAGTCTTCTTTCTACTTTTCCCTTACTACGTCCATCATGGGTTATTTTGCTGCCTAAGTAGCATAATTCCTTAACTTCACCTACTTGTTGACACCAGTTTTGATGATAAGTTTCTCCCTGTTCTCATTTCTACTACTTCTCATTACCTTCGTGTTTCTTCGATTTACTTTCAATCCATATTCAGTACGCATTAGACTTTTGACTCCACTCAACATATCCAGTAATTCTCGATCACTTTCATGAGGATAGCAATGCCATCAGCAGATCTTATCATTAACATCCTATGATCTTGAATTTTAGTGCCACTCTTGAACGTGTCTTTTATTTCTGTTATTACTTCTTCGATGTATAGAGTGAAGAGTAGTGTGGAAAATCTACATCCTGTTTTATACTCTCCGAGCACTTCATCCTTGCTCTTCCACCTTAACTGTTCCGTGCTGGTTCTTGTACATATTGCACATCACCCGTTTTTCCCTATCCCTGTATGCAGCATAAATGTTCTATGGTGTCTATTGAAACACCGAACATCTCGGCTACATTGATTACGGAAGCAACTATCTGCCCACGTTCGAATTCAGTTATCTCCGACTTAATGCCCTAACGATTACACCGAACACTGTTATGATTTCGACTCACACTTGGAACGTACTGAGGACATTGCACAGGTGTCGTTCGTGGTCGGATACGACAGCGTAACCTACTCGCTTGGCTGGCATGTACATTTATGTTCATCTCGCGGTGTCTCCGTGTTTTTCTTCAACGTCTGTAGCTCTGATCGCATGCTCTTATTGTGACTGAAGCGCAATGCAAACAGTGAGTGAGTGTTAAGAGCGGATTGTTTCTAGGGCTCAGAGGTGGTGCGATGCAGCTTCTGTATACCTACAGTCAGTGGCACAAGTAAGGCCGCGTGGGGTAGGTGCGCGGTCTAGGGCGTCTTGCTACGGTTCGCGCGGCTCCCCCCATCGGAGATTCGCGTCCTCCCTCGGGCATGGGCGTGTGTGTTGTCCTCAGCGTATGTTAGTTTAAATTAGATTAAGTAGCGTGTAAGCCTAGGGATCGATGACCTCAGCAGTTAGGTCCCATAGGAACTTATCACCACCACCACCACATCCACAAGAAAGTGGACACCTTTCTCTGTATGAAATAAAAGACACTATTACAAATATATGTTCACATGAAATTACATGTTATTACTAATACTCCGGTCACAGGTTCGAATCCTGCCTCGGGCATGGATATGTGTGATGTCCTTACCTTAGTTAGGTTTAAGTAGTTCTAAGTTCTAGGGGACTGATGACCTCAGAAGTTAGATCCCATAGTGCCCAGAGCCATTTGAACCTTTTTTTTAACTACCTAATAGTTAATCCAGTCGCAACCATTGTCTCACTTGGCATCATTTTGGCATGCTTTTCACGGGATTTTCTGCGTGTTCTCTCGGTAACGATCTCCATATCGTCCTGATTTGATATGACAGCTGCTTCAAAGTATATATTGGCTTTCCTTTAAAGTTCTTCTTAATATACGACCAAACATTTTCAATAGGATTTGCATCTGGAGACATTGGAGGCCAATTCATCGTGGACACCCCATTGTCTTGTTTCCACGCTTTACAGAAACGCCTGCGGTGTTTCGGATCAATATTCTCTTGAAGCACCCAGTTTGGCTCGTTCGAACCAAATAACTTCCTAACGGACCTCAGAAGGCATTTTTGATAAATATATGTAGATATGCGCGGAAAAACGATCAAACACTCAAAAATAACTGTTGCCATCTGTTGCTGGGTATGGGAATTATCAAAACTGACGTTGGTCTCGTCCCTAAATATCACTTAGGGATGAGAGAAATGTCAATTTTGAAAGTTCCCCTATCCAGCAACAGATGGCAACACTTATCTCTAAGCTTTTACATTTGAGGGTTATCCCGTTTTTCCGCATATGTCTTCATATAAACATAAATATAAATAAGTGACGCTTCAGATATTTTGCACTCTCTTTAAACAGCAACCGACAAAACAAAATGTTCAACGAAACTTCCTGGCGGATTAAAACTGTGTGCCGGACCGAGACTCGAACTCGGGACCTGCGCCCGCGAAAGGCGAAGGTCTCGAGTTCGAGTCTCGGTTCGGCACACAGTTTTAATCTACCAGGAAGTTTCATATCAGCGCACATTCCGCTGCAGAGTGAAAATCTCATTCTGAAAACGTTCAACTCTCACACTGTCAGTCTATACACTGTGCCAAAGCGCAATGATTACAGACTCGTGACCACTACCAGAGATGCCGCTGCGGACGTTACATTTACAATTATTCCGTACACTTTCTTGTGGAATTCACTGTACTTGTGTAGGCAAACGTACTGTAGACTCTGTCCTACAACAATGTCAGATCTTCTGTAGATCAACACATCTAAGAACGGCTGGACGGGTTCACTCGGCACCTCCAAGGTGAAACCGATTTCTGGAAGAGTATTGTGTAGAAAATCGCGAAATTTACGTAGTTCGTCCCCGTCGTGGGTCCGATCAACAGACGTTAATCACCAGCACAGCCGGCTTGCCTGGCAATTACAGCCTGGGTGACAGCAGCAGGTGCTGTGTCTGAGGCGCCACCTGTCCCAGGACTGCTGCTAATAAGCGCCGCCAGATGCGCAGGTGCCGGTAGCGAGCGTCTCCACTCGCCCACGCACTCACGCGTCCGTCACCCTCCCACAGCGCGCAGTTGTCGCTCCGCGCCACAAGCCTTCCGCCGCGGTAACGCTTCACGCTTGTGCCGTATCGCAGAAGACAAACGACGTCTAGCGAAAGAAAAGCACTGGGTGGTTGTAATGAAAGTGCAGATACTCGCAGAGGTCCGGTGTGGGCTGTAGTTATCGTGTGGCAGCGGAAAGTGGCTAACGCGGAATCAATTTACTCTGGAAAAAAAAAAAAATTCCAATTTCGGCCACCTGGTGCCAATCTGGCGCTGTGAATGCAAGAAAGAGGTATAGAAATCTTTCCATATGTAATGTATTAGAACGGTACGTTTACTGTTCCTGTTAATAAATGTTGTAAGTAGGCTGTTTAGGTTTTTATGTTGGTAACGCCACGTAGCGCTCTGTATGAAAATCACTGACTGTGCTGTGTGCAGTCTGTGGCTGGTTAACATTGTTGGAATATCCGCTATTGTAGTGTTGGGCAGTTGGATGTGAACAGCAAGTAGCGTTGTGCAGTTGGAGGTGAGCCGCCAGAAGTGGTGGATGTGGGGAGAGAGATGCCAGAGTTTTGAGAGCGGACTATAGGAACGAGTGTCCGTCAGAAAGAAGAAATTTGCAAGGCTGGATATCATGAACTGATACAAAAATGGTTCAAATGGCTCTGAGCACTATGCGACTTGACATCTAAGGTAATCAGACCCCTAGAACTTAGAACTACTTAAACCTAATTAACCTAAGGACATCACATATATCCATGACCGAGGCATGATTCGAACCTGTGACCGTAGCAGCAGCGCGGTTCCGGACTAAAGCGCCTAGAACCACTCGGCCACTGGCTTGAACTGATACATATATGATGACTTTTGAACATTATTAAGGTAAATACATTGTTTGTTCTCTGTCAAAATCTTTCATTTGCTAACTATGCCTATCAGTAGTCAGTGCCTTCCGTAGTTAGAATCTTTTATTTAGCTGGCAGTATTGGCGCTCGCTGTTTTGCAGTAGTTCGAGTAACGAAGATTTTTGTGAGGTGAGTGATTGATGAAAGGTATAGGTTATTGTTAGGCAGGGCCTTTCTTTTGTAGGGATTATTGAAAGTCATATTGCGTTGCGCTAAAAATAATGTGAGTCAGTTTAGTGATGATCAAAATAAGTAAAGAGAGAAATGTCTGAGTACGTTCAGTTTTGCTCAGCTGTCTCTGTATCAAATAACGTAGAAGTTTACCAGCACAGTAATTCAAAATTTTTCTAAGGGGACGTTTCAATATCGGTAAAACCAATATCGCCCTACACGAATGTGGTAGCTCTCTATTGAATGGGCCATAAAATTTTTGTTTGAAACTAGACAAAAATGGTTCAAATGGCTCTGAGCACTATGCGACTTAACTTCTCAGGTCATCAGTCGCCTAGAACTTAGAACTACTTAAACCTAACTAACCTAAGGACATCACACACATCCATGCCCGAGGCAGGATTCGAACCTGCGACCGTAGCGGTCGCTCGGTTCCAGACTGTAGCGCCTAGAACCGCACGGCCATTGCGGCCGGTGAAACGAGACACAAACCGACGTATCCGTCGACGCTGGGCGTCTTACGAACGACATGACGAGCAGAATTTGTTTGCGCTGACACCAGCTACAATTGCAAAAACTAAATTGCAAATATCTGATGATATACCGGATAAAATGCGCCTGACAACCCATAGCACAGTCTTTCTTCTTATTTACGTGCATACTTTAACTTCAGCTTCGGGTACCAGTTTTGTATCATCAGTTAATCGTATTGTACTCGTTGTCTATCATCGATTTCACCTATTTATCATTAACTTCTTCATAATTGGATTTGGAATTAGCTTATTAACTATAATTCAACGGACAAACAGAATGAAGTGCTGTTATTGTTTATCAACAGTAACAGCCCTTCACGCAGGCCAAATGCAACTGAAGCTGCTACAGTTTCTACCGAAACTATAAATTCCAAAAAACGAATTCATTTACGTTTTGAATGTGCTTCTTCACTCCAATCCACAATAGTTTCGGGGTGTGTTTATAGGTCCAAGCTACTCGGCGTCGCTGCATTAGCGAATTTGCAAAAAAACAGAGGGAGTTTCGGGACTCGTTGTCTTGGACTCTGGTATGGATATAGGCGACGTCACACGCACAATGCTTGTCGTGGGTTATCTGGACGCTGTAGCGGCACAAAACATTCCTTGCCCACGCAAGCGAGGAGAGTATATGCCACCGAAGTCGCGGTTGGCCCTGGGGTGGAGGCTGAAGAGAGGTGACGCCTCCTCAGCCCGACGCCCACGCCACGGCGCCACCTCTTGCCTCCGACGCCGCGCTAGCGACGCCTGGCGTCCTGGCGCCGCTGAATGATGCATGCGTCGCGATGCTCTCTTATTCACTGCCACCACGATGGCGACGCGTCTGCACTCAGCTTCGTAGACCGACCTTCCTCCGCCCACCCACAACAGGGCATTCAGCCAACACTACGATTTCGTTACGACACAGCTCTGTGGGATAGGGTCCTGCAGATTTGACACGATTCCGTGCCACTGTGTAGCAGTAACAAGCTGTGTGTAGGGAAAAGCATATCGGCTATACACCTATCAGTGCTACGCCAGGTACAATTTTGCTTTTGTGATGGTCGGAATAGATCCACCATACGTGAAGTTTTTCTTTTTTTTACTACCCCTTTCCCCACGGCTACATCTGCATATGCACATATCCAGGGTAGTCCACTGATCATGACCGGGCAAAATATCTCACGAAATAACCGTCAAACGAAAAAACTACAAAGAACGAAACTTGTCTAGCTTGAAGGGGGAAACCAGATAGCGCTATGTTTGGCCCGCTATATGGCGCCGCCATAGGTCAAACGGATGTCAACTGCGTTTTTTTAAACAAGAACCTCCATTTTTTTATTACATATTCGTGTAGTACGTAAAGAAATATAAATGTTTTAGTTGGACCAGTTTTTTCGCTTTGTGACAGATGGCGCTGTAATAATCACAAACATATGGCTCACAATTTTAGACGAACAGTTGGTAACAGGTAGGTGTTTTAAATTAAAATACAGAACATAGGTACGTTCGAACATTTTATTTCGGTTGTTCCAATGTGATACCTGTACCTTTCTGAACTTATCATTTCTCAGAGCGCATGCTGTTACAGCGTGATTACCTGTAAATACCACATTAATGCAATAAATGCTCAAAATGATGTCCGTCAACCTCAATGCATTTGGCAATACGTTTAACGACATTCCTCTCGAGAACGCATGCTGTTACAGCGTGATTACCTGTAAATACCACATTAATGCAATAAATGCTCAAAATGATGTCCGTCAACCTCAATGCATTTGGCAATACGTTTAACGACATTTCTCTCAACAGCGAGTAGTTCGTCTTTCGTAATGTTCGCACATGCATTGGCAAAGCGCTGACGCGTGTTGTCAGGCGTTGTCGGTGGATCACGATGGCAAATATCCTTCAACTTTCCCGACAGAAAGAAATCCGGGGACGTCAGATCCGGTGAACGTGCAGGCCATGGTATGGTGGTTCGACGACCAATCCACCCGTCATGAAATATGCTATTCAATACCGCTTCAATCGCACGCGAGCTATGTGACGGACATCCATAATGTTGGAAGTACATCGCTATTCTGTCATGCAGTGAAACATCTTGTATAACATCGGTAGAACATTACGTAGGAATCAGCATACATTGCATCATTTAGATTGCCATCGATAAAATGGAAGCCAATTATCCTTCCTCCCATAATGCCGCACCATACATTAACTCGCCAAGGTCGCTGATGTTCCACTTGTCGCAGCCATCGTGGATTTTCCGTTGCCCAGAAGTGCACATTATGCCGGTTTACGTTACCACTGCTGGTGAATGGCGCTCCGTCGCTAAATAGAACGCGTGCAAAAAATCTGTCATCGTCCCGTAATTTCTCTTGTGCACAGTGGCAGAACTGTACACCACGTTCAAAGTGGTCGTCATGCAATTTGTGGTGCATAGAAATATGGTACAGGTGCAATCGCTGTTGTTGTAGCATTCTCAACACCGACGTTTTTGAGATTCCCTATTCTCGCGCAATTTGTCTGCTACTGATGTGCGGATTAGCCGCGACAACAGCTGAAACAACTACTTAGGCATCATAATTTGTTGCAGGTCGTGGTTAAGGTTTCACATGTGGCTGAACGCTTCCTGTTTCCTTAAATAACGTAACTATCCGGCGAACGGTCCGGATGCTGGGATGATGTCTTCCAGGATACCGATTAGCATACATAGCACACGCCCGTTGGGCATTTTGATCACAACAGCCATGCATCAACGCGATATCGACATTTTCCGCAATTGGTCACGGTCCATTATAACACGGGTAATGTATCACGAAGCAAATACCGTCTGCAGTGGCGGAATGTTACGTGATACCCCGTACTTATACGTTTGTGAATATTACAGCGCCATCTATCACAAAGCGAAAAAAGTGGTTCAACTAAAACATTCACAATTCTTTACGTACTACACGAATATGTAATAAAAAATGGAGGTTCTTGTTTAAAGAAAAGCAATTGGTATCCGTTTGACCTAGGGCAGCGCCATCTAGCGGGCCAACCGTAGCGCCATCTGGTTTCTCCTTCAAGCTAGACGAGTTTCGTTCTTTGTAGTTTTTTCGTTTGATGCTTATTTAGTGAGATATTTGGCCGAGTCACTATCAATGGACCACCATGTATATTGGACACATCCCCTCCTCTCCATCTCTCTGTGTCCGCGCGACCGCTACGGTCGCAGGTTCGGATCCTGCCTCGGGTACGAATGTGTGTGATGTCCTTAGGTCAGTTAGGTTTAAGTAGATCTAAGTTCTATGGAACTGATGAAAAAAATGGCTCTGAGCACTATGGGACTTAACATCTGTGGTCATGAGTCCCCTAGAACTTAGAACTACTTAAACCTAACTAACCTAAGGACATCACGCACATCCATGCCCGAGGCAGCATCCGAACCTGCGACCGTAACGGTCACGCGGGTCCAGACTGAAGCGCCTAGAACCGCACGGCCACACCGGCCGGCCGGGACTGTTGACCTCATATGTTAAGTTCCATAGTGCTCAGAGCCATTTGAACCATCTCTCTGCGTCCACCTCTTCCACTGTACGTCCAACCCATTCTCCCACCTTCCTTTCTCCTCCTCCTCACTCTTTCTGTCCCTTCATCTCCTCCTCCCCCTCTGTCCGTTTTATCCAACTTATCTCTCTCTCTCTCTCACCATATCCTTATCCCTCTCTCTTTCCATCTCCACCCCTCTACAACTGCCACCTGCTTCATCCATCACCACACCCACAAATTATAAACATTGTAATTACTACGCAGCCACCGTTCTCATAAGGCCTGCTTTCGACAAGATACTGTGCAGTATCGATTCCCCTTCTCTGATGTTGTCTTTCGGTGGACCGTTGTTAGTAGCGCGACTCTTTCGAGTGTAGCGTTCTGTACTCGAGGTAATCACCGCCCGCTGCACTTGAAGGGGTAGCCTGATGGGCGTTTACAGGAGTCGAGGAGGTGGTCAGGTCGATACCGGTGCGACCAGGCATCGACCGCGCGCCATTGAAGCCGGCCAGTGAGGGACGTGTTTATCGCGCGTCCCATCTTGCATCAACATGCGGGCACCCTAGTTAGCCGGCGAGTCGCGGCCGATCTGTGTACCTCGGCGAACGTCAGCGCCCGGTACAAAGGGCCGGCGAGCTACGGGGAACTGGAGACCCCGTCAGCGGATAAAGCGATACCGCGGCCAGCAGAGATCGGGGCGAGAGCGGAGAGCAGTAAATGCAGCAGCACCTTAGTGCGCTCCAGGCTGCACATCAGCTGGTTCTGGATAGCTCCTGCACTTGGAACAGCAGAAGGATAGTAAACAACGAAATGTAACTTACCGAGCGTAAAAGTGTTCTAGGAAACATACGTGGTTAAATTTGTTGGTGACTGGGTATACAGCGTGCGAAATAGTCGCCCTCCGTGGATCACGATGTGAACACGGCAAGTGCCATAATCCGATTTCCCAGAAACTTTGCTAAGCGGAAGAGGAGTCAAAATAAGCGAAAGAGTGTCTCGGCTTGTCCATAGATAGCCGGCCGGGGTGGTCGAGCGGTTCTAGGCGCTACAGTCTGGAACCGCTACGGTCACAGTTTCGAATCATGCCTCGGGCATGGATGTGTGTAATGTCCTTAGGTTAGTTAGGTTTAAGTAGTTCTGAGTTCTACAGGTCTGATGACCTGTCCCATAGTGCTCAGAGCCATTCGAACCATTTTTTGTCCATAGATACTTGTTCAACAGAGGACATGTGTTTCACAGTAGCGAAGAGGAACAAGTGCTAACAGCTTCTCGGGTATGCATTTTGGCGCTCGTGTTTACTGAACATTTTTTCCTTGTTCAGATCCATGCTACCACCTCTGAAAGTTGCCTATCCTACTGCCTTAGCAACAACAGTACCAGTACATGTATTCCACTGTCAGAGACATCAGAGCAATATACGCTTATAATTTTCGACTCACTCGTTTCCGGCATAGTGACCCTCACGTCGAATTGATTCATTTATCCTTCTCAATCTTAGTAGAAAGTTTGTAACGTCACCACGGAATCACCCTGTATCTAAACTAAGTGATCTAAAGTATCCGGACACCCCCAAAAAGATATGTTTTTCATATTTTGTACATTGTGCTGCCACCTAGTGCCAGATACTCCATATCAGCCAGTAGTCATTAGACATCGTGAGAGAGCAGAATGGGCAACTCTGCGGATTTCACGGACTTCCAACGTGGTCAGGTGATTCTGTGTCACATCCCTAGGTCCACTGTTTCCGATGTGATAGTGAAGTGGAAACGTCAAGGGAGACATACAGCACAAAAGAGTCCAACGTGGTCAGGTGATTGTGTGTCACACCCATAGTTCCACTGTTTCCGATGTGATAGAGAAGTGGAAACGTCAAGGGAGAGGTACAGTACAAAAGCGTACAGGCCGATCTCGTCTGTTGACTGACAGACACCGCCGACAGTTGAAGAGGGTCGTAATGTGTAAAAGGTAGGTGTCTACCCAGACCATCACACAGGAATTCCAAACTGCATCAGGGTCCACTGCAAGTACTATCAGAGTTAATCGGCTAACAATACTGACAGCCATATCTAATGTCAAACGGATAGACATCACAGGAGAAACAAGCTGAAGTCGTTAGTCTTGTTTCCCCTGTGATGTCTGCCTATTTGACAAAAGATATGACTGTCAGTATTGTAAGACAAATTGTTTGTACAATTTCACTGGGTAATTTCGATATTGTGCAGCTTCAAAGGAATTTGGGATGCTTTTAATTACTCTGTTGTACCCTACATGCTATATGAATGTTTAATGAGTGTAACCCGTGCATGACTAACGGCACAAATAAACAGCTGATACGTTGAAATGCGTTTTATGAAAGAAGAGATGTTGTTTGTTTAATAAGTTACTTAATTTACGGCACAAGTTTCTGGCAAAACTAGAAAAACGTATCTGAAGTTTTCTTTCTGCCACTATCCCTAGTTTTTTCGCCACAAATAAAAAGACAGGCAAAAACTGGACCAAAGTAACCCCGATTTACGGCAATCTCCTTCTTTTCCGAGGCATAATCATAAACAAATCATAAAGAAACAACATTCAAATGCGATTTCTGAATGGCAGGTAAATTTTTGTTACTTACAGATTGCAAAAAAAAAAAAAAAAAAAAAAAAAAAATGGTTCAAATGGTTCTGAGCATTATGGGACTCAACTTCTTAGGCCATCAGTCCCCTAGACTTAGAACTACTTAAACCTAAGGACATCACACACATCCATGCCCGAGGCAGGATTCGAACCTGCGGCCGTAGCAGCAGCGCGGTTCCGGCCTGGAGTGCCTAGAACCGCTCGGCTACCGCGGCCGGCTTTACAGATTGCAGATGTCGTTCTTATGTCCACTTTGTGGTATTACACTGGAATGCGATTAACTTGCGTGTCCAAACGCGTAGTATACTTTTGCCAGTTTGATGTTTAATGCATGCTGTCTCGACGGTGCTGCGCTTTTAATAGCCAACAGATTCTAATCTGCCCGCTCATTCAATCTCCCATCTATTGTCCGCATTAAACAATGGCCAGTCCAAGTAATTAATAAGCAAAGTCTTTTATGAAGATTTGAGAAGAGCGAAGATTACAATAAACTTTCAAGTTTACTCAGCTTGCCGTGTTGAGATGGCTCCAGTTCCTCTTGTCTACGAGTCTGATTCTTGAAGCTGAAAATCTAACATCAGGTCCTCACAGTCGGTTTCAACTAAATAAATCGAAAGGTTATTGCTACAGAACTTTCTTACATAAATATATTTTCCACTGATTTTCTCACGTTATAGTGTGTCACATACTATTTTCATTTTGTACATTAACAAAGGCGAGATTACGTTGTTCGCAGCTGTTACACAAAAATACGTCCGATCACTTCAGAAGTGTGATTGTGGTGTGTTCCGGTGTAGTGAAAAGTGTTTTACTACGTTATTTGTGGAAAATACTTGTTATAGTTACGTGTGAATCACAACATTTAAGCATGATGGAAGTGCTTGCCACACGTAAACGTGACAAGCTACCTGTAGTAATTAACACAAAAGCGATCCACAAAATTCATGCACACCAAATGTAAAGGATAAATAAAAACGAAAACCAGCTGATGATGGCACAGTGGTGCCGAAACATGTTTGGGTACTGAGAAAATCGGTGTTTTGCATATCTCGCGCACCACACATCCAACAATTTTAACTGCAAACACGGCCAATTCAAGGAGCTGCAATTCAAAAGATGGATATCTGAGATAATACTGATCTATCCAAAATTCGAAAAAAAATAATATTGGTATCGACAACTACTGTTGAGGAAAAGTAACGCTAGAAGAGTGTGTCCCGTTACAAGGTGTAGATGAAGACATTTGGGAGACGCTATAAACCGAATCCCACCCGCGCTTTAAGCAACGGACGTTCGCCGGCGGAGCGTGACTTGCCGAAACTCGGCGACCAATTACACAACCGGCCGTCCCACACGTATTTGTTTTTCCGGGGAGCGGCGCTCGTTCAAGTCAAAGACGAACGTAGCTGCCGAGAGGAGAGGAGGAAGAGAGAGAAAAAAAATAAAAAAGACGGATAGAAAGAAAGAAAAAAGAAATGAACCTAGTCTTCCGGAGCCTCTCTGCCGGAAAAAATAGCAACTGTCACTCGCGGCGAGGAGGGAAAAAGGAGTAAAAGAGCGACGGCGGCGGAGGAGGAACAGGAAGAGGAGGCGTCAGTTGGCCGGCGTGATTGCCACTGTGCGTGCGGGCGGAGCGGAACGTGACGTCACGTCGCCGCCTGTCTTTACGTATCCACTGAGCGACGCGGGATGAAAGAGAACGGCGGCCGCTGGCCGTTTTGCGCTGTTGTTGCCGCGAGCTGCTGCTGCTCACCTCACCTCAGGCGTTTTCTCCGCACCTACATTGCTGCCTCTAGATCGTGGGGCTCGGATTCGATTCCCGGCCGGGTCGGAGACTCTGCTCGCTCGAGGATTGGTTGTTTGTGTTGTCTCAATCATTCCATCTCATCTTCATCGACGCGCAAGACATTGAAGTGGCATCGTATACATCGCCCAGTCTCATTACAGTGGCCCCTATCTATAGGGTGTTACAAAAAGGTACGGCCAAACTTTCAGGAAACATTCCTCACACACAAAGAAAGAAAATATGTTATGTGGACATGTGTCCGGAAACGCTTACTTTCCATGTTAGAGCTCATTTTATTACTTCTCTTCAAATCACATTAATCATGGAATGGAACGTACCAGCGTGACTTCAAACACTTTGTTACAGGAAATGTTCAAAATATCCTCCGTTAGCGAGGATACATGCATCCACCCTCCGTCGCATGGAATCCCTGATGCGCTGATGCAGCCCTGGAGAATGGCGTATTAGTATCACAGACGTCCACAATACGAGCACGAAGAGTTTCTACATTTGGTACCGGGGTTGCGTAGACAAGAGCTTTCAAATGCGCCCATAAATGAAAGTCAAGTGGGTTGAGGTCAGGAGAGCGTGGAGGCCATGGAATTGGTCCGCTCTACCAATCCATCGGTCACTGAATCTGTTGTTCAGAAGCGTACGAAGACTTCGACTGAAATGTGCAGGAGCTCCATCGTGCATGAGCCACATGCTGTGTCGTACTTGTAGAGGCACATGTTCTAGCAGCACAGGTAGAGTATCCCGTATGAAATCATGATAACGTGCTCCATTGAGCGTAGGTGGAAGAACGTGGGGCCCAATCAAGACATCACCAACAATGCCTGCCCAAACGTTCACAGAAAATCTGTGTTGATGAAGTGATTGCACAATTGCGTGCGGATTCTCGTCAGCCCACACATGTTGATCGTGAAAATTTACAATTTGATCACGTTGGAATGAAGCCCCATCCGTAAAGAGAACATTTGCACTGAAATGAGGATTGACACATTGTTGGATGAACCATTCGCAGAAGTGTACCCGTGGAGGCCAATCAGCTGCTGATAGTGCCTGTACACGCTGTACATGGTACGGAAACAGCTGGTTCTCCCGTAGCACTCTCTATACAGTGATGTGGTCAACGTTACCTTGTACAGCAGCAACTTCTCTGACGCTGACATTAGGGTTATCGTCAACTGCACGAAGAATTGCCTCGTCCATTGCAGGTGTCCTCGTCGTTCTAGGTCTTTCCCCGTCGCGAGTCATAGGCTGGAAATTTTCCGTGCTTCCTAAGACGCCGATCAATTACTTCGAACGTCTTCCTGTCGGGACACCTTCGTTCTGGAAATCTGTCTCGATACAAACGTACCGCGCCACGGCTATTGCCCCGTGCTAATCCATACATCAAATGGGCATCTGCCAACTCCGCATTTGTAAACATTCCACTCACTGCAAAACCACGTTCGTGATGGACACTAACCTGTTGATGCTACGTACTGATGTGCTTGCTGCTAGTACTGTAGAGCAATAAGTCGCATGTCAACACAAGCACCGAAGTCAACATTACCATCCTTCAATTGGGCCAACTGGCGGTGAATCGAGGAAGTACAGTACATACTGACGAAACTAAAATGAGCTCTAACATGGAAATTAAGCGTTTCCGGACACATTTCCACGTAACATGTTTTCTTTATTTGTGTGTGAGGAATGTTTCCTGAAAGTTTGGCTGTACCTTTTTGTAACACCCTGTATATATCTATCTATCTATGTATCGCTTGAGCCTTGTCCCACAGTTACGCAGGGTCAGCCATCGTTAATCGGATTTGGCATGTTAATATTTAAGGGGTGGCCGGATGCTCTTCATGCCGCCACCCCGTAACCCCTGGGGCGGAATTAATGTACTCCAACTGTCTGCGTCGAGTGTAATCCATGGAATAGTGCGAAAGTGTTCAGATGTCTGCGAGTCGTGTAACTGAGGCGGAACATGAGGACCAGCCCGGTATTCACACAGCGGGATGTGGAAAACCGCCGAAAAACCAAACCCAGGCTGGCCGGCACATCAGCCCTCGTCGTTAATCCGCCGGGCGGATTCGATCCGGGGCCCGCGCGCCTACCCGAGTCCAGAAAGCAACGCGTTTGCGTTCTCTGCTACCCCGGCGGGTCCACAGTGGCCCCTATCAAGGACCTAAATAACCAACTTTTACGGCGCGGACCGCAGCAGGAAGAGTGTCACAGTGTTTCTAGAAGGTACCGACATGGATGTGGAGGCGTGGCGACTCCAGTTCTGCAGCCAACTGGGTTTCTCGGCTGATACAACTGACCGAAGTGGCCCTACAGATTCCCGATTGGATTTGAATCCTTGGAATCTGGTGGCCAGAGCAGTACGGTAAACTTACCTGGTTCTCTTCGAGCCACGCACATACACTACGAGCTGTGTGACACGTTGCGTTCTGAAAAGTCCCCTTAGAAAAATTATAAATGACTGTGCTTAAACTGACACAAAATATTTGTAGCGCGACGCAATCTGACTTTCAAAAATCCCTACAAGTGAATGGCCCTGACTAACAATACCGAGCGAGGTGATTTAGGTTTTCCGTGATTTCCCTAAATCGTTTCAGGCAAATGTCGGGATGGTTCCTTTGAAAGGGCACGGCCGATTTCCTTCCCAATCCTTCCCTAACCCGAGCTTGCGCTCCGTCTCTAATGACCTCGTTGTCGACGGGACGTTAAACACTAACCGCCACCACCGCCGCCACTAACAATAACCTATACCTTTCATGAATCACTTACCTCACAAAAATCTTCGTTACTCGAACTACTGCAATACAGCCAATACTGTTAGCTAAATGAAATATTCTAACTACTGAAGGAACTAACTACTCACAGGCATAGTTAGCAAATTATATATATATATATATATATATATATATATATATATATATATATATATATATCAGTTCATGACATCCAATCTTACAAATTTACTGTCTCTGATGGACACACGTCCAGATCATCCGCTCTCAAAACTCCGCCATCTCACTCCCCACATCCACCACTGTTGGCGGCTCACCTCCAACTGCGCAACGCTACGCGCTGTTAACAGCCAACAGCCCAACACTACAATAGCAAATTCCAACAATGCAAACCAGCCACAGACTGCACACAGCACAGTCAGTGATTTTCATATAGAACGCTACGTGGCGTTACCAACATAAAAACCTAAACAGCCTACTTACAGTTCTCCTGCTGGTAGATGCCATCGTACCGAAGAAGATGGTGATGTTTGGTTTGTGGGGCGCTCAACTGCGCGGGTATCAGCGCCTGCACAAATTCCCAATCTCGTCATTTTCATGAATGAGGATGAATCGCCGGGAATCGAACCCGGGACCTTGTGCTCGGAAAGCGAGAACGCGACCGCAAGACCACGAGGTGCGGACTACCGGAGAAGAAAAATGGTTCAAATGGCTCTGAGCACTATGGGACTTAACTTCTGAGGTCATCAGTCCTCTAGAACTTAGAACTATTTAAACTTAACTAAGGACAACACATACACCCATGCTATAGGCAGGATTCGAACCTGCGACCGTAGCGGTCGCGTGGCTACAGGCTGTAGCGCCTAGAACCGCTCGGCCACTCCGGCCGGCACCGAAGAAGATCAGACGACATATAGATAGAGGTGGACATGGTCCCCAAGGATAGGTACATCCTCGTGTCGATCGATTCTGCCTTCCAGAATGACGTCATCATCCAGCGAATTCCACGAAAACATTCCCTCGATCATAAGGCGTGCGGCGTGTTTGCTTTCAGTCGTTTCATGACGGAAATGCCAGCGGCCATCTGATGCAGCATGAAAGCTGATACATCTGAAAAGACCACCTGTTGTCCCTCTGTGGACGTCCAGTTGCGTTACTGAGGTGCAAATTCCAGTCTTCGACTTTGATGAACAGCATTTGGCATGGGTACACGAAAGATGCGCCTGCTGCAGAGGGCAGCAACCTTCGTTGAACGGTCGTTGAGATGACACTGTAGGTAGCCCCTCGGTTCATCTGGCCTGAGACTTGGGGTGGGTTGGGTTCTTTGAAGAAGGAGACCAGACAGCGAGGTCATCGGTCTCATCGGATTAGGGAAGGACGGGGAAGGAAGTCGGCCGTGCCCTTTCAAAGGAACCATCCCGGTATTTGCCAGGAGTGATTTAGGGAAATCATGGTAAACCTAAATCAGGATGGCCGGACGTGGGATTGAACCGTCGTCTTCCCGAATGCGAGTCCAGTGTCTAACCACTGCGCCACCTCGCTCGGTGACCGTGTAGAAAGACTTCAATAAGGCACCAGAAGAACCCTAGTCAATGATGCCACGTGGTAACATCATCATCATTACCACAATTCAACAGCGCGTCTGTGGTATCGAGGTAGCGAGAGTGGTTCCTATAGCAGAGGTCATGAGTCCGTGACTAGGTGCACCATTCAAACACGCTGTAAGCACGTGTATTGAGCCGTGTACAGGAAGCATTCTACACCTCCAGAATAAAATTTGCGCTTTGCAGCGGAGTATGCGTTTATTTGAAAATTTCTGGCAGAGTAAGACTTTGTGCTAGACCGGAATGTGAACCTGAACCACACATGACCTCGAAACCTCCCGTTAGAAAAATTTATGAATGATTGTGCTGATAAACCGCTTATGTTATTTGATTTTCAAACAGCTGAGCAAAACTGAACGTACTCAGACGTTTCTCTCTTTACTTATTCTGATCATCACTAAACTGACACACAATATTTTTAGCGCAGCGCAATCTGACTTTCGATAATCCCTACAAAAGAATGGCCTGACTAACAATAACCTATACCTTTCATCAATCACTCACCTCACAAAAATCTTCGTTACTCGAACTACTGCAATACAGCGAGCACCAATACTGCCAGCTAAATGAAAGATTCAAACTACTGAAGGCACTAACTACTGATAGGCATAGTTAGCAAATGAAAGATTTTGAAAGAGAACAAACAATGTATTTACCTTAATAGTGTTCAAAAGTCATAATATATATATCAGTTCATGACATCCAGTCTTACAAATTTACTGTCTCTGATGGACACACGTGCAGATCATCCGCTCTCAACACTCCGCCATCTCTCTCCCCACATCCACCACTGCTGGCGGCTCACCTCCGACTGCGCAACGCTACGCGCTGTTCACATCCAGCTGCCCAACACTACAATAGCGAATATTTCAACAATGCCAACCAGCCACAGACTGCACGCAGCACAACCAGTGATTTTCATGCAGAGCGCTACGTGGCGTTACCAACATAAAAACCTGAACAGCCTACTTACAACCTCCCCTCTACCCCTCCACTCCCCCCACCCCCTCGCACCACACAGCTTCTTTTTCTCCGCACCTCTACTCCTACCTTCCAACGCCCTCTCTTCTAGGAGTGCTGGTCCTGCAAGTTATGCAAGATAACGTTTCTGAGAGTGGATAGGTCAGTCGACGGAGCTCTTGCCCGCCAAAGGCAAATCACTCATGCAAGATGCAAACCCGAGTTTTTGTGAGGTTAGGCTTAAGTTAGTAAGGGGCATGGTGTTGCTGCTTAACCTCCTAAAACGCTCTGTCCTGGGCAGCCACAACTCTGTTATCGACGTGTGTGAAATTCTGGGTGTCATTCCGGCGCGTCGTTGGTATAAATATTTTTAAAAAAGTTTGTGTCAGTAGTGAGCACTGAGGTAGACCATTTATCTCTCTGCACCACCTGCTTCTCTTGTCCTGGAATTCTGCAAAGAGCGGACAGTTTCCTAGGGGGCCTCTGAAAGCCACGGTCAGTGTGCAGGCCTTTATATAGCGCAAATATTTTTGAACGGGGGTCTGGGTTAGCCGTATCATAGGAGGTGGACAGATCTGTGGTCGCTACGGTCGTGATTTTTGGATGTCCAGTCACGCGTAGGTGCGAATGTTTTCCTGGACACATGTGAGGTGAGTGCTGCCAGACCTACGCTGCATCTTAATGAGACGTTTCCCCTTCAGCTTGTGCAATGCTGTCGTAGCGTTCTCAGCGTGCAATTCGTATCCCACATCTATCGACGCAAAGGGTGAGAACAATAATAAAAATATTTACATTCTGTTGAAAAGATGGGAATAGCAGTCTAAGCTGTCGCACATTTCCCGTATGGAAGCCACTACATGGTTTTGGAAGAGCAGGTGCTGTCCCCTGGTGAACTTTCCACATCTACAGTGGTCGTGGATGGTACGTTGAATCTTAATCTCACTTCCTTCCTTCCTTCGTTCTGATAAATTTGAGTGCAGTCCGACTCTGAATTCAGGTTACACATTTTGAGAATTCGTGCTGAAGATGGAGGTGTAAAATGTTACTCGTGACTGTCAATCAACATCTGTGAAGCACGTTTTAAGAATAGAGATAATTCAGTCGCCACCTGCACAATTTTTTTTTATTAAATTAGCTTCTTGACTAGTTTCGGGAAATTAGTTTGCCATTCTCAGAAGAGTTACCTCGGAAAGCAATCGTGAAGCAAACTCAGGACGACAGAGCTCTACAAAAAATGTGCGCAGAATAAGAATTTAGTTATTACCAAGTTGGATAACAGTGTACAGCAGGTTAATAACAATAAATGCACAGTAATAAAAAGATTATAAAGATGCATTCGCTAAATTTTTTTTACTTAGTACTGTCAACCAGTTGCCACGATATGGCACGGACGTGACTAATGTCTGAAGTAGTACTGGAGGGAATTGACACCATGGATCCTGCAGGGCTGTTCATAAATCCGTAAGAGAACTATTCTGAACAGCACGTTGCAAGGCTTCCCAGATATGCTCAGTAATTTTCATGTCCGGGGAGTTTGGTGGCCAGCGGAAGTATTTATAGTCAGAAGAGTGTTCCTGGAGCCACCCTGTAGCAATTCTGGACGTGTGGGGTGTCGCATTGTCCTACTGGAATTGCCGAACTTCGTCGGATTGCATAATGGACATGAATGGATACAGGTGATCAAATAGGATGCTTGCGTACGTGTCACCTGTCAGAGTCGTATCTAGACGTATCAGGGGTGCCATATCACTCCAACTACACACGCCCCACACCATTACAGAGCCGCCAGCAGCTTGAACAGTCCTCTGCTGATATGCAGGGGGCCGGCCATTGTGGCCGAATGGTTCTAGGCGCTTCAGTCCGGAACCACGCTGCTGCTACCGTCGCAGGTTCGAATCTTGCCTCGGGCATGGATGTATGTGCTGTCCTTAGGTTAGTTAGGTTTAATTAGTTCCAAGTCTAAGGGAATGATGGCCTCAGATGTTAAGTCCCATAGTACTCAGAGCCATTTGAACCATTTTGACATGCAGGGACCATGGATCCATGAGGTTGTGTCCATACCCGTACGCATCTGTCTGCTCGATACAATCTGAAGCGAGACTCATCTGAACAGGCAACATGTTTACAGTCATCAACAGTCCAATGGCGAGGGGAGAAGTAAAGCTTTGTGTCGTGCATTCATCAAGGGTACACGAGTGGGCCTTTGGCTCCGAAAGCCTATATTGATGATGTTTCGTTGAATGCTTCGCATGCTGACACTTGTCGATGGCCTAGATCGAAGTCAGCAGCAATTTACGGAACGTTTGTAAAAATGGTTCAAATGGGTCTGAGAACTATGGGACTTAACATCTGAGGTCATCAGTCCCCTAGAACTTAGAACTACTTAAACCTAAATAACCTACGGACATCACACACAGCCATGCCCGAGGCAGGATTCGAAACTGCGACCGTAGCGGTCGCTCGACTCCAGACTGTAGCGCCTAGAACCGCACGGCCACTCCGGCCGGCACAGACATGATACGTGAATTGCAATCATTAAAACAAAGGCGTTTTTCGTTGTGACGGGATCTTCTCATGAAATTTCAATCACAGTTCTCGCCTCCGGTTGCGAAAACATTCCGTTGGCAGCAACCTACATAGGGAGAAATGATCGTCACGATACAATAAGAGAAATCAGGGCTCGCACGGAAAAATATAAGTGCTCGTTTTTCCCGCTTGCCGTTCGAGAGTGGAATGGTAGAGAGACAGCATGAATGTGGTTCATTGAACCCTCTGCCAAGCACTTTATTGTGAATAGCAGAGTAATCACGTAGATGCAGATGTGGATGTGGATGTAGATGTGATATTTTCTTCGATCAATACTGATTTCGCTGGGGTTATTATCATTCGGTTTAGTGCCCTCAAACCAATATCATTAATCATCGGTATCATCATCATTGCTGACCCTACGCCACCGGCAGCACGGGTCACTACCCCACCGCGTCGTCTCCATTATTCCGGTGTCCGTACGAGGCGGCTCAGCCTGCTGGACACTGGACACTGTTCCCACAGTCTCGGGCGACGTTTTTTCGTATCGCTGGAGAAGTGCCGAGCGTGTGTGTAGCGGGGACTGTCGGGCAGATACCGCCGGGTCGAGGCGGCGGGCAGCGTCTTCAGGAGGCCGTGTCCCGGACAAAGAGGCCACTGAGGGCGGCCGCGGCGGCTGGCGTCGAAAGTTGCGTCGTCACCGCCGGCTAACGAGCCGACGCGCAGTCGCCCGCTGTCACGTGACGCGAGACAACCACCAATTACAGCGGCGCTTCATTAGCAGACGAGAGGAGAGAATAGGCGGGCTCGACACTCGTCCAGTGGTACCGGCGTAGCTCACTCCTCGACATCTTCCGCGCCTGCGTCTAATTACACTCAGTCGCCATCATCATCATCATCATCGTCATCCTCAACATTGGCACGACTGCTCAATGTGAGCCTTGACCTTCTGTAGAAGATTACTGCATAGTTTTCTGTTTGGTGCCGAACCCCTCCAATATCGAAATCCAATTTTTCTTTTGTGTCCTCTGACATCTTGCTCCTACCTTAGCTTTAACCATGAAACGGTATTTATTTGGGAATAAATGTGCAACTAGCCTTGTTTTTATTTTTGATACGATTCATTGTACCATTCACATGTTTTGGGGCCATTGCAGTCTCATCATCAGAGGGTACTGTGACAGGAACTTTACATCGCAGACCAAGTATATAGAGTCGTGTGACTAGGGCCTCCCGTCGGGTAGACCGTTCACCGGGTGCAAGTCTTTCGATTTGACGCCATTTCGGCGACTTGCGCGTCGATGGGGATGAAATGATGGTGATTGGGACAACACAACACCCAGTCACTGAGCCGAGAAAATCACCGACCCAGATGGGAATCGAACCCGGACCGTTAGGATTGACATTCTGTCACGCTGACCACTCAGTTACCGGGGGCGGACGTGGACCAAGTGTAGCTTGATAATGTTGCTGACAAAATTATCGGTACACGAAACGTTTACGTGACGTAAACTGTGTTATGTTTTAGGTAGTTACACTGCACTGCATATTGGTATCCACAGCAAACCCGTTTCCACAATGCACATTATCAGGAAATACACTCACAATTTTACAAATCTTTAACATCATGCAGCGCGTGACATGGCCAGTGTTTGGCTCTCAAAATAATTTAATTTTTCGTGCTGAAGAAGATTCCATTACTGGAATCGAAACCTAGGTAAACGAGTAAAAATTACCTTGCAACTGAAGGCTGAAAAAATTGTTTATTTTCTACACTCACAATTAGCTGCAGTTGGTATTACACGTAATTACAGCAGGTAAACACTGGATAGGTCCAAATGGCTCCGAGCACTATGGGACTTAACATCTGTGGTCATCAGTCCCCTAGAACTTAGAACTACTTAAACCTAACTAACCTAAGGACATCACACACATCCATGTCCGAGGCAGGGTTCGAACCTGCGACCGTAGCGGTCACGCAGTTCCAGACTGAAGCACCTAGAACCACACGGCCACACCGGCCGGCTAAACACTGGATAGATTTACATGCCTAATCATGACCTTTGCCCTGAGATGCGTTATATTACAGAATAAATACTAGAAGTGCAGATAATATTTTTACGTGAACCTTGTTAGCTGCTAGAGTGTTATTATATTGGTAACATACGGGTAATGTGGATCAAAATTTATAAAACAGATAAACAAATAGAATGAAATATTTATTATGTAATTAAAGACTGAATGAGTTACAGAATGTCATTGTTCTTACATGAATAGGAGAACATAATTTATGAAGGAGGATCAATACGTCTTATTATTGTCGTTTATAGTGTTCTGGTGTAAGGGTATCTTAGAAATTCCAAGAAATTTCACCATATTTGTTTGTCTGTTGTATAAATTTCAATCCACATTACATATATATTACATATATATTGCCAATGTAAGAAAACTCCTGCAGATAACAAGGTTCATTTAAGTATATTATCTGTACTTGTAATAATTATACTTTAATACTACGCACCTGCGGCCAGAGGTCATGATTTAACAATGTATATCTACAATATTCATATTCTTTGTGATAACATCCAGTGTTTACCTTCTGTGAATAAGCGTAACACCAAGTGCAGCTAAATGTATGTTTATTACCTGGTAGTGTACATTATGTAAACGCATTTGCTATGGATTTTACGATGCAGTACAATGTTAAGTGCCAAAACATAACAACTTTTCCGTTTCATGAACCACTGATGATTAAATTTTCTTCATTTTCACCAGCCCCATCACCACAGCCTCTAGCTACACTTGGTCCATAATATAATGCCACTGTTATACCTCCATCTGATGATAAGTCTGCAGTGGCTCGATAACATGTTAATGGTTCAATAAATCCTATCAAAAAATTCAGAACAGCGACTGGCTGCATATTTATTTCCAAATAAATAGCCACTTTAAATCACAGTTGCAGTTCATCATACAAAATGAATATACCAAAACTAACTTTGATGTTCCAACCCTCCTGCTTACCTCAGCCAATGCGTTGGATATCTTCTTCGTCATTCTGTCGTTATCTTCCAGTTCGTGCCCTGATCGTTCCACCCTTTTAATCGTAATGTAACTGACCGTTTCTGGTGCGTTACGTAATTCATTGTTAAAGTTCCTGCTCCAGATGCCATAATCTTCCGCTCGTAAAAAGTTGCTTTAAATCGAATTTCGTTAATGTCCATGTTTTAGCACCAGAAGTCAGCACCAGTCTCGCTAAATGTAAATTATACTTTTGTAATATTTAAAAGGTAAAGTCAGTAGCTCAAACCCCTGATTTCATGATTGAAAATGTGTGACTTATGGTGCGCTGGGCCGAGGATAATCCCTCCGTCTTATATTAAATATGTCAATGAGGTTATAAGACTATCCATATGGCGCAGTTTCTGTCAATAGGTGTTCTTGTAGTAGCATCCGTTGTTCACGCCACACTTCACCACATGATGCCAGACTATTGAATTTTCATTCACCTGAGATGTTAAATGCTGGAATAAAGCATAGGGCTGTAAGATCCAAAAATGTCTGTACTCTCCGGTGCGGCATGGGACAACAGCTGGTACCGTATCTGTTTATAATAGTGACATGATGAGTGCAGAAGGCGGAATGAAAATATTCACGCCCAGGTAGACAAAACACTACAAAAGTAGCTGGCATTTTCCACTTTTGCTGTATTAATTTTATTTGTTCACAACCAGTTTCAGCCCTATAGGCCATTCTCCCCCCCCCCCCCCCCCCCCCCCCCATGAACCATGGACCTTGCCGTTGGTGGGAAGGCTTGCGTGCCTCAGCGATACAGATGGCCGTACCGTAGGTGCAACCACAACGGAGGGGTATCTGTTGAGAGGCCAGACAAACATGTGGTTCCTGAAGAGGGGCAGCCGCCTTTTCAGTAGTTGCAGGGGGAACAGTCTGGATGATTGACTGATCTGGCCTTGTAACATTAACCAAAACGGCCTTGCTGTGCTGGTACTGCGAACGGCTGAAAGCAAGGGGAAACTACAGCCGTAATTTTTCCCGAGGACATGCAGCTCTACTGTAGCATGGAGAGCTGCATCAAACCAGTCTCAGGACTGAAGACCACTGTGGTGTCACCGCCAGACACCACACTTGCTAGGTGGTAGCTTTAAATCGGCCGCGGTCCATTTAGTACATGTCGGACCCGCGTGTCGCCACTGTGTGATCGCAGACCGAGCGCCACCACAAGGCAGGTCTCGAGATACAGAATAGCACTCGGCCCAGTTGTACGACGACTTTGCTAGCGACTACACTGACGAAGCCTTTCTCTCATTTGCCGAGAGACAGTTAGAATAGCCTTCAGCTAAGTCCATGGCTACGACCTAGCAAGGCGCCATTAACCATTTTAAGATAGAGTCTTACTTGTATCATCAAGGAATGCTGTATTCACAACAATGATTAAAAGTTAAGTATAATAGCAGCTACGTACTTTTCTTGCTACCATTCATTACGTATCCTGTTTCAGACCTCTATTTAGCCAACGTGAGATTACGCGTGCCTTTCGGCTACTTCAGTGTGGCGTAGCTGTCTTGTTACGCCACAACAACCACAACAACAACAACAACAGGCCGTTCTCTAGTGATTTTTCATCGTGTACAAAACAGAATACTTTTGCTACCTGCACTGTGATTATGTGAATGTAAACGTACTTTAAATGCATTTTTCTGCCATGGAAAACTATGCTTTACGTATTGAAACGACAGCGTCTTTAAATTTACGTTTCCTATTCGTTTTGGTTCACAAATGCTGCCTTGTTTGTCTGACAGCTTGATATTTACAAAGCTATTATACTGACCGAAGAGTAAAGCTAAACTTGGAGTAAAGGGAATCGTGCCCGCCCAGTTGGCCGTGCGGTCTAATACATGACTTTCCGGGCGGGAAGGAGCGCCTGGTCCCCGGCACGAATCCGCCCGGAGGGCTTGTGTCGAGTCCGGTGAGCCGGCCAGTCTGTGGATGGTTTTTAGGCGGTTTTCCATCTGCCTCGGCGAATGCGGGCTGGTTCTCCTTATTCCACCTCAGATACACGATGTCGGCAATTGCTGCGCAAACGAGTTCTCCACGTACGCGTACACCACCATTACCCTCCCACGCAAACATAGGGGTTACACTGGTCTGGTGTGAGCCCTCCCCTGGGGGGTCCACCGGGGGCTGAACCGCACAATAACCCTGGGTTCGGTGTGGGGCGGCGGAGGGGTGAAGTGGACTGCGGTAGTCGTCGTGGGGCTGTGGGCCACTGCGGCTGCGGCGGGGACGGAGCCTCTCCGTCGTTTCTCGGTCCCCGGTTAACATACAATACGATGCAAAGGGAATAGTAATTTCACATATTATGATTGTGTATTTATGTGTATGAGGAAAGTTAAAACCTTTTGTTGTTGTTGTGGTCTTAAGTCCAGAGACTGGTTCGATGCAGCTCTCCATGCTTATCCTGTGCAAGGTTCTTCATCTCCCAGTACCTACTGCAACCTACATCCTTCTGAATCTGTTTAGTGTATTCATCTCTTGGTCTCCCTCTGCGATTTTTACCCTCCACGCTGTCCACCAATACTGAACTGGTGATCCCTTGATGCCTCAGAATATGCCCTACCAACCGATCCCTTCTTCTCTTCAAGTTGTGCCACAAATTTCTCTTCTCTCCAATTCTATTCAATATCTCCTCATTAGTTATGTGATCTACCCATCAAATCTTCAGCATTCTTCTGTAGCACCACATTTCGAAAGCTTCTATTGTCTTCTTGTCTAAACTATTTATCGTCCGTGTTTCACTTCCATACATGGCTACACTCCATACAAATACTGCCATAAACCACTTCCTGACACTTAAATCTATACTCGATTTTAACAAATTTCTGTTCTTCAGAAATGCTTTCCTTGCCACTGCCAGTCTACATTTTATATCCTCTCTACTTCGACCATCATCAGTTATTTTGCTCCCCAAATAGCAATACTCATTTACTACTTTAAGCATCTCATTTCCTAATCTAATTCCCGCAGCATCACCCGATTTAATTCGACTACAAGTTAAAACATGGTAATAAATAAAATACATTGGAAAATAAAATAAAATAAAAGAGAAATAACCATTAACGTACATTGTGAGGTGGGATTAAATTTTTTAAAACTTCATTTTATTATATAGATGATTACTGATTGTTCATTAGCAGTATGACAGAAGTTATCGATGAATTTTCGTTCTGAAGATCTGCTCGCTCGTTCATATCACCTCACCATTGATACTTGAGCTTTGGCCACATGCGGCTCTGTTCGAGAATGTTAGGTAACGGGGTAGGATGGTGGTAATTGGTGAGCTTGAGATCATGGAGGCAGAAGGCAGCACTACCAGAAGAACATGCTTTTAACGTTATGCAAAAATATTATCAAACTCACAATTATTATTTTTAGTACTTTTTACTATTTTCGTGATTTCTCTGTAAAATTTTAAAGTAATGTTCACTAATATTGAAGGAAAAATAGACATATTCTCTATGATAATAAATTATTACTGCGGCAGGTATTTCTTTATAAAACCGTGCGTTACGTAACCATGACGTCAGCTCACGTTTGGTGTACCTGGGGTGCATGACCTCCGCGACAAAGGCGCAGTCGATACGTCGATAGTAGCGCCTAATTGCTCGAGACGGCGTTTCTAATTGGTGGCACCGCGTCAGGTAATCCTGGCGTCCTTCAGCGCTTTGTGCGTGTCTCCGCCACAATTAGAGGCTCGCTAATAGACAATTAGGCCGCGAGATGGCTCTGTCTGCTGCTCGCCGTTTCGCGTTGCTCCTCTGTTTCGTTAAGCGACCTCTCTGACGGATAGTTGGTTGTTATCTCCGGCAGCCTTTATGTCGTTTTGTTGCGCTATGCGGACCATTAACTGCTAATGGAGCGGTAAGCCAGACCTTTTTTTCACCCTCATTTGCTTCGATTTGCTCCTCGTACTTTTTGTTGATCGCATTTCTATCAGTACTGCCGCTATATTCTATTTCGAAAGCCAGCGAAGTTGTAACGAACAGAAGCAAAACATGGCAGACATTTTAATGAGCTAAACAATGATCTAAGTAGCTTCGTACGATTGTACCTCACTCATTGAGTCAAGTAAGCTTTATTTATTAGTTCGTTAGAGCGTGAATTGCACGGTATTAAAATTTCGAGTGTCTTTGAGCGAAACAATTGCATAACGATTGGAGACCATGCGTATAACGTTTCAGCTGTTTCGTTCAGTTGTTTCGTCCGATATCCACCACGATAAATAGAAATTCAGCGGTACAGACAATCAGTGAGAAGCCGCGTACGTATCAGTACTTCAAAATTAACGATTTCACTCGACACGTTTATGATTGTTACGTCATAGTTATCTGCATATTTCACTACCTAAGTTTGGCTGACAATCTTTGTCATTTGTAATTTCCCGGACAGGAAACGATAAATGATAACAATCTTCTTATTTATTTATCCAGTGTCTTAAAAGAAAGTAATTATTTTAGGTTGTAGAGTAAGTGCATCGTACGTCAGTTTTTTCGTCCGAAACTTATTGTGACTAAAAGAATTTTGAGTAGTACAGAAGAGCAGTGTAAAGCGTAATACAAACCAATATTTCAAAACTAATAATTTCGTTTGAAATATGTACGATTATAACGATTATCTACTTATCTCATTATGGATGGTTTTTAACAATGTTTGTCGGCAACGGAACACAAGCCGTAATTTCATAAATGGAAAGAAATCCAACGTTTTCGCCTATCTTTTCGTACGGTACCTTCAAAATGTTTACTAATTTTCCCCTGACCTAAGAGTCACAAAGTGCCAATAAAGTGATGCTTAGCATGTTTCCGTAACCTATGTGCAGATAGCAACTTCCGTTTTCCAAACCGAACTCATTTTCACAAAATTAGACAGTCTTCTGCTATTCTGCTTACTGTTAGCATCCAATGTATTTTAGATGTCTGGAGATTAGTCGGCCAGAAATGAGCTGATATTAAACGAGATATAGATGTGTTTGCTAGGAACTGTTTAGCTGTGGAACAAAAGCAAATAAAAACGCGTTCGGATACAAAGATATGCGAAACACAACTGACACAGAACTTCGTAGACATTGACGCTGAAAGCACAAAAATTTAAGTTTAAAGTTATTATTTCTACACCGGACGCTGCGCGATCTACCGACAGCTGTGGCTTGTAAAACGACTGAGTGGGGAATTTCCGATACTGGATACGATTCAACTTTACTCATGATATTCTCCATTATTTTATAAGGAAAATTTTATGGAGCGAGATGTAACTGGCAAATTATTTTCCTGGAAGTGACAGTTTCATAGCTACACTTAATTTTTTATCTCTTTTTTTTCTTATTGAGGACAAAAAAAGAAATAAAATAAAGGTTAGAAACGGAAGTTTTCGTTTTAGATAAAAAAATTCAGTATTAATAGTCGTAGTCCCTGAAACTGTAGAGATATCAGGACAAAATCGGAAATACAAAAAAGATTCATCCGATTTCACAAATTTAAAACCTGCACGAATCAAAGTAGAAGCCTATTGTATTTTCTGACTTACATACTGAAACACAGTTTGATTTCAGAATGAGCCATCCGAGTTACAAGGGTATATCTTTAATATGCATGTCCATATAGCCTTGGAGTACCTTTTACAGTTACGTTTAGGATCAAGGTTTTCGTTTACCATTTATCCATGTACAATGTGGTCTCAACTTGGCGCACTACGAACCTCGGACCTATAGTCAAAGTCTTCCCAAACTCTGCTTCAGATGTTTTAGGATGTTGGACAGTGTTCTTCTGAAAAAACAAAGGCATTAAAGCAAAGAAAGAAAATAAAGAAACTGGGGACGCCGCCAAATGAGTCGACGGAATGAAAACTAGAGAAGCAGCATATTTAGAACGAAATGCGTTGCAGGGTCTCAGCTGCAACTGCAAGCGCTTTGACCATGATATAAAATACACTGTCCTATCAAAAGTATCTGAACACCAATTAGCGGACAATTTAATATAGGATGTGACCATTCTTCACCTTTGGAACACTTTCAGTGGTGTATTAATATATCTGTGGAGAATTCATTTATTTCATCTACATCTATATCTGCATCGATACTCTGGAAATCACACTTAAGTGCCTGGCAGAGGGTTCAACGAACCACCTTCACTATAACTGTCCATAATTCCAATCTCGAACACCAAGCGGAAAAAACGAACACCTATCTAACTAGCTCTGATTTTCCTTACTTCATTACGATGATCGTTTCTCCCTATGTAGGTCGGCGTCAACAAAATATTTTCGCACTCGGAGGAGAAAGTTGGTGATTGAAATGTTGTGAGAAGGTTCTGCCGCAACGAAAAACGCCTTTGTTTTATTGCTGTTCACCCCAAATCCTGTATCATGTCAGTGGCACTCTCTCCCCTGTTTGCGATAGTACAAATCGTGCTGCCCTTCTTTGAACTTTCTCTATATACTCCGTTAATCTTATCTGCTAAGGATCCCATACCGCGCAGTAGTACTACAAAAGAGGACGGACAGGTGTAGTGTAGGCAGTCTCTTTAATATTCTCATAGATTTCTTACATTTGCCAAGTGTTCTGCCAATAAAACGCAGCCTTTGGTTTGCCTACCCGACAAAGTTTATTTCCTAGGTATTTAGTTGAATTTACGGCCTTTAGATTTGACCGAAGTTTAAAGGATTCCTTTTAGCACTCATGTGGTAAAATGGCTCTGAGCACTATGGGACTTAACATCTGAGGTCATCATTCCCCTAGAACTTAGAACTACTTAAGCCTAAGTAACCTAAGGACATCACACACAGCCATGCCCGAGGCAGGATTCGAACCTGCAACCGTTGCGGTCGCGCGGTTCCAGACTGAAGTGCCTAGAACCACTCGGCCACACCGTCCGGCGCACTCATGCGGGTATTAATTTATTGGAAAATTATAGACGTGGTACATGATGTTTTAAAACAAGTCATACATTTTAAAATTTTCGTTTTTTATCTTTTGTGTAGTTTTCTTTTGCTTTGTTTTTATCTAGAACATTTTACAAAGAATAGTACTTTTTAAAATGGCTATAATTTAACGTTGAAATATCAGTAAAATTTCATTGTTTTAAGAAGAATATAAAAAGATGATAGGATATATGATAATTTTTTTCTTAATCGGAAATCGGTTAATTGGTGATAATCTAACTTAAACTAACTTACGCTAAGGACAACACACAGACAGCCACGCCCGAGGGAGGACTCGAACCTCCGACGCGGGAAGCCGCGCGAACCTTGACAAGGTGCCCCTGACCGCGCGGCTGCCCCGAGCGGCTTTTCTTAATCACAATGAACTATATCCTGTCCACAAAAACGTAGACTCTCGTACCGTAATACCACCTGCTTCGTACTTCGCTTTGGCACTACACGTAATGGCAAGTAATGTTCTCCACGCATTCGCCAAGCCCAAACCCTCCCATCTGACAGCCACAGGGTAATCGTATTCATCGTTCCAAATCACTCGTTTCCAATCATTCGCTGTTCAGTGGCGTCACTGTTTTGCCACCTAAAATGTCGCTAATCGACCATTCGTAGCCGATTCTTTTCAGTTCTCTGTGCGTAGTCGTTGTACTGGCTGGACAGTTAGTGGCGCTTTGGAACTCACGGGAGACTCCTTCTGATGTGATGTTTTACAACCACCTTCCCCAGTGCTCGACGGTCCATGTCCGTTAGAGCATTAGGTCTGCTTGGATTTGGTTTAGCCGCGGTTTTTCCTTCACTTGTTCACCTCACAGTCACATCACCACCAGTCAACTAACGTAGTCTTAGATGGGTTGATATGTCCCTTGTGGATCTGTTACTCATGGGACATCCAGTTTCTATTGAACGTTCGAAGTCACTGCATACTCCTGACGGACCCATTCTGCTGTCACCGCCTTTCTATATGCAACACAGTACTCTCCGCCTCCTCTTATACTGGCGGATCCGTCTCCCGCGGCATCTAGTGATCAATTCCGCATTGCATACGGCTGTTCGGATCTTTTGATGATATAGCATAAATCGCCGTGCAGTGAGCAGTCATCTATCACGACGGAACTTCCGTTTCGTCGAAACGCACACACGTCGCCCCAGTTGCCTGGATTATTCCGGTCAATTAGTCGCTGAAAGATCCAAGCGATCGATTTTGACGGCTGCCAGCAGGGGAAGAGCATTGCCAGTCCTAGCCGTAAAACATAGGAAAACTTAGCCTGTCGGGACGTAAACAAGATCTGGTTCTGCCTCAGTTTCCAGGCAGAGGGAAGAGTAAACAAAAGCATTAGCGGGCGCTGAATTTATCCGCGAAAATGAGGTAGTGGCCTCTTCTCTCATGACTTCTTGCCCGCTAGGACATTTTTTAAAACTTTTCCTATATGTTATTTTCATCTGTACGTGCTCGCTGAAACCAACATTACTAGTAACTCTCCCCCTCTTCAAGGACACGAACTCCCATGCAGAAAACATCCGATCACGGTTCTTAATGTCTCTAACGTCTTATCTCCTGAACTGTGTGTCTAACAATGATATAATTTTGCAGGTAAATTTTGTAGTATATGTGGTTACTGTCTGCAAAACGCTTTGCGAATTGAGTTAATAGTGAAGAAGCAATAAATTAAAACGTTTTGCCTGATTCTGAAGTTTCTTTTACTGTATGAACATCGAAAATATAGTATACGATGAACTTTTTTCTTTCATTATTTATTTTATGATTTACTAATCGAGAAAGAGTTTCTATAAAATTTGATATTATGCATAAAGTGTGACTGAGGTCCCTAAGTGCTGTCATTCTCAAATAATGGATGAATGTTATCTGGGTAATTTGCGCGCTGCGCGTTTCTGTTTCTAACAGTAATGCTTAACCTACTGAGTAAAATACGTAACATAAGACTATACCTCTTTATAATAGACTATATAACGATTTTAAAATTTTAAATTCGGTCAGTAAGTAAATGAATATCAAATGTTTGTTGCTTCTATAAGCCCTTAGACAGACAACTCGCTACTGGTACCGAGTGCCCGGTTGAGCCGTTTAGAAATACCCGGTGTTCCTGAATGAATGTCGGGGTTTTAAGCCTTTGTAACGTTTGTTAAGGTGTGGCTTATAACTACTTTCTTCTCATTTGCAGGTCGTACAAGCTCGAAACCCCACAGACGGCGGTTTACGTGTCCGCTGGCTTAACTGAGTGGTAACATGCTTCCCTACCATTCAGGGTTCGATGCCCGGCCGGGTTGGGGATTTTCTCCACTCGGGGACTGGTTGTTGTGTCGTCGTCATTTCATCCTCATCACCGGCTTCCAAGTCGCCCAGTCTGGCGTCCACTGAAATAAGACTTGCACACGGCGGCCGAACTTCCCTAAGTCGGGTCACGCGGCCAACAATGCCACACGATCATTTCATGTTTTTTAATGTGCCAGCTTTGCAAAAGATATGTTGCTGCATGACGATGAAGATTTTCTGGATCGTATCGTCTTCAGTCATAAGTAGACATTTCACTTAAGCGAGAACATGAACACACGTAATGTCTCCCGTGTTAGCCAAATCCAGGCATGCTGCTGCATATAATCATTACTGTAACATAGTCTTGTAATTTTGCCTGAGAGGGCATAGTTCTCTTATTGTGTACATCTGCAGTGAGCTGAAAGGCCATTTCAATTTTCCTTGCCTTGTGTTAATTAGGCCCCACTCATGACCGTTTATCTGTATTACCTCAGCTAGATATTTAAATTTTTGACTCTCTTAATTATTACGCATTCTTTGTTCGTGAAGTTAAGAGCAACTTCTATATTTATCGTATACTCTATATTTGCGTATGATATTTGAAGACCAGATGTTTCTGCAATTATTAAAATGCAGGTATGTTTTCATTTACTGCCATTACTGCGTCTCGAGACGCATTTGCAAGACTGCCGGCAACAGCTAGACTCTGAATCCTATGCTTCTTGCTTTCCTAGCTCAATTTCACCTTGTCATTTACTCCACTATTTTCTAGCTCTTCTTCTAACATTCGGATGACCTTTCAAGGGCACAACTGAATAAAATACAATGTCCTTGTCAACACCTGTTCACACCTCTAAAACTACACATATCTCTAGTAAAAACTTAATTTTAGATTTTAGATTGATTGATAGTTGGTTGATTGCATTTCTTCTTTTGACATCCACACCAAACTCATGTGCTGTTGTTGTCGTGGTCTTCAGTCCGCAAACTGATGTAATGCAGCTTCGCTTATCAGTCTTCCCTGGCAAGCCATATAGTCTCTGAAAAATTGCTGCAACGTACATCCATTTGAGACCATTTATTGTAGTCTAACCATGTCCTCCTTGTACAATTTACACCCTCATTACCCCACCATTACCAAACTGAATATTAGTTGATGCTACAGAACGTGTCCTATAAGCCGAGCCTTCTGTAAGTCAAATAGTGTCATAGATTTATTTTTTCCTCATCTCGATGCAGTACCTGTTCATATCTAGTCATCTAAAATTCATCATTTGTCTTAACTGTTCACCGTGAACGTTTCGCTTCCATAGAAGGCTGTGCTCTAGACAGATACCTTCAGAATATTCTTCCTTACACTTAGACGTAAATTCGATGTAAACAAATTTCTCTTTCTTCAGAATGCTTTTCTTGTAATTGCGAGTTTGCATTTTGAGTCATTTTTACTTTGGGTATCGTAAGTTATTTTACTGGCACAATTAGTGTCTCATTTCCTGACATAATGTCCTCAGTATCGTCCGATATAATTCAACTGGATTCCATTATCCCTGATTTTCTTTTGTTGGCATTTATCTCATAAACTATTTTCAAGATAATATCCATTCAATTCAACGTTTCTTCAAGGTCATTCTCTTTTTAATTTCTTCTCCCTGATCCTCAATTTTCTTTACAAAATTCTCCTTAGTTTCCTTCACTGCTTGCTTAATGTACAGTCTGAGTAACGTCGGGGAGAGGCTGCAACCCTATCTCATTCCCTTCCATATCCACTTTTTTCTCTTGATATCCTTCGACTCAAATAACTGCACTCTGGGTACTGTTTATTTATTTACCGCATAGCACTAGACATGAAGTACACTCACGAATACATAAATAGACATCAATACAAATAATACATCAAAACAGGTGTTACGCTCTAATGTCCAGTCTCCTTATCCAGTCAAGTCTTGTTCCTATGGCCACGAAAAAGTCGTTTGGGTCACCGAGGTAAGCTGTCAGTTTACACTCTTCGACAGAGTACCGGAAGATCTGGTTCGGCGCTCCACAGTCACAGCTTGCGGTCGACTGCTTGCCCTGTTTGTGCAGGTAGCACACACACTCCCTGTGTCCTGTTCGGTGCGATTTATATTCTTCCACTCATGCCGTGGGAGTCCCTGTAGAGGGTCAGTAAGATATCGCAATTCCAGTAGATCATTCATAGCCTAGATTTCACGCCATTTGCTGTCAATGGTGAAGTTGCAATCAGCAAGCTGTTCGGCCAGTTGCAGAGGTAGATTTCTGGAATGACGCGGTTATTGTCAACCTGAAAATATCTTAATGGATGGGGAGTCGAAGATTATTCGTGATTTTGAAATATTCCTTCAGCAGGCCGTCTTGTCTTCTCAACGGAGAAGGATCTACGATGCCGACTGTTGGAAGCCAGCATAAGGCATTAGTTCTTATGAGACCAGAAATTATTGTCGTGTTTGCCGGCCGGTGTGGCCGAGCGGTTTTAGGCGCTTCAGTCTGGAACCACACGACCGCTACGGTCGCAGGTTCGAATCCTGCCTCGGGCATGGATGCGTGTGATGTCCTTAGGTTAGTTAGGTTTAAGTAGTTCTAAGTTCTAGGGGACTGATGACCTCAGATGTTAATTCCTATAGTGCTCAGAGCCATTTGTTTGTCGTGTTCGCATTCAGCTAAGTGTCTATCTTATTTCCTTTAGGACTTTTCAACCACACAGGAGTGCAAAATTCTGTAATTGAACTCCGAAATTCGAAGTGCATCTGTTGATACTCCCCAAATAGTACTGCAGCGTTTCTGGATAAGATTGTTTCATGTGCTCAATTTCCAAGAAGCTTTTCTTTTCTAGATTCTTCCCGATGCTTTCTGAAATCCAGGTTCGATGTGTGTGGTTAGGCTTAGAACCTGGTTTATGCAGCTCCTGTTTAGTCTGAAACCTGCTTGTTCTACTGTGATGTTTCCCATGATTCTTGTGGATCCCTTGTTTAATATAAGTCATGTTAGGAGTCATTTCAAAGTAATTTAGGTGACTCTGATAGGCTAGCACTATGTAGTTCATATCTACCTCAAGTTTACAATTTGCCGCTTTGTTGTTTAAGTGAAAACTGCTGACTTCGGTTTTAGATAGATTGGGTTTGGGTCTGCACATAGTATTCCATTGAGATTAACAGCTTCAGCACTCCGTAGCTGAAGCTCTAGATCGTCAGGATATACAAATTTCTGTACACTGGTTTCAGATATGACAGAAATACTAAGGTTGAAAAGTGTAGGGGATAATACTGACCCCTGAGGGACTCCATTATTTAATAGGCCTTCTGTGGTTACGAGATTGTCCTTCACATACTCGTAAGTGCCTGTCTCTCCTGTCTCCGTCCGAACAGGTCTCGGAAGGCTCAACGAGACCGACCGACCGCCGAGTCATCCTCACTGACAAGCATCACTTGATGCGGAATCGAGGGGCATGTAGTGAGCATACTGCTCTCCTGGCCGTTATCACGTTTCGTGACCAGAGCCCCTTCTTCTCAGTCAAGTAGCTCTTCAATTGGCCTCACAACAGCTGAGTGCATCCCGCTTGCCAACAGCTCCCGAATGGCCACCTATCTATGTGCTATCCAAGCCCGACAGCGCTTAACCTTGGTGACCTTACGGGAACCGGTGTTACCAGGCAAGGTTGGCAAGGATGCTGGCCAGGTACCTTTCTGAGACCATCTTATTAGTCTCAATATAGTTTGGCAGCGGATGATTCCTATCGGCTTGTAAAAGAGCCCTTCTCTGCACACTGTATAGTAAACGACAGTCAAGTGACAAAGGCTACAGACATCTTCAGTTGTTCCTGAAATCCAGCTTTGATGTGTGTAGTTAGGCTTAGAACCTGGTCTGTGCAGCTTTTGTTTGGTCTGAAAACTGCTTGTTCTGCAAGGATGTTTCTCAGGATGCTTGTGCCTTCCCTGTTTAACAGAAATCTCTGGGTACTACAGTCTAGTTGACGATGATTTTCTAGACACTGGACTCGCATTCGGGAGGACGGCGGTTCAATCCCGCGTCCGGCCATCCTGATTTAGGTTTTCCGTGATTTCCCTAAATCACTCCAGGCAAATGCCGGGATGGTTCCTCTGAAAGGGCACGGCCGACTTCCTTCCCCATCCTTCCATAATCCGATGAGACCGATGACCACGCTGTCTGGTCTCCTTCCCCAAACCAACCAACCAACCAACCAACGATGATTTTCAGTCCTCTGTATTTTATCCCTACTACCTTCAAAATTTCAAAGTGAGTACTCCAGCCGATGTTGTGAGAAGCTTTCCTTAAATATGCATAGGCTATAAATGAGGGTTTGCATTTCTTCAGTCGATCCACTAAGATAGTTTGCTGGGCTAGTATTGCCTTGCGCGTTCCTACATTTCTCTGGAGCCCAAACTGATCTTTCGCGAGGTTGGCTTCTACCAATAGCAATTATAGTAAGAGATGCTGAACTTAGTTGTTCAAGCAACTCAGTTCCAGTTCAAGTTTTCATCAATTTGCACATCCAAAAGATACGTGTGCATCAGTTGTGTGAGCTGGAGGGCGCAGAGAACCGCTAGTCTAGCGGTAGCAGAACAGCTGCTCAGGGCAAATAGCTGTTGACGTGCTAAGTGGAGCGATCGGAAGCGGTTCTCGGCTGTCAGCCCAGGCTGGTTGGTCCTTATTATTCCCATCCCGCTCCTGCTGCTGCTGCCTCTATAGCGAGGAGGGCCGCGTACGCGTAAGGCGACACCCCGCAGAATGCGTGTGTTGTGCGTAGCCGCACAATGGCGGGCCGGAGGAAGCGATCGGCCGCGGGCATTCACGGGCGTCCTCTGCCAAGTGGCCGTGACACATGTCCATGTCCATGTCCGTGTCCGTGTCCGCGGCCGAGAACAGCTAGCCTTAAACATGTTTTGCTAGCAGCGCTAACGTGGCGAGGCGGGGCTATTACAATGGAGCAAGGGGGCGAGGCCACGAGGCCGTCTGGGGCTGCCTTCTACACTCCCATCTTTAACGAGTTCTTTAAGGATTATTACAGCCAGCTGTTGTGGCCGAGTGGTTCTAGGCGCTTTAGTCCGGAATCGGGCTGCTGCTATAGTGGCAGGTTCGAATCCTGCCTCGGGCATGGATGTGTGTGATGTCCTTAGGTTAGTTAGGTTTAAGTAGTTCTAAGTCTAGGGGACTGATGACCTCAGGTGTTAAATCCCATAGTGCTTAGAGCCATTTTTTGATTATTACCAGCACTTAATAAGTCGTGGTTGCAAAATACTGACACGAAGTAATTAATGAATAATGGGAAAACCGGTAGTATACGACCCTGGGGAAGATCAGATTGGTTCTGGATAGGTGTGGAAACTTGCTAAGCAGTAAATCACCATACGAATTATCGTGGAAGATAAAAATCCACGTTTTTTACTACGTTGATTGTAATTTCTTGAAGGTTACAGGGAAAAATGCAGGGAAAGAAAATTTGTTTACAACTTCCACAGGAACCAAACAGCGTTATACGAATCGAAGGAGATGAAAGGGAAGCTGTGTTTGAGAAGGGAGCGAGACTGTATTTAGCTTGTCCCTGATGTATTTAGCTTATCCCTGATGTTATTCGTTGTAACATTGACCAAGCAGTAAAGGAAAACTAGGAGGAATATGAAAAGTTCTCGTAAATGTAAAACCTGTCCGCAGGCTCTGGCCGGACCCTTGTCACCGAGCGACCGCCGTCTCATCCTATGACAATAGCTCATTGTGTGTGATACGGAGGGGCGTTGTCAGTTTTCGTGAAGTGGAGCCGTTACTATCCAGGAAAGTAGCTCCTCCATTGGCCTCATGAGGCTGAGCGTGTCCAGTTCAAGACCTCCCACCAAGCAAAAATCTTCGGCAGTATCGGGAATCGAACCAAGGTCCTCCAGACGGCAGGCAGCCACACTCACTAATCAAGTACGGAGGCGGACCAGTTGAAGTTGATGGTTGTCGATGACGCTGTAAGTATGTCGGTGATGGCAAAGGACTTCGAAGAGCAGTTAATGGAATGGATAGTGACCTGAAAAGAGATTACCACATGAGACTCAACAAAAGTATAATAAGGGTAATGAAATGTATAGAATAAAATCAGGCAATGCTGAGGGGATTAGATAGCAAACCAGAAATTTAAAGTAGTTTTGCTATGAGGCAGTAAAGTAAATGGTGTGGGCCAAAGTAGAGAGATTTTGAATTGTAAGTTGACAGTAACAAGAACAGTATTTCTAATAAAGAGGTATTTCTTAGTATCTAACAAAGATTTAAATGTTGCAAGGTCTTTTCTGAAAGAATGGGAAGCATAGCCTTGTAGGAGATGGAACTTGGACGATAAGCAGTTCAGTCAAGAAGAGAATTGAAGCTTCAAATCGTGGTGCTACAGAAGAATGCTGAAGATCGAAGGGCTAATGAGAAGGCACTCAATCGAATCGAGGGAAAAGAAAATTTTGAAATGTAGTACTAAACAATAATGCGGATGGTTGGAGGGGTAGATCGGATAAGTAATGAAGTGGTACTAAATCAAAGAGGGGAGAAAATAAATTCATGGCGTGATTTGACTTAAAAAAAAACATCAATTTGTTAATGGATGGAAGTCTGTAGAGGAAGACCTAAGCACAGTCACTGTGCTATATGGAAAAGAGTAAGCAGTTTGCAACTCACGAGTGATTGATTCCGTTGATTTCATCCGTTTGTCTACAACTACCTTCCGCCATGATCGACGGTCCCTGTCCCTCAGTGCATGACGTCTGTAGATCTGGCTTAGCTGTGCTTCTTCGTTCGCACAATAACATCAGCACTAGTCGACCTGGTTAGATTTAGAAGGGTTGAAATGTCCCTGACGAATTTGTTATTCAACTCAGGTGACATCTACTGATTCCTGATTGACCCATCCTGCTGTTACTGCTTTTCTGTTGAAGACACAACACTTGCCGCTTCCTTATATACCAGCTGGTCCGCCTCTGGCGACATATACTGGTCATTCCGTACTACATTGGGGTATCTGTATGCTTTTGATCAGATAATGTATTACTTCCTTCCATATACAGGGCTTTTACAAATGATTGAAGCGATTTCATAAGTTCACTGTAGCGCCATTCATTGACATATGGTCACGACACACTACAGATACATAGAAAAAGTTTCACGCGTAGCCCGCGGAAGTCGACGAATAAAGCAAGCAGGGAGCTAAACGTACCACAGCCGACGGTTTGGAAAATCTTACGGAAAAGGCTAAAGCAGAAGCCTTACCGTTTACAATTGCTACAAGCCCTGACGCCCGATGACAAAGTCAAACGCTTTGAATTTTCGGCGCGGTTGCAACAGCTCATGGAAGAGGATGCGTTCAGTGCGAAACTTGTTTTCAGTGATGAAGCAACATTTTTTCTTAATGGTGAAGTGAACAGACACAATGTGCGAATCTGGGCGGTAGAGAATCCTCACGCATTCGTGCAGCAAATTCGCAATTCACCAAACGTTAACGTGTTTTGTGCAATCTCACGGTTTAAAGTTTACGGCCCCTTTTTCTTCTGGGAAAAGCAGGACACGTGTATCTGGACATGCTGGAAAATTGGCTCATGCCACAACTGGAGAACGACAGCGCCGACTTCATCGCCGAGTGTGGGAGGAATTTGATTATCGGCTTGATGTCTGCCGAGTCACTAAAGGGGCACATATCGAATATTTGTGAATGCCTAAAAAAACTTTTTGAGTTTTTGTATGTGTGTGCAAAGCATTGTGAAAATATCTCAAATAATAAAGTTATTGTAGAGCTGTGAAATCGCTTCAATCATTTGTAATAACCCTGTACATCTCGTGAAATGACTGCGGCAGGAAAATCAGGGATATTAGAGGTATCTCATACCGAGGCTTCCTGGCAGCCATTCATCCCACGGACAAGTGGCGAATACAACAGGAAAGAGGAGGGGGGGGGGGGGGGTGATAATGGTACCAGAATTACCTTCCGTTACAAGCGTATGTCGTCGTCGGCACCTTTGCATGTAAATAACTTGTTCCTGTGCCCCGTTCAAATTCAGATATTATATTTCATTTCTAGGGTTCAATGGCTCAATCGGTAAAAACGGAACTCTTACAGAATCGGATCGATTTGTCGTCTGTCTGTCTGTCTGTCCGACAGTTCAAAACGCTTTTTCTCAGGAACGGGTACAGTATAAAATTGAAATGTCAGTTGCTAAGATCTATAGTCACTTGGTGGTGTAGTTAATGTAAGCTCCTAGGTCAATGCATATAAATGATACGGTCATCTACAATGAAGCGCGGAAGAAACTGGTATAGGCATTCGTATTCAAATACAGAGATATGTAAACAGGTAGAATACTTCGCTGTGGCCGGCTACGCCTATAAAAGACAAGTGTCTGGTGCAGTCGTTGCGTCGGTTACTGCTGCTACAATAGCAGGTTATCAAGATCTAAGTGAGTTTGAACGTGGTCTTATATTTGGTGCACGAGAAACGGCACACAGCACCTCCGAGGTAGCGATGAAATGCAGATTTTACCGTACGACCATTTCACAAGTGTACCGTGAACATCAAGTCTTCGACATCCCTGCGCCCAGAAAAATACCCTGTAAGAACGGGACCAACGACGGCTGAAGCGAATCGTATATCATCGATATGGGCTTTCGGAGCCGAAGGCCCACTCGTGTACCCTTGCTGACTGCACGACACAAAGCTTTACGTCTCGCCTGGGCCCGTCAACACCGAAATTCGTATGTTTATTACTGGAAACATGTTGCCTAGTCGAACTAGTCTCGTTTCAAATTGTATCGAGTGGATGTACGTGTACGGGTATGGAGTCAACCTCATGAATCCATGGACCCTGCATGTCAGCAGTGGACGGTGGAGGCTCTGTAATGGTGTGCGGCGAGGGCAGTTGAAGTGATATAGGCCCCCTGGGCAGTACCCGTGGTCTAGGGGTAGCGTCTTTGATTCATAATCGAAACATCTTCGGTCCCGGGTTCGATCCCCGCCACTGCCTGAATTTTGATAAATAATCAGCATTGGCGGCCGAAGACTTCCTGCATAAGAAGTCAGCCTCATTCTGCCAACGGCCTTGTCAAAGAGGGCGGAGGAGCGGATAGAGGTTCAGGGCACTCTCTCGTCCTAGGTGTGGGAAATTGCCCCTAAAGGCGGAAGAATCAGCAATGATCAACGACATGAGGATGCAGAAGGCAACGGAAACCACTGCGTTAAAGACACGTAACGTGTATCCACAGAACATGTGGCCTGTAATTGAAGAAGTGTCATGATGATCTCACCATTGGCAAAAGATTCCGCAATAGTCCCCCATTCGGATCTCCGGGAGGCGACTGCCAAGGGGGAGGTTACCATGAGAAAAAGATTGAATATTCTACGAAAGGATAACGTTCTACGAGTCGGGGCGTGGAATGTCAGAAGCTTGAACGTGGTAGGGAAACTAGAAAATCTGAAAAGGGAAATGCAAAGGCTCAATCTAGATATAGTAGGGGTCAGTGAAGTGAAGTGGAAGGAAGACAAGGATTTCTGGTCAGATGAGTATCGGGTAATAACAACAGCAGCAGAAAATGGTATAACAGGTGTAGGATTCGTTATGAACAGGAAGGTAGGGCAGAGGGTGTGTTACTGTGAACAGTTCAGTGACCAGGTTGTTCTAATCAGAATCGACAGCAGACCAACACCGACAACGATAGTTCAGGTATACATTCCGACGTCGCAAGCTGGAGATGAACAGATAGAGAAAGTGTATGAGGATATTGAAAGGGTAATGCAGTATGTAAAGGGGAACGAAAATATAATAGTCATGGGCGACTGGAACGCAGTTGTAGGGGAAGGAGTAGAAGAAAAGGTTACAGGAGAATATAGGCTTGGGACAAGGAATGAAAGAGAAGAAAGACTAATTGAGTTCTGTAACAAGTTTCAGCTAGTAATAGCGAATACCCTGTTCAAGAATCACAAGAGGAGGAGGTATACTTGGAAAAGGCCGGGAGATACGGGAAGATTTCAATTAGATTACATCATGGTCAGACAGAGATTCCGAAATCAGATACTGAATTGTAAGGCGTAACCAGGAGCAGATATAGACTCAGATCACAATATAGTAGTGATGAAGAGTAGGCTGAAGTTCAAGACATTAGTCAGGAAGAATCAATACGCAAAGAAGTGGGATACGGAAGTACTAAGGAATTACGAGATACGTTTGAAGTTCTCTAACGCTATAGATACAGCAATAAGGAATAGCGCAGTAGGCAGTACAGTTGAAGAGGAATGGACATCTCTAAAAGGGCCATCACAGAAGTTGGGAAGGAAAACATAGGTACAAAGAAGGTAGCTGCGAAGAAACCATGGGTAACAGAAGAAATACTTCAGTTGATTGATGAAAGGAGGAAGTACAAACATGTTCCGGGAAAATCAGGAATACAGAAATACAAGTCGCTGAGGAATGAAATAAATAGGAAGTGCAGGGAAGATAAGACGAAATGGCTGCAGGAAAAATGTGAAGACATCGAAAAAGATATGATTGTCGGAAGGACAGACTCAGCATACAGGAAAGTCAAAACAACCTTTGGTGACATTAAAAGCAACGATGGTAACATTAAGAGTGCAACGGGAATTCCACTGTTAAATGCAGAGGAGAGAGCAGATAGGTGGAAAGAATACATTGAAAGCCTCTATGAGGGTGAAGATTTGTCTGATGTGATAGAAGAAGAAACAGGAGTCGATTTAGAAGAGATAGGGCATCCAGTAATAGAATCGGAATTTAAAAGAGCTTTGGAGGACTTACGGTCACATAAGGCAGAAGGGATAGATAACTCCGTCAGAATTTCTAAAATCATTGGGGGAAGTGGCAACAAAATGACTATTCACGTTGGTGTATAGAATATATGAGTCTGGCGACATACCATCTGACTTTCGGAAAAGCATCATCC
Source organism: Schistocerca americana (assembly GCF_021461395.2). Lineage (NCBI taxonomy): Eukaryota > Metazoa > Arthropoda > Insecta > Orthoptera > Acrididae > Schistocerca > Schistocerca americana. The sequence goes on from NC_060127.1 coordinate 52,567,752, forward strand.
ACACAATTCCAAAGAGGGCAAGAGCTGGCAAGTGCGAGAATTATCGCACAATCAGCTTAACAGCTCATGCATCGAAGCTGCTTACAAGAATAATATACAGAAGAATGGAAAAGAAAATTGAGAATGCGCTAGGTGACGATCAGTTTGGCTTTAGGAAAAGTAAAGGGACGAGAGAGGCAATTCTGACGTTACGGCTAATAATGGAAGCAAGGCTAAAGAAAATTCAAGACACTTTCATAGGATTTGTCGACCTGGAAAAAGCGTTCGACAATATAAAATGGTGCAAGCTGTTCGAGATTCTGAACAAAGTCGGGGTAAGCTATAGGGAGAGACGGGTCATATACAATATGTACAACAACCAAGAGGGAATAATAAGAGTGGACGACCAAGAACGAAGTGCTCGTATTAAGAAGGAAAAAGCGTTCGACAATATAAAATGGTGCAAGCTGTTCGAGATTCTGAACAAAGTCGGGGTAAGCTATAGGGAGAGACGGGTCATATACAATATGTACAACAACAACAACCAAGAGGGAATAATGAGAGTGGACGACCAAGAACGAAGTGCTCGTATTAAGAAGGGTGTAAGACAAGGCTGTAGCCTTTCGCCCCTACTCTTCAATCTGTGCATCGAGGAAGCAATGATGGAAATAAAAGAAAGGTTCAGGAGTGGAATTAAAATACAAGGTGAAAGGATATCGATGATACGATTCGCTGATGACATTGCTGTCCTGAGTGAAAGTGAAGAAGAATTAAATGATCTGCTGAACCGAATGAACAGTCTAATGAGTACACAGTATGGTTTGAGAGTAAATCGGAGAAAGACGAAGGTAATGAGAAGTAGTAGAAATGAGAACAGCGAGAAACTTAACATCAGGATTGATGGTCACGAAGTCAGTGAAGTTAAGGAACTCTGCTACCTAGGCAGTAAAATAACCAATGACGGATGGAGCAAGGAGGACATCAAAAGCAGACTCGCTATGGCAAAAAAGGCATTTCTGGCCAAGAGAAGTCTACTAATATCAAATACCGGCCGTAATTTGAGGAAGAAATTTCTGAGGATGTACGTCTGGAGTACAGCATTATATGGTAGTGAAACATGGACTGTGGGAAAACCGGAACGGAAGAGAATCGAAGCATTTGAGATGTGGTGCTGTAGACGAATGTTGAAACTTAGGTGGACTGATAAGGTAAGGAATGAGGAGGTTCTATGCAGGAAATGAATATGTGGAAAACGCTGATAAGGAGAAGGGACAGGATGATAGGACATCTGCTAAGACATGAGGGAATGACTTCCATGGTACTAGAGGGAGCTGTAGAGGGCAAAAACTGTAGAGGAAGACAGAGATTGGAATACTTCAAGCAAATAATTGAGGACTTAGGTTGCAAGTGCTACTCTGAGATGAAGAGGTTATCACAGGAAAGGAATTCGTGGCGGGCCGCATCAAACCAGTCAGTAGACTGATGACCAAAAAGAAAAGGTCCCCTGATATGTCTAGATACGACTCTGACAGGTGACACGTAAGTAAGCATCCTGTCTGATCACCTTCATTCATTCATGTCCAGTGTGCATTCCGACGGATTTGGGGAATTCCAACAGGACAATGCGCCATCCCGCACGTTGAGAATTGCTACAGAGTGGCTCCAGGAACACTCTTCTGAGTCATACACTTCCCCTGGCCACCGAACTCCTCAGACATGAACGTTATTGAGCATATCTGGGAATGCCTTGCAAAGTATTGTTCAGGAGAGTTCTCCACCCTCTCGAACTCCTACGTATTTATGGACAGCCCTGCAGGATTCATGATGCTAGTTCCCTCCAGCACTACTTCAGGCATTAGACGAGTCCATGACACATCCTGTTGCGGCACTTCTGCGTGCTTGTGGGGTCCCTACACGATACTATGAGGATGTACCAGTTTCTTTCGCTCTCCAGTGTGTATGACACGAAAAAAGTATTTCTTTTGAAACGTGAAACTGAAACATTCTCAAAAGTCTTGAAATCCGTGGGACCGGTATCTTGTCAATATCAATGTAGATAATAGGCAATAATCATCAAGAAGCTAGATTCCCTGGATAGGTGAACTGTCTACATACATAATGAAGTCCTATTAGCACCTAGCCAATTTTTCTCTCTCCGGAGTACAGACAGAAAGGGGTGGCGCGGAATGGGTATTGTCCACGTAGGGCGGACACTGGCCATGCATGGTGACAGGCATCCGGCAGGTACTTTGCGGTAAGTCCGCCGCTGCTTGGGAGACGGGCAGGTCAGAGGCGGCGGTGACACAGCCCGGTGTAACGTCGCCGTGAATGGCGATCCGTGCACCCGACACCCGACCAGAGCCGTGCTTTGTGGCCCTAAGTGGCGGAACCCAACACCGCCTCAAGTGGCCGCCTGCGATGCTCGACGCGCGTTGGCGGACCCCCGCGACAGCGCATCGGCAGCCACCGAAACGATCTATTACCGGGTCCGGCGCACCGCGCCACGTCAGCTCAGCCGGATTTCATTTATACAGGGTGCATCAAAAAGAACTATTCGATTTGACACGTCTATATTTCGGAAACTACACTGATGGCCATTAAAATTGCTACACCAAGAAGAAATGCAGATGATAAACGGGTATTCATTGGACAAACATATTTTAATATATTATACTAGAACTGACATGTGATTACATTTTCACGCAATTTGGGTGCATAGATTCTGAGAAATCAGTACCCAGAACAACCACCTCTGGCCGTAATAACGGCCTTCGTACGCCTGGGCATTGGGTCAAACAGAGCTTGGATAGCGTGTACAGGTACAGCTGCCCATGGAGCTTCAACACGATACCACAGTTCATCAAGAGTAGCGACTGGCGTATTGTGACGAGCCAGTTGCTCGGCCACCATTGACCAGACGTTTTCAATTGGTGAAAGATCTGGAGAATGTGCTGGCCAGGGCAGCAGTAGAACATTTTCTGAATCCAGAAAGGCCCTACAGGACCTGAAACATGCGGTCGTGCATTATCCTGCTGAAATGTAGGGGTTCGCAGGGATCGAATGAAGGGAGGGCCACGGGTTGTAACACATCTGAAATGTAACGTCCACTGTTCAAAGTGCCGTCAATGCGAACAAGAGGCGACAGAGACGTGTAACCAATGGCCCCCCGTATCATCACGTCGGCTGATACGCCAGTATGGCGATGACGAATACACGCTTCCAATGTGCGTTCACCGCAATGTCGACAAACAAGGATGCGACCATCATGATGCTGTAAACAGAACCTGGTTCACCCGAAAAAATGACGTTTTGCTATTCGTGCGCCCAGGTTCGTCGTTGAGTACACCATCGTAGGCGCTCCTGTCTGTGATGCAGCGGCAATGGTAACCGCAGCCGTCGTCTCCGAGCTGATAGTCCATGCTGCTGCGAACGTCGTCGAACTGTTCGTGAAGATGGTTGTTGTCTTGCAAATGTCCCCATCTGTTGACTCAGGGATCGAGACGTGGCTGCTCGATCCGTTACATCCAAGCGGATAAGATGCCTGTCATCTGGACTGCTAGTGATACGAGGCCGTTGGGATCCAGCACGGCGTTCCGTATTACCCTCCTGAACCCACCGATTCCATATTCTGCTAACAGTCATTGGCTCTCGACCAATGCGAGGAGCAATATCGCGATACGATAAACCGCAATCGTGACAGGCTACAATCCGACCTTTATCAAAGTCGGAAACGTGATGGTACGCATTTTTCCTCCTTACACGAGCCATCACAACAACGTTTCACCAGGCAACGCCGGTCAACTGCTTTTTGTGTATGAGAAATCGGTTGGAAGCTTTCCTCATGTCAGCACGTTGTAGGTGTCGCCACCGGCGCCAACCTTGTGTGAATACTCTGAAGAGCTAATCATTTGCATATCACAGCATCTTCTTCCCGTCGGTTAAATTTCGCGTCTGTAGCACGTCATCTTCGTGGTGTAGCAATTTTAATGGCCAGTAGTGTAATAAACTTATACAATGAATTGTGTTTTTTCATGAACGATAAACTCGAAAAGGTCTTTTTTCATACCCTTTCATAGGTGCTCACTACCCCCCCCCCCCCCTTGAGATGCACGGCATATGTCAATGCAGTATTCAAATTGTTCCCACACTGCAGCGAGCATGTCTGAGTTACAGCTTCCACAGCTGCTGTTATTGAATGTCTCATTTCAGTCATTGTTGTTGGTAAGGGAGGCACACAGACAAGAAATAATCACATACAATCATGTGCCGGCCGGAGTGGCCGTGTGGTTCAAGGCGCTTCATTCTGGAGCCGAGCGACCGCTACGGTCGCAGGTTCGAATCCTGCCTCGGGCATGGATGTGTGTGATGTCCTTAGGTTAGTTAGGTTTAATTAGTTCTAAAGTTCTAGGCGACTGATGACCTCAGAAGTTAAGTCGCATAGTGCTCAGAGCAGTTTTAACCAGTATCGGGAATCGAACCAAGCTCCTCTACAGGGCAGGCAGCCACACTCACTAATCAGCTACGGAGGCGGACCAATTAAAGTTGAAGGTTGCCGATGACTGTGTAAGTCTGCCGGTGATGGCAGAAGAGTTGGAAGAGCAGTTGTATGGAATGGATAGTGTCGTGAAAAGGATTATCACACGAGACTCAACAAGAAAGATGGCCAGTCTGAGTGACCGAGCGGTTCTAGGCGCTTCAGTGCGGAACCGCACTGCTGCTACTGTCGCAGGTTCGAATCCTACCTCGGGCATGGATGTGTGCGATGTCCTGAAGTTAGTTTGGTTTAAGTAGTTCTTGGGGACTTATGACCTCAGATGTAAAGTCCCATAGTGATTATAGCCATTTTCGCCCTGCCAGTGCTGGAGTACAGCAGGAAGGCAATTTTAAGTCCCGGCTTTGCAGTCCTGCACACTGAAGAGGAAACAAGTCGACGAGCATGTTCTCAGAATCTTCAAATTTGGGGATCTGTACTGGGAAGGACGGACGTCAGTATAGCACCTACCAATGTCAGATTGATTCCATATTTTTAGATTTCCAGAAGGCTTTCGACACTGTTCCTCACAAGCGTCTTCTAATGAAACTGCGTGTCTACGGAGTATCGCCTCAGCTGTGCTACTGGATTCGTGATTTCCTGTCAGAAACGTCACAACTCGTAGTAATAGACGGAAAGTCGTCGAGTAAAACAGAAGTAATATCCGGCGTTCTCCAAGGAAGAGTTATAGGCCTTCTAGTGTTCCTGATCTATATTAACGACATAGGAGACAATCTGAGTAGCCGTCTTAGATTGTTTGCAGATGATGCTGTCATTTACCGTCTTGTAAAGTCATCAGATGATCAAAACGACTGGCAGAATTATTTAGACAAGATATCTGTATGACCTCAGAAAAGTGGCACTTGACCCTGAACAAAGCAAAGTGCGAAGTTATTCACATGAGTACTAAAAGACATCAGCTAAATTTCGATTACGCGATAAGTCACACAAATCTGAGGGCTGTAAATTCAACTAAATACTTAGGGATTACAATTACAAATAAGCTAAATTGTAACGATCACACAGATAATATTGTAGGTGGAGCAAACCAAAGACTGCGATTCACTGGCGGAAGACTTAGAAGGCGCAACAGGTCTACCAAAGAGACTGCTTACACTACTCTTGTCCGCCCTATTCTGCAGTACTGTTGTGAGGTGTGGGATCCGCATCAGGTGGGACTGACGGATGACATCGAAAAAGTACACAGAAGGGCAGCTCGTTTTCTATTATCGCGAAATAGGGGAGATAGTGTCACAGACATGATACGTGAACTGGAGTGGCAATCATTTTTCGTTGCGACGGGTTTTTCTCATGAAACTTCAATCACCAGTTTTCTCCTCCGATTGCGAAAACATTGTGTTGGCACCCACCTGCATAGGGAGAAATGATCATCACGATAAAATAAGAGAAATCAGGGCAGAAAGAGTTAAGTGCTCGTTTTTCCCGCGTGCCGTTCGAGAGTGGAACGGTAGAGAGACAGCATGAAGGTGGTTCATTGAACCCTCTGCCAGGCGCTTTATTGTGAATAGCAGAGTAATCACGTAGATGTAGATGCAGATGAACGTCACAGCGGCGTCTTGATTTCTGGCATATGCAACCCTCACCACTGTACTCGTGTTCGCTCCCCTTCTGGTGTCTGGTGTTGGCTGCAGCACCCCGTCACTGCTGTGCTGTACGGCCGTTCCACTGGCTGGGAGCGCGCGGGCTGCGGCCGGCGTTGCAGCGTGGGTTCCCCGCGGCCGCGGGCGCCGCCAGCTGATCGATAATTGGCCCGCGGCTGGTTTGGCTGAGGCGCCGCGACGCCGTAATTGCCCTCTCGAGGCGGCCGCGCGGCGTCGAGTGGTCGCTGACGGCGGCGCGCCGCGGCGTTTGACATGCTAATAAGGCGGCCGCGCCAGAAGTGCTGAGTTTTCGGGAACTGGCCCACTCGGCCGCCAGGACGCGCCCGGCCGACCGCGCTAGCGCCTGAATATTGCATGAGCCGCGGGTGCAGCCGCGCTCCGTGGCGTCGCGGCGTCGTAGAGTCACACCGAGGTCTCAGCTGGTCAAGCTGGCCTCCCAGACCGGGGTATCCCACGTATGAGGACTGTCCACACAGTATCTCGCCTAAAACGAAAGGTACACAGGAGAGTCAGTTGGCTGATTTGAGGGAGGGGACGAAACAGCGAGGTCACCGTCCCCATCGCACTAGGAAAGGATAAGGAAGGAAGTTGGCTGTGCCCTCTCAAAGGAAGCATCCCAGCATATGTCTGAAGCGATTTAGGGAAACGTCGGAAAACCCTAAAACAAGATGGCCAGACTAGGGTTTGAACCGAATGCAAGTCCAGTGTGCTAGCCACTGAGCTACCTCGCTCGGTGCATAGGAGGGGTGGAGGAAACTAAATGTTAATGCATCAGGATTGTCCTTTAGAAAGCTCGCTCCTGCGAAACGCAACTCACCATTTTTTCACATGATATCTTGCGAACCATGGATGAAGGGTATCAGACGGATGCCATATTCCTTGAGTTCCTGAAAGCGTTTGACTCGGTGCCCCACTGCAGACTCCTAACTAAGGTACGAGCATATGGGATTGGTTCCCAAATATGTAAGTGGCTCGAAGACTTCTTAAGTAATAGAACCCAGTACGTTGTCCTCGATGGTGAGTGTTCATCGGAGGTGAGGATATTATCTGGAGTGCCCCAGGGAAGTGTGGTAGGTCCACTGTAGTTTTCTATCTACATAAATGATCTTTTGGGTAGGGTGGATAGCAATGTGCGGCTGTTTGCTGATGATGCTGTGGTGTACGGGAAGGTGTCGTCGTTCAGTGACTATAGGAGGATACAAGATGACTTGGACAGAATTGGGGTTGGTGTAAAGAATGGAAGCTAACTCTAAATATAGATACATGTAAATTAACGCAGATGAATAGGAAAAAGATTCCCGTAATGTTTAAATACTCCATTAGTAGTGTAGCGCTTGACACAGTCACGTCGATTAAATATTTGGGCGTAATACTGCAGAGCGATATGAAGTGGGACAAGCATGTAATGGCAGTTGTGGGGAAGGCGGATAGTCGTCTTCGGTTCATTGGTAGAATTTTGGGAAGATGTGGCTCATCTGTAAAGGAGACGGCTTATAAAACACTAATACGATCTATCCTTGAGTACTGCTCGAGCGTTTGGGATCCCTACCAGGTCGGATTGAGGCAGGACATAGAAGCAATTCAGAGGCGGGCTGCTAGATTTGTTACTGGTAGGTTTGATCATCACGCGAGTGTTACGGAAATGCTTCAGGAACTCGGGTGGGAGTCTCTAGATGAAAGGAGGCGTTCTTTTCGTGAATCGCTACTGAGGAAACTTAGAGAACCAGCATTTGAGGCTGCCTGCAGTACAATTTTACTGCTGCCAACTTACATTTCGCGGAAAGACCACAAAGATAAAATATGAGAGATTAGGGCTCGTACAGAGGCATATAGGCATTCATTTTTCCCTCGTTCTGTTTGGGAATGTAACAGGGAGAGAAGATTCTTGTTGTGGTACGAGGTACCCTCCGCTACACACCGTATGGTGGATTGCGGAGTATGTATGTAGATGTAGAGGGGAAAGTAGTAGGCACCCGTTGAGGTGAAGAATACAACATAGTTTAAACTGTATGAAGTTTTAACGGCGTAAAGAAAGGCAGGCCAGAAACTGAATGGGCAGCCACCCAAGAGAACAGGTGAGGAGGGCGTCTGGTCGGTTTGGAAGCTGCTAGCAGAAGAGAGCGAACGGCGTGTCCGCCCCCGGCAGCCGGCCGAGGTTCCACCCCCACTTGACCACCTCAAGGCCTCCGTATTGGTCGGTCAGATCCTAAGACGCGTAGTTCGGTAGCGCTACCTCGTCAGCAACACGTGAGTTTAGCTGCTGCTGATGGTTCAACACGTGAGTTTCACGGTGGTTCCGGCCAACGTGACTGAGACGCTGCAACTTACCGCCAGGCAGAAGGTACTGACGAACATCAAGTGAAATAATAAAAATAAAATTTTATACTAATAAATCCATTCAGTATCAGTCCTCACTGTACGGAAATGACACTTCACAGGTTGAGAAGGTATGTCATGTTATTTCAGTGATTGCAAAATCGACTCATATTGGCAAAAAACTGCCGGCCGCTGTGGTCAAGCGGTTCTAGGCGCTTCAGTCCGGAACCACGCGGCTGCTACGGTCGCAGGTTCGAATCCTGTCTCAGGCATTGTTGTGTGTGTTAGGTTACTTAGGTTTAAGTAGTTCTAAGTCCAGGGGACTGATGACCTCAGATGTTAAGTCCCATAGTGCTTAGAACCATTTGGATGGCAAACAACTTTGCAGTACGAGTCCACTTACCAGTGTATTGTTGTACCTTGTCCAGCCTGGACTCATGCACTGATTCGGTTGGGAAGCGTGGCATAAGTCCGTTGTATGCTCTCCTGTGGAAAGTTGGCCCAAAACTGTTGACACTGGTGCTCTATATGCTGGATACTAGCAATGGGGTGGAGCTGACATGGCATACAGTTTCACACAAAGGCGCTGCAGTCATGGGCTGTGCAGCTGGTCCCGGCGGAGGTCCGAGTCCACCCTCGGTCATGGGCGTGTGTGTTTGTCCTTAGGATAATTTAGGTTAAGTAGTGTGTAAGCTTAGGGACTGATGACCTTAGCAGTTAAGTCCCGTAAAATTTCACACACATTTGAACATTTTTTTGAACAGTTCGACACATTCTCTTCGCAACAGATCTGAGGATGACATCATGCTGACATTTCATAGAGACACAAGCCATCTGTGGAGCAGCATTAGCCTGTTGAAAAACCGCCCTGCCATACTGTTGTATGAGAGGTAACCTGTGACGTACTTTCGTGCCGTCAGAATTCTCTCAATCACTATAAGTCCTGACTTGAAGTATCCAATGGCTCCAATGCTGTATAAGCAAACTGAAGCATCCAAAAGATGTGGTCAGATTTCATTTTACTTTGTACACGTACACACCATCAGCAGGTATGCCTACATAAATGATTAGAGTTGGAATACTCTGTGACAATTAGAACTGCTAAAGAAGTCAATCAGTGTTGGAGGTGTTTAGTGTTGTTACCAGTGCTGGTAAGGTAGGTGAGGTGCATGAATGGGGTCAGATATAGAGTGATAACTATGAAAGACACGGAAATGGCACGAAACCGTGTGTCACAGCTTTTTCAACATGTGACAGAATTTGAAAAGGGCATAGATGTCATTTCCGTTTGGCTGGCTGAATCGAGCTGTGGTCAGATTTGTGGAACATTAGGACGTGACAGTAGCCCAATGTTGGACAGCAAGGACTTTGGGAGTCAGGTGTACTCATTGTCGAGGCTCTGGCTGATAACACCTGATCACGAAAGGGGTGGAAAGCCGTACTGGCTCCAAACATATCGTACCTCTTCACATCTGCACCTTCCATCAAAGAACAAATGATGCACTCTCTGCGACGTCATGTGACATCCCGCACCATTGGTCAGAGACTAGTAAGAGCATAACTAGGGAATTACTATCCCATATATAAGCTGCCAGTAATACCAACAAACGGATGAGTTCCTGGTCGTACCATAACTGTGATGCATGGACTACTGATGAATTGCGTCGCATTGTGGTTAGTGCTGAATCATGTTTTTGCACCATCACGGATGACCATCGTTGGCGAATATGACGGCCACCTGGAGAGAAGTCCAATTCTTTCAATGTTTTGAAGAGGCACAGCGGCATTACTCTTGGTGTTATGTTGTGGGGTGCCATTGGGTATGTTTTCGGGGCACAGTTGGCAGCGATTGGGAGAGCTCTGACAGTATCCCCGTATGTCACGGACATCCTGCACCCTTATGTGTTACCAGTAATGCGACAGTATCGTGGTATCATTTTTCAACAGGACAATGCTCGTCTATTCATGGCACGCGTCCTTATGAAGTATCTGTGTGATTTTGAGGTACTCTCTTGGACGGCAAGTTACCCAGATGTGCCTCCCGGTGGAACTCGTGTGAGACCAGCTCGGATGTCCTGGTACGAGCAGCCAGGATACTGAGAACCAGTTACAACAGTTGTGGATCAGCTTGCTGCAGAAGAGGGTACTACACCTTTATGACAGCCTTACCAACCGAAACAGTGAATGCATATAGTCCAGAGGGAGTGACACGTCGTACTGAGAAGAGGGCTCATACTGTCAACTTCTTTGCAAATTTGTTTCGTTTTTGCCATTACAGTATTGCAATAACAAGAAATGTCCTCTCAAATTTCGTGAAGTTCCCCCTTCATTTCTGGGTTGTTCACCTTTTTGTCTGACAGTGTAAACGTGAGAAACCCTGAATTGTTCTAACAAGCATCTGTACATGAAGCGGACATTTCACCATGATAAAACATGCATCAGACCGTACACGATATGAGACATCGCCATGTGTGATAGCTGTCCCATTCTCTGCTGGCCAACAGACAAGCATGCTAACTACAGAATTCCATATACATATATATGGTATCTGTTGTTTCGAGTATGTGTGAAAGACCAGATACGACTTATATATAGTAACAGTGGTGACAGCCAATGATCACTTCAGTGCAGATTTCACACCAATATCGAACTCCTGCCGTATTTGACGAAATGCCACAAGTAATGAGACTGATGAGCAGGGGCACTACATCAGTAGTCTGTGGTGTAAGTTGAGAATTAGGGTCTGACGGGAGGCGTGCTAGGGTAGTCCTGTGCAGTCGTGGTGACTACAGTGGAAAGGCGGTGTAGTGGTCAGCATACCTGCCCAGTAAACAGAGGACTGCCTGCCCGCTTAGCCATGCAGTCTAACCCATAGGCCGGCACGGTAGCTCAGCGTGTTCGGTCAGAGGGTTTGCTACCGTCAGTAAAAATTAAAAAAAAACCTGGTCAACAGCTCAACACTGAGCTTGAAAGGGTGTCTTGGGACATCCGCACCAAACAAAACCACGAACAAAAAAATTTAAAAAAACGCACTGCTTTCCGTGCGGGAAAGCCTGCCGGTCCTTGGCACGAATCCGCCCGGCAGATTAGCGTCGAGGTCCGGTGTACTGGCCAGTCTGTGGATGATGTTTAAAGCGATTTTCCGTCTGCCTCGGCGAATACGGGCTGGTTCACGTTATTCCGCCTCAGTTACACTATGTCGGCGAATGCAGCTCAAACACAATCTCCACGTATGCGTACACCATAATTACTCTACCACACAAATGTCGGGTTTACACTCGTCTGGTGCGAAACTTTCCCGGAAGGGGGCGTCCACTGGGGGCCGAACCGCACAATTACCCTGGGTTCGGTGTGGGGCGATGGTGGGGTGAGTGGACTGCTGTAGCCTGTTGTGGGGTTGTGTGCCACTGAGAGCTACGGCGGGGACGAAGCCTCTCCGTTGTATTTAGGTCCCCAGTTCAATACAGTATAATACAAGCAGAAAATTCATGTTAGAATCCCAGTCTGACACAAATTTTCAGATTGTCCCATTGATCCAAATCAAGGCCCACTGACAGTTAATTCCGTAATTCCTTTTGGTCTTGAACCTTACCCGTTGCGAGATGGCCTTTAGTTAAGCTCGATCAGGTTAAAGCGCTAACATTCGCTGAGTGGTTCCCCTTGAGTTGTTAGTCGTAGTAAATAGGAAGCGCGGGCACAGTTTAGATAGCAGGGAGGGCCCCCTAGAGCAGGGCAGCCCCGGCACACGCCGCTTCACAACCGCCCCCATTGCCCGCTCTGTCCGCGCGTAATTGGATGTTTGCGGCGGCGCTGACATATTGTAACCGTCGCCACCCCAGGCCAGCACGACGTGCACTGTTCGCGCAATTTGCGACGACAGCCTGATTAGAAATCCCGCCCCGCGCTGCCTAGTGCCTGGCGTGGCGTGCGAAATGGTACGCTACGGTAGACTACGGTACTCTGCGGTGTGGCGTGCCCGGTACACTCTTTGCAGTATTGGCGTCAAGTGCGAACTGTTGCTAGCACCGCATCCGCTTAGTCACCCCCTCCTTCTCTCCATCTCTCTCTCTCTCTCTCTCTCTCTCTCACACACACACACACACACACACACACAAACACACACACACACACACACACACACACACACACACACAATCTCTCTCTCTCTCACACATATATACTGAGGTGGCAAAACAGAGCGATATGCACATATACAAATGGCGGTAGTACACAAGGTATAAAAGGGCATCAAGGTATAAAAGGAATCAATAACATAGAGATCTGGTGAATGCGGTGCCCAGGGAAGGTGAGGAAATTCATACTTGTGCTCACAAAACCTGATCTGGACACCGCAAGCTTTGTGAATACTGGAACATAGCATCACCATTTGGAAACAAACATTGTGCCAAAACGGGAACACAGTATTTGCATACTAACCAACGGACCCATGGAATTCGACGACATGTCTGACCAAACCATCGTTGACCCTCCGTCAAGTTACACAATTAGGCGCAATGTGTAAATGATTAGAGTTGCAATTCTTTGTGACAGGCGGAGCTGCTACAAGAGTGTAGTTTGTGCTTCGTGTTGTTACCAGGCCAGGTACAGTATGTAAGGGGCATGAACAAGGTCACATATTCAGTGGTATCTGTGAATGACACAGAAATGGCACGCAAGCGTGTGAGACAGCGTTGTCAGCACGTGACAGAGTTTGAAAGGGGCCTCATTGTCGTTCTCCATTTGACCAGCAGATCGAATCGCTCTGTGCCCAGGTTTGTGTAACATTGTAACTTTTGTTACTGTTATTCTAGCTTGCATTCTCCACTGATGAATAGCATTTTTAACTTCATTCCGTTGGTGTATTCACACAAATCGTCAATTGTGGTCAAGATAAATGGGACACTCTCTACACATTGTTTTTAACCTTTTTCTCAGATATATCGGAAAATTATTTTTTAAAAACCTTATATGCTTTAACAAAAGCACTGCTGACCATTTATGCTCTTCTGTTCATTTTTTCATGCTGCCCTTTTACCTATTGTCTTCGACCAACTAGCACTATAAAAAGTCGACAACTTGATATGTAACTCTTTTTGTTCTTTGTGTTGGTTATACAGTATTTTGTGTGTGTCTTATTGTGATTGATAATGAAGAGTGCGTTCGAACTGGTGCTGTTAACTTCTCCCACTTATTGTTGAAGTTTACCTGCAGCAGAGACGAACAGTACACCATAACGCTATAGTTTGCAAAGGTAAATTTGTGGACAATTGTAATTCTGTCAGAGACAGCAAAGGACTTGGAAGAGCAGCTGAACGGAATGGACAGTGTCTTGAAAGGAGGATATAAGATGAACACCAACAAAAGCAAAACAAGGATATGGAATGTAGTCGAAGTAAGTCGGGTGATGCTGAGGGAATTAGATTAGGAAATGAGACGCTTAAAGCAGGAAATGAGTTTTGCTATTTGGGGAGTAAAATAACTGATGATGGTCGAAGTAGAGAGGATATAAAATGCAGACTGGCAATGGGAAGGAAAGCGTTTCTGAAGAAGAGAAACTTGTTAACATAGAGTATAGATTTAAGTGTCAGGAAGTCGTTTCTGAAAGTATTTGTATGCAGTGTAGCCATGTATGGAAGTGAAACATAGACGATAAATAATTTAGACAGGAAGAGAATAGAAGCTTTAGAAATCTGGTGCTACAGAAGAATGTTGAAGATTAGATGGGTAGATCACGTAACTAATGAGGAGGTATTGAATAGAATTGGGGAGAAGAGGAGTTTGTGGCACAACTTGACTAGAAGAAGGGATCGGTTGGTAGGACATGTTCTGAGGCATCAAGGGATCACAAATTTAGCATTGGTGGTCAGTGTGGAGGGTAAAAATCGTATAGGGAGACCAAGAGATGAATACACTAAGCAGATTCAGAAGGATGTAGGTTGCAGTAAGTACTGGGAGATGAAGAAGCTTACACAGGATAGAGTAGCATGAAGACCTGCATCAAACCAGTCTCAGGACTGAAGACCACAACAACAACAACAATGGCTTCCATTGACACGTATTATTTTCCGTTTTCCTAGTTTAATACCGTAATATAGGCAATATCTAGCCACAGATGGGCAGCTGTGTAAGTATTTTTTTTCCTTTTTTTTTATCTTTTTCAAGCATGGCGTGAAGAAGTGTGTGTGTGTGGGGGGGGGGGGGGGGGGGGGTGCGGTAAGAGAAAATACGAGGGTACATATAAGCTAATGTAACTTTTACTTGTTGGATATAAGTAAACCAAGTTTTGCACATGTTGTAATTATTGTATTGTTTATAATCTGGACTTCTTTTCAATTTTTTGTCGAATAATTTGACTGGGACGTTGCTGGATACTTGTGGAACAGATACGGTCACATGACGAACATTTTCTCAAGGGTTACTTTATTTGTCACTTTCAGTATGTGGTAGCATTCTTATTAATTAGACAAACAGATTTGTGTACCAGTTTTTTAATTTCTGTGTCAGAACTCTCGCAACAATTCTTTTAAATTAATGTGTGTGATACACAACAATTATTATTTCAGAACACTTCGAATAAATTTCACATTAATGCACTTTCTCAAATTTTGTACCACAGTAAGCTGTACTATAGTATGTAAAAAGTTTGTAACACATATCACCTTTTTATCTTCAACGGTTTAGCAAAAAACGTTCCTTATACACTGAATAACGAAAGTTTCAGGAAATGTAGAAAAAATATTTTATTTGCATTTATGCCAGAAACAATTACCCTAATGTTGGTCATAGCTACACATTTGTTCTTTCGGACTTCATATAGATCTTTTCTTCTAGTCTGAGCCTTCTGGCGTTCCCTTTTGGCAGTCCTTCACTGACATTTCAGAACTAGCAGTATGTACATCGTCAGTCTTCTATAGTTCGTTTTCAGTGGAGCAACCTGCATCAAATCCTAGACTCTTAAGGGTCCTCATTCTCCCATTGTTACCATCATTGAATACCAGACGAGAATCATATGAGAGAAATGCTGTCATCCGGCATATGTTCTAAATGACGTTATTAAAGTTTTTGTTCGGGCTTTATATTCCACCATGTGTACATTTCTTTAATAAGTCCCATCGTAAATAGGGTTACAGCCTTCTATAGCCGACAGGCCTTCAATGATGGCAAGAAATAATAAAATACTGCAAATAGCGACAGAGTCGTGTAGAAAATCGGACGTGGGTTTGCTCATAGGTTGAAACAAGATGGCTTTTATATCATTTCCAGCACGAATTAAAGTCTGATAACTGGAGGCAATATTTCTAACATGCTACAGAACTGTATGGTGGCAAAAAATTTCAACATTTTGGTCTTTACGCAATAGGGTTAACGTGTAGAAATTCCCGGACAGAGATGAACCTAGCCGTTCCCGCGTACTAACCTAGCGTGTTATCACAGCGTCGCCTCTGTCTGTTAGTGACACGAGCAGCGCAGAAACTGCTGTGGAGTGAGTGGTGAAGTCGGTCCGCCGACGCCCCCTGCACATAGCTCCGTGGTGACTGCACAACATTACAGAGCTCGCCTCCCCTCTCATCCGCCCCCGCAATGCCACCCCTGGCCACAGACAGGAGTTGTTCCGTTCCTTGGCTCGGCTCGACCGGCCCCTTTCCCCAGCCGCCGACAGCCTCACGCCGGCCGGAAAATTCAATTCCGCAGCGGCCTCTGTGTACCAGCCAATGTATTAATTAATTCATTAATCCGCTGCGCTTCTAAAGAGACCTAATCTCTCTAACGGGGCAGGACGTGGATGCTGCAGAGAAATAAGAAGAGAGAGCGGGGAGGGGTGGAATCGTGGGGGACGCCTAGCAACTAGAATGAATCCAGGAAACTAGGAGTTGCAAATGTCGTAGGTCACCTCCGCTGTATGCGCACAGTAATTCTGAAAAGAGATAACCTATAGCTTTCAGCTGACCTCGTCCTCGAGAAGTATGCAGGGTGTCCCACCTCTCTGTCACCTAATATATTGCGCGGGATTAGCCGAGCGGTCGGGGCGCTGCAGTCTTGGACTGTGCGGCTGGACCCGGCGGAGGTCCGAGTCCTCCCTCGGGCATGGGTGTGTGTGTTTGTCCTTAGGATAATTTAGGTTAAGTAGTGTGTAAGCTTAGGGACTGATGACCTTACCAGTTAAGTCCCATAAGATTTCACACACATTTGAACACCTCATATATTTCCTGAACGAAACAAAATGTGAAAAATGGAATTGTCCAGGAATGCACCTATATCAGGCGCCCACATAGTGGGCAGGAGTGCACAATCCATAGCCGGCCGAGATGGCCGAGCGGTTCTAGGCGCTACAGTCTGGAACCGGGCGACCGCTACGATCGCAGTTTCGAATCCTGCCTCGGGCATGGATGTGTGTGATGTCCTTAGGTTAGTTAGGTTTAAGTAGTTCTAAGTTCTATGGGACTGATGACCTCAGATGTTAAGTCCCATAGTGCTCAGAGCCATTTGAACCATTTGCGCAATCCATAAATGTAAACAAACATCACTTTCAACAAAATTTTGCCGTTTCTTTACGGCACATGTTTGTTTTTCCTACGGAAATCAAAACTAGAGGTACAATTATTGACGACCGATTTGCTTTCATGATCTAAACCTCATTGCTTCCGAAATACATAGACTTTAAAGGATGGCAACGGCGCCATAATGCGAAGAGTAAGGATTGCCTACAGGCAACCCGCATTACGGAATTACAGCATTAAGGCAGAAACTGTGGCACCGTTTCCATTATTTAGAGTCTAAATATTCCAAAAGGTATAAAGCTTAGAGCAGTGAGAACAAGTCTACCATCGTTAATTGTAGCTCTACTTTTCATTCCTGTAAAAAATAAAAAACCACTCATATGTCATTAAAGAATACGTAACTTTGCGTAGAAAGTTATGTTTGTTTACTTGTATGGATTGTGCATTCCTGCCCATTTTGCGAGGCCCCTGATTTAGGTGCTCCCCTGGTCAATTAGACAAGAAGAGAGTAGAAGCTTTCGAAATGTGGTGCTACAGAAGAATGCTGAAGATTAGATGGGTAGATCACATAACTAATGAGGAGGTATTGAATAGAATTGGGGAGAAGAGGAGTTTGTGCCACAACTTGACAAGAAGAAGGGATCGGTTAGTAGGACATATTCTGAGGCATCAGGGGATCACCAATAGAGTATTGGAGGGCAGCGTGGAGGGTAAAAACCGTAGAGGGAGACCAAGAGATGAATACACTAATCACATTCAGAAGGATGTAGGCTGCTGTAGGTATTGGGCGAAGAAGAAGCTTGCACAGGATAGAGTAGCGTGGAGAGCTGCATCAAACCAGTCTCAGGACTGAAGACCACAACAACAACAACTGGTCAATTGCATTTTTGATAATTCATTTCATTTCGGAAATATATGAGATGATGAAGTAAAAAAAAAGAAAACTGCTG
Organism: Schistocerca americana; assembly: GCF_021461395.2. Lineage (NCBI taxonomy): Eukaryota > Metazoa > Arthropoda > Insecta > Orthoptera > Acrididae > Schistocerca > Schistocerca americana. The sequence goes on from NC_060127.1 coordinate 52,585,648, forward strand.
ATGTTTAGGGTCAGAATCCTTACACCCAAACAAGAAAACAAATGTGTAGTAAACAAAGGATCTACGGCGTATGCCTTAAAGCTAATGAGTACTTGTTCAATAGAAGACATGTGTTTGACACTAGCGAAGACGAACAAGTGCTGGGGGCCGAACCGCACAATAACCCTGGGTTCGGTGTGGGGCAGTGGTGGGGTGGGTGGACTTCTGAGGCCTGTTGTGGGGTTGTGAACCACTGACGAACGAAGCCTTTCCGTCGTTTCTAGCTCCCCGGTTCAATACACAATACAAGGTAGATCGGTGTCGTAGCCGAGACGTTCTGTGTAGAACAGAGGAACCCAGAGTGGAACGCAATACCTAATGTTTATTAAAGGTGTGATATAACCTAACGTACCTTACTTGAAAGTCGCACTTGTTATGTATTTTTTGCATTTTTTCAGACAAATCCTTGCGTAGTTCTCGTTCTGCTCCATCCACGGTGCAGAATAGGATAAGTCATTTTCTTGTGAAAGTACTGCATAAACATTGAAACTATAAGGAATATCATCTTGAAAGTAAGACGTTAAGTTGTTTAATGAACAACTTAGACTGAGAAATATCGACTCTTAAAAAATCGTTAGCAATCAGAAAATATTATAATGTCATTTTAAAAAATGTGCAAATATTTTTAATGCTTAATACCAGGTTACTGTTAGTCTTACTTTATTGGACCCCATCACTCCTGCACCAGATGTATTTTCTGGCTTAGAAACCGGTAATGTAGTATGTTAATAAATCGTATAGCCCAGTGCTGCCCAGATAGACAGTCGAGTTGGTATCCATCCACTGACCGGGCGGTCTCTCTTCGGCCTGGAATCTCATTCACTGCAGTAGAGTTGTCTTCAGTGACGAGTCCCGCTTCGAACTGAGCCCTGATCACCAGTGAAGACGTGTCTGAAGATGCCCTGGACAATGCTGGGATACCAACCTGACTGTCGCCGTCCATACAGCCCTTGCTGTTCTTGTTCTTGTGCAACGCAGCTGGCTCTTTATTCGCACGAAGTAATGGCCGCTATCGACAGGGCATCTCAAGTTGATTCCGTATTTCTAGATTTCCGGAAAGCTTTTGACACCGTTCCTCACAAACGACTTCTAATCAAGCTGCGGGCCTATGGGGTATCGCCTCAGTTGTGCGACTGGATTCGTGATTTCCTGTCAGGAAGGTCGCAGTTCGTAGTAACAGACGGCAAATCATCGAGTAAAACTGAAGTGATACCAGGTGTTCCCCAGGGAAGCGTCCTGGTTCAAATGGTGCAAATGGCTCTGAGCACTATGGGACCCAACTGCTGAGGTCATTAGTCCCCTAGAACTTAGAACTAGTTAAACCTAACTAACCTAAGGACATCACAAACATCCATGCCCGAGGCAGGATACGAACCTGCGACCGTAGCGGTCTTGCGGTTCCAGACTGCAGCGCCTTTAACCGCACGGCCACTTCGGCCGGCGAAGCGTCCTGGGACCTCTGCTGTTCCTGACTATATAAATTACCTGGGTGACAATCTGAGCAGTTCTCTTAGGTTGTTCGCAGATGATGCTGTAATTTACCGTCTAGTAAGGTCATCCGAAGACCGGCATCAGTTATAAAACGAGTTAGAAAAGATTCCTGTGTGGTGTGGCAGGTGGCAGTTGACGCTAAATAACGAAAAGTGTGAGGTGATCCACATTTCCGAAAGAAATCCGTTGGAATTCGATTACTCGATAAATAGTACAATTCTCAAGGCTGTCAATTATACTAAGTACCTGGGTGTTAAAATTATCCCCGGCAGGTGTGGCCGAGCGGTTCTAGGCGCTTCAGTCTGGAGCCGCGCGACCGCTACGGTCGCAGGTTCGAATCCTGCATCGGGCATGGATGTGTGTGATGTCCTTAGGTTAGTTAGGTTTAAGTAGTTCTATGTTCTAGGGGACTGATGACCTCAGATGTTGAGTACCATAGTGCTCAGAGGCATTTGAACCATTTAAAATTACCAACAACTTCAGTTGGATAGACCACATAGATAATATTGTGGGGAAGGCGAGCCAAAGGTTGCGTTTCATTGGCAGGACACTTAGAAGATGCAACAAGTCCACTAAAGAGACAGCTTACACTACACTCGTTCGTCCTCTGTTAGAATATTGCTGCGCGGTGTGGGATCCTTACCAGGTGGGACTGACGGAGGACATCGAAAGGGTGCAAAAAAGGGCAGCTCGTTTTTCATTATAGAGTGTGGCAGATATGATACGCGAGTTGGGATGGAAGTCATTAAAGCAAAGACGTTTTTCGTCGCGGCGAGATCTATTTACGAAATTTCAGTCACCAACTTTCTCTTCCGAATGCGAAAATATTTTGTTGAGCCGAAGCTACATAGGTAGGAATGATCATGAAAATATAATAAGAGAAATCAGAGCTCGAACAGAAAGGTTTAGGTGTTCGTTTTTCCCGCGCGCTTTTCGGGAGTGGAATGGTAGAGAGATAGTATGATTGTGGTTCGATGAACCCTCTGCCAAGCACTTAAATGTGAATTGCAGAGTAATCATGTAGATGCTGCCTCTGCATCACGGGGCCCCGGAATCGATTCCCGGCCGGGTTCGGGTTTTTCTCTGCCTGGAGCTGGGTATTTGTGCTGTCCTCATCATTCCATTATCATCATCATCATTCGTGTCAGTGGATAGACTGGACTGTGTAAAAAACTGGACTCTGTAAAAATTGGGACTTTGTATAGGCGTTGATGTCAGCGCAGTAGAGCGCCCCATAAACCAAACACCATCATCATCCATTCAGCCCGTCAACCAGGAGTAAGGGCCGCTCTAGTTGTCATTGTTGTCATATGTGGCACGCCTACAGCTGTGCTGTACGTCGACAATATGTACGCCCCATTTAGTTGTCGTTCATTGCAAGCCAGCCTAGGGTCACATTTCAGCAATAAAATGCCCACTCGCAGACGGCAAGAGTTTCTACTGCTTATCTTTGTGCTTCCAAAACCCTAGCTTGGCCAAAAGGTCGCTGGGTCTCTCCTCAACTAAAACCTTTTGGAGCATTATGGGCAGTCTGCTCCAGCTAACTCGGGATCCATCACAAAGCGAAAAAAGTGGTCCAACTAAAACATTCATATTTCTTTAGGTACTACACGAATATGTAATAAAAAATTGGGGTTCCTGTTTTTAAAAAAACGCTCTTGATATCCGCTGGACCTATGGCAGCGCCATCTGGCGGGCCAACCATAGCGCCATCTGGTTTCCCCCTTCAAGCTAGACAAGTTTCTTTCTTTGTAGTTTTTTCGTTTGACGTTTATTTCGTAATATATTTGGCTCGGCCACGATCAATGGACCACCCTGTATATTTATTGTAAGCCATTTCTTTCTCCTCAATGACAGGCTAATGATCTGACAACGAAACGTTTCATCGTTGGAATAAAAAGACTGCTCTTTTGTGACTTCAGGTATACTACCAGCTCGTCATTTTGTGTGCAGTGAAGACATATTTAAATTTCCCATCTCATTTGTCAACTCTGTAATTGAGATTATTTCTAGCTTTATGAATGTGTCTTTCCAACATTAATCCGTGCACGTCAGACTCTTTAGACTCCATGACAACTCCCATTTCAGAAGACAAAACGATTGAATCTACCATCTACATAGGTTTAACGTCAAGCTGCTATCTATCATTCTTCCTAGTGTAAGTTAATACTGTCTGGGAAAGCAAGGAAAAAATATATATAGTTTGAAATGTACTGCATCAAAAAATTAAAGGGCAGAAGGGGGCGCTATTCCATTCTGATCCCTCCCATTCAGCCTGAAGGGGACACTTCAGGTTAACAATTTTTATGGAGCATAATACATGACGGATTTAAACGTGTTATGTACTAACGTTTAGCCAGTTGAAGACTACAAGGCATTTAAGAGCGTATAATGAAGAATTAATTGCTTACCTAACGTTTAAATTAACGTAAAGTTACAAAAACACAACTGAAAACGTGAACGAGAACCGTTCACTTACAGACCCCACTCCCATACAAGTCAAAGTGTGTGTCGCACCTTTCCTTCCCTTCAGACACATAGCTACATATCACTACAGTAGTCTGCAGCGCTCTCCAGTCTATAAAAATGCACAATCCCGTTGAATCCATCTATCCCTTTCTTCCCTGAGTTCCCCTACACAGTTCTGCCACTGAGAAGCCAAGCGCAGGCAAATGGACGGGCACGTTGGAGACCTGTTTTTTCTGGATAGTGAAACGTCCCCATTGAAAAATTATTGAATGACTGTGCTGATAAACCTCTTACATTATTTGCTTTTCAAACAGCTGAGCAAAACTGAACGTACTCAGACATTTTTCTCTTTACTTATGCTAATCATCACTAAACTGACAAACAATATTTTTAGCGCAACGCAATCTGACTTTTAATAATCCCTACAAAAGAATGGCCCTGACTAACAATAACGTATACCTCTCATGAATCACTTACCTCACAAAAATCTTCATTACTCGAACTACTGCAATACAGCGAGCGCCAATACTGCCAGCTAAATAAAAGATTCTAACTACTGAAGTCACTAACTACTGATAGGCATAGTTAGCAAATGAAAGATTTTGATAAAGAACAAACAATGTATTTACCTTAATAGTGTTCAAAAGTCATTATATATATATATATATATATATATATATATCAGTTCATGACATCCAGTCTTACAAATTTAGTGTCTCTGATGGACACACGTCCAGATCATCCGCTCTCAAAACTCCGTCATGTCTCTCCCCACATCACCACTGCTGGCGGCTCACCTCCAACTGCGCAACGCTACGGGCTGTTAACAGCCAACTGCCCAACACTATAATGGCAAATTCCAACAATGCAAGCCGGCCGGTGTCGCCGAGCGGTTCTAGGCGCTACAGTCTGGAACCGCGCGATCGCTACGGTCGCAGTTTCGAATCCTGCCTCGGGTATGAATGTGTGTGATGTTCTTAGGTTACTTAGGTTTAAGTAGTTCTAAGTTCTAGGGGACTGATGACCTCAGATGTTGAGTCCCATAGTGCTCAGAGCCATTTGAACCATTTGAACCAACAATGCAGACCAGTCACAGACTTCACACAGCACAGCCAGTGATTTTTATACAGAGCGCTACGTGGCGTTACCAACATAAAAACCTAAACAACCTACTTACAAGAGAAAACAGTACCTTATTTTTTTTAAAAAAATCAAAATCCACAGCTACGCCAAATTAACAAAACGCCTGCAGCCATTGGCAATACTCCGATATATTGTAAACGTCCCACGGCGTTGGCGTTGATGGACGACAACGTTATGTACCCTCCGCCACACTCCGTAGGGTGGCTTATACAGCAGAGATGTAGACGAGTCTCTACCGCTGCCCCAAGTCGTTTCCTCGACGGAACGGCGGCCAACTTGGTCGCGAGGGGGTTGATTAAACTCTTTAAATGACGCCATTTTTCGTAAAAGGGGTGGAGGCGGCGTGGCCGGATTAAAGCCGTAAAGCCGAGAGCGGGCCAGCCGTGATAATTAAGAGATTACCGTCCGGGGTGGAAAAGGGGGCGGGTGGCAGGGGTGGTCTTACTTCTCGAGCCCACCTCTCTCCGCCAACAAACGCGTCCCAGCAACTTGGCCGTCAAGGCGTTCGGAGTGATGTAAACATCAGAGGCGCCACACTAACCAGAATACAAAGAGATCTCCCTGCCTTCACAATGCTCCGCAAGCTTCCATACTGGATCTTCCGCTTTTGCTAATTGACATAAATGAAATCCATGTCTGCCAAAGCCTCCCCCTAACAGTACACCTGTATACGACGAAAAATTTCCAGCCTGAAAGCCATTACAGAGCCACAGACATTAGTAGTTAGATCATCATTGTAATGAGAAAAACCCGTCCACTTGGAACGCCGTAGCAGCTTAAAGAACAGACGACTTCTGGAAGGTGAACTGGAGAGTAAGCTGCAACCTGTTTACACATTAATTATATAGACTTGCTGCAATTGAGCTGCTCTTTTCTGAAGCCCTGGAAACTAGTCTAGTGAGCAAAAAAATTAAAAAAAAGCTTTTGGATTAAAGTAAGAGAGTAGTGCAACAGAATTTCGAAAATTCCCATTGAGGAAAGTACTGTAGTCGAAATCAGCTAGTGGAGCCCAAAACGAAATTTTGAAGTCCAACTCGAAACATTAAGGGCATGGCAATAGCTATTTCATATTCATTAATGTTCCGTTGAAGAAATTTATTGCAATTCCGAGTACTCGCTTCGCCAGAGTCAAGAGGCTATTGAGCTTAGTGACAGCCTGCGGAACGTAAGGCTTGGAAGATTAAGGTTTCTTGGTGTAGAGCGATGTTATTAGAAAAGCGTTTAGAAACTCATCCCACACCACGAAGCTTTGTACTCAGAAGCGGATTCTCGTTCGTCAGTTTAAAGGAATGATTTAGCTCCTCTGCTGGAAACACAGAAAAGCGGTCTGGTGAAAAAAATTGAAAGTTTTCATTTGCGTTACAGTAGCAGAACCTCGAATGGTAACTGGTAACATTGAAGTTCAGGGAAATATGTAAGACTGACTTGAAATATCAGGAGCCATTTCAGATCCGACTGAATATTTGAGCAGTTTTTTTTTCAGACAGTACTTCATTATAATCAACCGCATCATCTACGCGAAGTCTGGTGTTGTTGCTAATATTGTCTGGAAGGTCATTAATATGCTACGTGGGCAGCAAGGCAACGCACTTCGATGAGGTACACCTGTCGATATCTCCCTATTCAGATAACATAATGCGTCCTCATTGCTAAGAAATTCTCAGTCCAATCACAAAGTTCGCTAGATAACGCATACGATCGTAGTTTCGATAATAATCGTAAGTGTGCTACTGAGACAAATGCTTTTAGAAAGTCACGAAACTCTGCATTTATCTAACTGCTTGATTCATGGCTTTCAGGATGTCATTTGAGAAAAGTGTGATCTGTGCTTCACATGATCGATGCTTTAGATTGTGTTTGAGATACATCGTTAGGCGTGGTTAACACGGAAATAATGCCTAGAGATTAATAGTTATTACATTTTGTATTGAATTGCTAAGTTTGTGGGGAGCAAATGTTTAATTTGCACAGTTAACTGCTCTTAACGAGCGACATGACCCAAGCAAAAGTGGGTGCTGGTAGCTTACCCATTCCCTTGGGAATGCAGTTGTCTGTGCTAGTGTGAGGCGCACTTTTAACTTGCTGATCAGTTTATTAATTGCCGATTGTTGCATCCTTGTGCCTGATGCAGGATTGGGACCTTGAGTGGCATTGTGCGAAGCGTTGCATTGTTGGCGCTCTTTAGGACATGCCTGAGACTGATACTTGAGTATGCCGAAATCAACTGCACGCGAGTTATCAAATTTTCTTCTTTTTTGCCTCATCCTCTAAGAACATTGGCGACCAGTAGAATAATCTGTTGTTTGTCCATGGCTTTCCTGAACAGCGATTCTGTATACTCAGTCCAACCCACTGCTCACTTATTTAGCCAGGATAATCTTCCGGATGCCGTCCCATATGTACCATCAATATGTCCTTGAAGTATTAGTTGCAGCATGTTTTATTTGTTGTTGTGCATCATATGGCCAATGTTTTCGGGGTTTGTTCGCTTGATGCTATTGAGAATTTTTAAATCCCTTTTTTTATGTTCCACTGGACCCGCAGCACAGTATATGTCATCGTAAGACATAATGAAAATGAAAACTCAAAAACTAGCTGTAATAAGGTATACATTTAATACCTTAAACGATAGGCCTGTTTCGGCTTAACTGCCATTATGAACCGAGCTGCAAAAATAACATTGGTAAGATGATCTATACATAAATTGTGGCTGTTTTATGTTGGTACTTAAGTCTAGTTGGAAGTGACAACAATATTGCATCTATAAAAGGAAATTCTGCCAATTCATGGTAAGTATAATATTTTTTGTAATATGTTTTCGACAGATATCATGACAATTCAGTATTTGACAGTTGTTTAGTACGGTGCCATATGTTTACAAAGTATATACAGGTTATTAGAGATTATGTTATATTTCGTTGTTTTTATTTTCCTTTGAATTTTATCTATGGTCTGTGTATGTTTTGTTTACACATGAATACCACTTTTTGTACTCTATAGTGTCAATAAACTCTGGAGAACTGAAAGTGAATGTTCATACAAGAAAATATTCACACGAAACTCTGAATGGACACACAGGCTTAACCACAAACACTATCCCCAAAAGTCAGTAAGGAACTGTCAAAATACCTGTCAATAACATATTTTTTTTAGTTTTGTAACTACAAAAAATATTATACTTATCACGACTTGACAAAAAAAATTGCTAGATGCAATACGATCGTCACATCCAGCTAGACGTAAGTACTAATACAAATGTAAATGTAAAATAGCCACTAGTTACGTGTAGATAATCTTATCAATGTTATTTCTGCAGTCACCTTAAAATAGCCACTAGTTACGTGTAGATAATCTTACCAATGTTATTTTTGCAGTCCCCTTGATAATAGCAATTAAGCCGAACAGGTCTGTCGTGGAAAGTATTAAATATACACCTTACTGCAGCTGGTTTTCGAGCTTTCATTTTAAATCTCTGTTCATACACCGCTGTACTGTAATATTTGTGGTTTTATATGTCCGTGGTATCCGTAATATACTTCGTTCGATACGTCCACATTTCAAATGACCCAGATTTGTTACCTAGCACTGCGGTTAGTGTCTTAGACTCAATCGAAGTAGTAGAGTGTGAAGTGTAATACTTGCGTCATGCCTAGTCAGAACTTTCTTCACTTGCTGGAAAGAACTTCTGGCTTTTCAATTCTTCAGCGAATTTATAGAGAGAAGTTCCGATTATCGTTGATTTGATACCGCAAATATTTATATGACGAAGCGCTTCCGATCTTCCCATTACCGAGAGCAAGAGTGGCCTGAATTTCATCTCGATTTGTGCTGACGCAATCTGATTTAACCTCCTGGCGTTTAAACGTAACGCCTTAGTTCGGTTACAGTGTTTAGTAACTCAAGACCGCATCATCAGCGAATCTGAGCTACCGAAGCACGACTCACGCCCGGTCCTCACAGATTTATTTCTGCCAGCTGTGAGGACCGCGCGTGAGTCGTGCTTCGGTAGCTCAGATGGTAGAGCACTTGCCCGCGAAAGGCAAAGGTCCCGAGTTCGAGTCTCGGTCGGGCACACAGTTTTAATCTGCCAGGAAGTTTCAGAAGTGTAACTCTTCCGCAAATTGATGCAGACTTCAATGTTGGGCCACCAACAAGTGTTAGTGTGCGAATCATTCAACGATACATCATCGACGTCGAAGACTCACTCGTGTACCTTTGATGACTGCACGACACAAACTTTTACGCCTCGCCTGGGCCCGTCAGCACCGACATTGGACTGTTGACGACTGGAAGCATGGTTCCTAGTTGGACGAGTCTCGTTTCAATTTGTATCGAGCGGATGGATGTGTATGGTTACGGAGACAGCCTCATGAATCCATGGACCCTCCATGTTAGGAAGGGACTGTTCAAGATGGTGGAGGCTCTGTAATGGTGTGGGGAGTGTGCAGTTGGAGTGATGTGGGACCCTTGATACGTCTAAATACGACTCTGACAGGTGACACGTACGTAAGCATCCGGTCTGACCACGTTCATCCTCTCATGTCCATTGTGCATTCCGACGAACAGGGCAATTCCAGCAGGACAATGCGACACCCCACACGTACAGAATTGCTACAGAGTGGCTCCAGGAACACTCTTCTCAGTCTGAACACTTCCGTTGTCCACCGTACACCCCAGACATGAACATTATTGAGCATATCTGGGATGGCTTGCAATGTGCTGTTCAGAAGAGATATCAACCCCGTCGTACTCTTACCGATTTATGGACAGCCCTGGAGGATTCATGGAGTCACTTCCCTCCATCACAACTTCAGATAATAGTCGAGTCTATGCCACGTCGTGTTGTGGCACTTCTGCGTGCTCGCGGGGGACCTACACGATATTAGGCATATGTACCAGTTTCTTTGACTCTTCAGTGAATACGAGATACCTGAGGTACAGGTTAGATTAACCCCATTCTGCTCATTGCTAAGGTGCTACTCCAAAATTGGACAGCCTCGCTAATTCTGATGTAATTTTACAATGGGCATAGCAATGAACTACGGCGGGAGTTGGAATTTGTGTCGGGGAGGTCAGACGTGCTAGTGTGACATAATGGCTAGTGCATGTGAGATCCAGATCACAAACGAGGTGGCGCAGTGGTTAGCGTATTCGGGAGGACGGTGGTTCAAACCCGCGTCCTGCCATTCTGATTTAGGTTTTCCGTGATTTCTTTAAATCACTGCGGACAAATTCCTGGACGGCCGGGGTGGCCGAGCGGTTCTAGGCGCTACAGTCTGGAACCGCGCGACCGCTACGGTCGCAGGTTCAGATCCTGCCTCGGTCATGGATGTTTGTGATGTCCTTAGGTTAGTTAGGTTTAAGTAGTTCTAATTTCTAGGGGACTGATGACCTCAGATGTTAAGTCTCATAGTGCTCAGAGCCATTATTGAACAAATGCCGAGATGGTTCCTCTGAAAGGGGCCCGGCCGACTTCCTTCCCCATTTCCCATCCTTCCCTAGTCCGATGGGACCGATGACCTCGCTGTTTGATCCCCTTCCCCCAAATCAAACAACCAATCCATGTTTGAATCCTGACGCTGGTACAAATTTTAATTACCTCCTACAGCATACATCATTGTTCATAATAGGTGAAACAAGCATCAATATTTACGTTAACGTCACTGCACTATCGTATCAATACCTGGAAACTAAGTAACGTCTCATGGGCCCCGAAACCATTCCCGAATCCTGAGAGTCTCCAATGCCCACCTTACAATTGTAGTATACTCCCAAACGCAGTATTTTGAGAAATATCTTAAAGGTATGAGTCAGTGAAGTGCTCACTCTGTGGTCATATGAGAACTTCGCTTTGGGCTGCTTGACAAGTGGTACAAACGTCGATTTGAGCCAGTCATGAAAAATAATCCCTCTAGAGTCCGCCTGTTTAGCTGAATGGTAACCAGCACAGGCTGGTTCGATTCCTAGCCGGGTTGGAGATTTTCTCCGCTCGTGGATAGTTTGTTATGTTGTCCTCATCAACATTTCATCATCACCGACTCACAAGTCGCCCAATGTGGCATCACCTGAAATAAGACTTGCAAACCGGCGGCCGAACTTCCCCGGATGGGGCCTCCCGGCCATCAGAGCAACACGATCACTTCATTTCATTTTATCGAGTAAAACACAAGTGATTTCAGGCGTTCCCCAAGGTAGTGTTATAGGCCCTTGCTGTTCCTTATCTACACTCCTGGAAATTGAAATAAGAACACCGTGAATTCATTGCCCCAGGAAGGGGAAACTTTATTGACACATTCCTGGGGTCAGATACATCACATGATCACACTGACAGAACCACAGGCACATAGACACAGGCAACAGAGCATGCACAATGTCGGCACTAGTACAGTGTATATCCACCTTTCGCAGCAATGCAGGCTGCTATTCTCCCATGGAGACGATCGTAGAGATGCTGGATGTAGTCCTGTGGAACGGCTTGCCATGCCATTTCCACCTGGCGCCTCAGTTGGACCAGCGTTCGTGCTGGACGTGCAGACCGCGTGAGACGACGCTTCATCCAGTCCCAAACATGCTCAATGGGGGACAGATCCGGAGATCTTGCTGGCCTGGGTAGTTGACTTACACCTTCTAGAGCACGTTGGGTGGCACGGGATACATGCGGACGTGCATTGTCCTGTTGGAACAGCAAGTTCCCTTGCCGGTCTAGGAATGGTAGAACGATGGGTTCGATGACGGTTTGGATGTACCGTGCACTATTCAGTGTCCCCTCGGCGATCACCAGTGGTGTACGGCCAGTGTAGGAGATCGCTCCCCACACCATGATGCCGGGTGTTGGCCCTGTGTGCCTCGGTCGTATGCAGTCCTGATTGTGGCGCTCACCTGCACGGCGCCAAACACGCATACGACCATCATTGGCACCAAGGCAGAAGCGACTCTCATCGCTGAAGACGACACGTCTCCATTCGTCCCTCCATTCACGCCTGTCGCGACACCACTGGAGGCGGGCTGCACGATGTTGGGGCGTGAGCGGAAGACGGCCTGACGGTGTGCGGGACCGTAGCCCAGCTTCATGGAGACGGTTGCGAATGGTCCTCGCCGATACCCCAGGAGCAACAGTGTCCCTAATTTGCTGGGAAGTGGCGGTGCGGTCCCCTACGGCACTGCGTAGGGTCCTACGGTCTTGGCGTGCATCCGTGCGTCGCTGCGGTCCGGTCCCAGGTCGGCGGGCACGTGCACCTTCCGCTGACCACTGGCGACAACATCGATGTACTGTGGAGACCTCACGCCCCACGTGTTGAGCAATTCGGCGGTACGTCCACCCGGCCTCCCGCATGCCCACTATACGCCCTCGCTCAAAGTCCGTCAACTGCACATACGGTTCACGTCCACGCTGTCGCGGCATGCTACCAGTGTTAAAGACTGCGATGGAGCTCCGTATGCCACGGCAAACTGGCTGACACTGACGGCGGCGGTGCACAAATGCTGCGCAGCTAGCGCCATTCGACGGCCAACACCGCGGTTCCTGGTGTGTCCGCTGTGCCGTGCGTGTGATCATTGCTTGTACAGCCCTCTCGCAGTGTCCGGAGCAAGTATGGTGGGTCTGACACACCGGTGTCAATGTGTTCTTTTTTCCATTTCCAGGAGTGTATATAAACGATTTGGAAGACCATCTGAGCAACCGTCTTCGGTTGTTTGCAGATGACGCTGTCGTTTATCGACTAATAAAGACATCAGAAGATCAAAACAAACTGCAAAACGATTTGGAAAAAAAATCTGAATGGTGCGAAAAGTGGCAGTTGAACCTAAATAACGAAAAGTGTGAGCTCATCCACATGAGTGTTAAAAGGAAGTTGTTAAACTTCGGTTACACGATAAATCAGTCTTATCTAAAAGCCGTAAATTCAACTAAATACCTAGGTATTACAGTTACGAACAAGTTAAATTGGAAAGAACACATAGAAAATGTTGTGGGGAAGACTAACCAAACGCTGCGTTTCATTGGCAGAACATTTAGAAAATATAACAGACCTACTAAAGAGACTGCCTACACTACGCTTTTCCGTCCTCCTTTAGAATACTGCTGCGCGGTGCGGGATCCTTACCAGGTAGGACTGACGGAGTACATCGAAAAAGTTCAAAGAAACGCAGCACGTTTTGTATTATCGCGAAATATGGGAGAGAGTGTCACAGAAATGATACGGGATTTCGGCTGGAAATCATCAAAAGAAAAGCGTTTTACGATGCGACGGAATCACGAATTTCCAATCACAATCTTTCTCCTCCGAATGCGAAAATATTTTGTTGACACCGACCTACATAGGGAGGAACGATCACCACGATAAATCAGAGCTCGTACGGAAAGATATAGGTGTTCATTCTTTACGCACGCTATACGAGATTGGAATAATAGAGAATTGTGAAGGTGGTTCGATGAACATCTGCCAGACACTTAAATGTGATTTGCAGGGTAATCATGTAGATGTACTACATCTACATCTACATGATTACCCTGCAATTCACATTTAAGTGCTTGGCAGAGGGTTCATCGAACCACAATCATACTAGCTCTCTACCATTCCACTCCCGAACAGCGCGCGGGAAGAATGAACACCTAAACCTTTCTGTTCGAGCTCTGATTTCTCTTATTATATTTTCATGATCATTCCTACCTATGTAGGTTGGGCTCAACAAAATATTTTCGCATTCGGAAGAGAAAGTTGGCGGCTGAAATTTCGTAAATAGATCTCGCCGCGACGAAAAACGTCTTTGCTTTAATGACTTCCATCCCAACTCGCGTATCATATCTGCCACACTCTCTCCCCTATTATGTGATAATACAAAACGAGCTGTCCTTTTTTGCAGCCTGTCGATGTCCTCTTTCAATCCCACCTGGTAAAGATCCCACACCGCGCAGCAATATTCTAACAGAGGACGAACGAGTGTAGTGTAAGCTGTCTCTTTAGTGGACTTGTTGCATCTTCTAAGTGTCCTGCCAATGAAACGCAACCTTTGGCTCGCCTTCCCCACAAGATTATCTATGTGGTCTTTCCAACTGAAGTTGTTCGTAATTTTAACACCTAGGTACTTAGTTGGATTGACAGCCTTGAGAATTGTACTATTTATCGAGTAATCGAATTCCAACGGATTTCTTTTGGAACTCATGTGGATCACCTCACATTTTTCGTTATTTAGCGTCAACTGCCACCTGCCACACCATACAGCAATCTTTTCTAAATCGCTTTGCAACTGATGCTGGTCTTCGGATGACCTTCTAGACGGTAAATTACAGCATCATCTGCGAACAACCTAAGAGAACTGCTCAGATTGTCACCCAGGTCATTTATATTGATCAGGAACAGCAGAGGTCACAGGACACTTGCCTGGGAAACACCTGATGTCACTTCAGATGTAGATGCCGCTAGGTACTCTTGAAGTAACCAACCAGCAAGGAAACAGCTTCAGTATTTCAATGCGCATTTCGCCAGGACTAGTAGGTTTCCCGTCTTTGCCATTGTTACGGCATGTAGGGGTGATCGATGTGAATAATCCGTACCGCTAAGCAATTTGCGAACTTAGAGGTCAAAGAGTATCGACGTGAGACCGGGTCGTTGAGGTGGGGCCCACGACCTCGGCGCAGAGCCGGCGCCCGCTGCGACGGGCACAGCTGTGCCCTGACTCGTATTTCCGCGCGCGGCTGTATTAACTCCCACTGCCACCACCCCTATGCCCAGCCCGGCGCAGCCCCACTATCCCGTGGAATGCGCCACACCGCACTTAATTACTGGCTGAATTAAGAATTTCATTTGCGCCGCGCCGCGCAGCGCGACAAATCAACTCCCTTCCGCGAGCCTCCCCCCTCCCCCACCCCCTCCCTGGACTACGGAGGAAGCTGCACGACCCGGTGTTGTCCCGCTCCAGGCTTGAAACGGCTCTGCAAGCCTGCAGTGCGAACGCCTATCTGACGTCTACTCATCCCACAGCGACACTCGCGGTCCCATTTCTCGACGTTCGCACGTAAACGTTCGATAAACGTCATGACCATCATCAGAATCTTCATCAGCCATTTATCACTCACTACCCCCGACTTCCCCAAATGCTAGGGTTGCCTGGTTTTCAAACTAAAAGTGCGGTATATTTTGGAAATGGCCAAGATAGTCCTATCGCGGCATTATCGTTGTTTTGCCTTGAGGAGGCCGTTGTATGCAATTGGACACAAATAATGAGGGTTTCGCGAAACATTTATAAATTGAACCTCTTTTCAAAAAACAGGTTGACAATTAATAAGAATTCGTCATTGTATATGGCACTTAAAAATAATTAATTAAAACAATTTTCGTAGCCTTGTAGCACTATTTATATTTACCCCAATATTTAATTACACCACTTTCATAACATCATAACACTATTCTTCCCGGGTTCGATTCCCGGCGGGATCAGGGATTTTCTCTGCCTCGTGATGGCTGGGCGTTGTGTGCTGTCCTTAGGTTAGTTAGGTTTAAGTAGTTCTAAGTTCTAGGGGACTGATGACCGTAGATGTTAAGTCCCATAGTGCTCAGAGCCATTTGAACCATAACACTATTCATATTTACCAAAAAATTTCATAGGATCATAGCTCTGCTCACATTTACCATTTCCTTAGCACTCATTCGTAAATGTCTCGCCATCTTCTATACGGTGCAAAAATCTCTGTAACGAAAGCTGGAATTTGTAACAATTTGCATCACCTTGGCCGGCCTCTGTGGCCGAGCGGTTCTAGGCGCTTCAGTCCGGAACCGCGCTGCTGCTACGGTCGCAGGTTCGAATTCTGCCCAGGGCATTGATGTGTTTATGTCCTTAGGTTAGTTAGGTTTAAGTAGATCTAAGTCCAGGGGACTAATGACCTCAAATGTTAAGTACCATAGTGCTTAGAGCCATAGAGCATCACCTTGCCAACATGAAAAGCAGAGAATACAAAGATGATAAACTGGAAATATCGATTGTTGACTTGGGAACGAATATCTTTGAATGATACGGAAATGTTGGCATAAATAAACAAATAAATAAAACTTTACTAAACACGGCCGGCCGGAGTGGCCGTGCGGTTCTAGGCGCTACCGTCTGGAGCCGAGCGACCGCTCCGGTCGCAGGTTCGAATCCTGCCTGGGGCATGGATGTGTGTGATGTCCTTAGGTTAGTTAGGTTTAATTAGTTCTAAGTTCTAGACGACTGATGACCTCAGAAGTTAAGTCGCATAGTGCTCAGAGCCATTTGAACCATTTGATAAACACGAGGGAGAACATCGTCAAATATGTGAGATGCGTGAAATACGGAAAAACTCGTAAAATTCGGTATATTTGTCGAAAATATGGGTGACAGGACAAAACCTGGGTGAAATACGGAAGATCTCATAAAATACTGGAGTGCTGGCAACCCTACTATATCAGAGTTTTTCAAAAATACCGGGTGATCAAAAAGTCAGTATAAATTTGAAAACTTAATAAACCACGGAATAACGTAGATAGGTAAAAATTGACACACATGCTTGGAATCACACGGAGCTTTATTAGAACAAAAAAAAACAAAGTTCACAAAATGTCCGACAGATGGCACTGGACAGCAAAACGTCAGTGACTGAGCATGACAATCATGTATAAAAGGAGCTGTAATGTTCCAGAATCGCATCATCCCCAGCCTGGCTGATAAATACCTGCTGGAACGTACGATGTTTATGCAGGATGGCGCTCCACCCCATATTGCTAGATCACTTTTGCGCGCGTCGTTTGGTGATGATCGAGTGCTCAGCCGCCACTTTCGTCATGCTTGGCCTCCCAGTTCCCCAGACCTCAGTCCGTGCGATTATTGGCTTTGGGGTTACCTGAAGTCGCAAGTGTATCGTGATCGGCCGACATCTCCAGGGATGCTGAAAGACAACATCCGACGCCAGTGCCTCACCATAACTGCGGACATGCTTTACGGTGCTGTTCACAACATTATTCCTCGACTACAGCTATTGTTGAGCAATTATGGTGAACAAATTGAGCATTTCCTGTAAAGAACATCTTCTTTGCTTTGTCTTACTTTGTTATTCTAATTATTGCTATTCTGATCAGATGAAGCGTGATCTGTAGGACATTTTTTGAACTTTTGTATTTTTTTTTGTTCTAATAAAACCCCATGTCATTCCAAGCATGTGTGTCCATTTGTACCTCTCTATCTACATTATTACGTGATTTATTCAGTTTTCAAATTTATACTGACTTTTTGCTCACCCAGTACTTCGAAAGACTTCGGGGACAAGGTCCCTACACAAAACGAAGAAAAAAATTAACAAAAATGTTTGTCTGAAAGTCCTTTCTTTTTGAGTTATTAAATAAAATTGACGTTCAGTGCCTTTCCAGGTACAACCCTACAGCTTCACTTATCTATGTACCCGTTTGTCTCTTTGTATCCTAGACGACGGTGCATTGCCACGGACACTTGTTTACATTCGTCTTTCTTAAACGTGTTCGTTGTGTAGGCCCCTTCATTTGCGAACAGTGGGAAAATCAGCTTCTGTAGGAAATGAGACTATTAGTTTCCAATCGATGGGCGTTTTCCCTCTGAGCAAAACATTCTGACAAGGTACTTATCCTCAATCTCGGATAACATTGCGCCGAATCCTGAAGGTAAGGAGTATGATAGATAAACCTTTTTCACAAAATGAGATTTTCACTCTGCAGCGGAGTGTGCGCTGATATGAAACTTCCTGGCAGTGTGCCCGACCGAGACTCGAACTCGGTCCCGAGTTCGAGTCTCGGTCGGGCACACAGTTTTAATCTGCCAGGAAGTTTCTTTTTCACAAAGTCTGTAATGTTTCTTTGGTGTTTTTTAATCACAAATTCACCACAAATATAACAAAAACTGTCAGCAGAGTTCTTACAACCACAATTAGACATTGTACTGAGGATACAGGAAAGTGAAGTTAGGCTGGCAGTAAAAAAATACCATCTGTTAACACAAAAATTGAATCGACCTTTTTTGCCAGCAGATGTTTTTCAGCAGCGCTCTCAACGTCATCTACATTCATTACACTTCCTTTTTAAATTATTTTAACTAGATAAAAGCCGTTAAATTATTTAAAAAGTCGCTTAATTTAATAAATTTAACTGTAAAATGTGAGAAAATGATGCGTGATACAGTTTTTTAAGTATCATATTTGGATTTACCACCCTAAAAAACATAAGAATAAGGTATTTTCAGCAAAAAACTTTTTAGATCGTTGGCCTGTGTTACCTGCAATTCACATTTAAGTGCTTGACAGAGGGTTCATCGAACCACAATCATACTAGCTCTAGTTTTCGAAAGTATACACCCTGATACACAAAATTCTGACCCACAAATCAAAATTTTATTAAAGCGATCTGACTGCACGATTTTGTAGACACAGAAAAAAGAAAATTTAATTTAAGAGAACATGAGTAACCGTATTAGACGTCTCAC
The DNA here is from genome assembly GCF_021461395.2 of Schistocerca americana. Taxonomy (NCBI): domain Eukaryota; kingdom Metazoa; phylum Arthropoda; class Insecta; order Orthoptera; family Acrididae; genus Schistocerca; species Schistocerca americana. The sequence continues at coordinate 52,604,248 of NC_060127.1, forward strand.
CAAGCCTAAAAAAGTGGTTAAGCAACGTGGCTTATAGCCAGCTGCCGTGCAAATGAGTATGTGGACCTAGTCTGTTAATAATACTTAGCTGTAAAGCATCGAATAAATGGCTCTGAGCACTATGGGACTTAACTTCTGAGGTCATCAGTCCCCTAGAACTTAGAATTACTTAAACCTTACTAACCTAAGGAGATCACACACATCCATGCCCGAGGCAGGATTCGAACCTGCGATCGTAGCGGTCGCGCAGGTACCAGACTGAAGCGCCTAGAACTGCTCGACCTCCGCTGCCGCAAAGCGTCGAATAAATACACCTTCCTTAGAACAAGGCATTGCGTCTCTTTCACCTTCGTCAGCACCAAAACTTACCTGTTACAGACGATCCATCATTGAAGTTGGCTTGGAAATGCGACTAGTCATAAACTTGTAGAAATACGGAATTCCAACTGACACACTTCTTATAAAATAAATTAATTACGCGATCAGTTTCGTCATTACATTAGTGTCATCCTGAGGACCCTATGCAAACTGCATGATGATATCTAACCCTCAGTGCATTAGGACAGGTACCACGTACATTGACTGGTCTTGTGGATTTCTGTCAGACAATTGTTGTTAGATGGCTGGAGTGCACAGGCTTGGATCTCACCGTTCATGTTGTATAGCGTCCTGAAGATAACACTAACGTAGTATGTAGGGTCGAAACGGGATGCGTAATTAATATATTTTATATGAAGTGCAGCTATTAGTATGCCTAATTAAAAAAAGCTTTCTTCAGCTGCTGGAAAACATACACATAAATGTGAAGTGTAAAATATAATATTCGTAGTCCCATAGTGCTCAGAGCCATTTGAATCATTTTTTAACACGGTTCAGACCAAGTGGTCGTGTACCAACTTCTGAGTCCAAGTCGCCCTAATTCGTTTAAGTAGACGAGTGCCAAGGAGAGTAATTGCAAAGGTGGGCTGTGAACTGGTTGGTCAGTTCACTAGAAACTTAAACATGACTTTCTGAATACTTCACACACTACCCCAAAGATAAGCAAGCAGTTCATAATCGGTGTACAGAATTGTGTCGTTGCAGTAAACCTGTAGCAACTAGCACTCGAGAATGACTGTATTCTAAAAACATCCAATCAGGTATTTAAATATTTCACGTAACAGCCCGATTTCAGCCCTTAGCTTGTTCGGGCTTTCCAACAATCGCCACTGGCCTGTTCAAGATTGAGACGCACTAGAGCGTACAACCCCTTCGCAAATACTCTGTCTCGATATTCTCCCGTACCGTGCCTTCCCAGAGAGAGGCTGCCGGTAGCTCGAGGTGAGACTCGTTTTCGGGACGGTGCCGAGTTAATTTCCAGAGGCTCGGCCCGCGGAGATGAAGACGTCGCAAAGAATGGAGTTATCAGCGCCGGGGCAGAGGTGTAACTTAGCCGCCAACAGGGGAGCCGAGTGAATGGACCGGGAATTGAGGAGGCGCGCGAGTTATTTTTGGAGCGCCGCCGCTCCTTAAGAACTTCATCTCGGGGCGTGTCGGGACGGGGCGCGCACCCCCGCATTCCGGGCCCGCTCATTACCGTAAAACCCTCCCCCACCCCCGCCCTCACCGCCCCGCGACCGCCCCGGTGCGGGGGCGAAGCTACGGCCAGGGGTGTTCGCCACTGGTGACTGGCCGCCTGCTGCGCGCCCACCTTTAGACCTGCTAGTAACTGACACACTCACTCCACACCCGCAGTGTGTCCAAGAAGTCCCCGAACCTAAAGCCACACTGTGTACTGTATATATAAGTGGTATCTGTTCTTTCGGATATGTCCGAGAGAGCAGAGACCATTTAGATCCAGCATGAACTGTGAATTAAGACATAAAGGAATTACAGACATTGGCTGCGAGCGAGCATTGATTGAAATCAATGGAAAAAGTTGAGCATTTGTGCCACACCGCGATTCTAACTTGAGTCTCCTGCTTACTAGACAGATGGTCTGCCCACTGAGCCAATGTCTGCAATTCCTCTCTGTCTAATTTCAAATGGCTGCTGGATGACGATGGTGTCTGCTCTTTCGGACATGTCAGACATGTCACCGAAAAAACAGACAGCACTGGAGAAACAACCAGTTATCTCTTCAGTGCAGAGGCACACCAGGCTAGAACTCTTGCTGAAACGCAGCAAGTTTTGAGGACAATGGGCAAGGGGCACGACATTCGTAGTTTGTGGATAAGTTGAGAATGTGGGTCTGACGGGAGGTGTGCTAGGGTAGTCCGTGCAATTGGAATGACCAGTGTGTCGATGGATCAGCACCAAAGCATCTGCGTAGTAAGCAGGAGATCCGGGATTGAATCCCAGTGTGGCACAAATTTTCAACTTTCTGCGTTGATTAAAATCATTGCCCGGTCTTAGCCCATTCCACACAAGGAGCGCCCTCTCGTTCATCATAACAATTCCAAACCACACACCAGCGCTGCGGCATTTGCAACAATCAGACACCTTGGGTTCACTGTCATCGATCATCCTCCATACAGTCCCGACTTGGCCCCATCCGAGATTCATCTGTTTCTGAAACTTAAAGAACACCTAAAGAAGACCACTTTGATACTAATGAAGCAGTGAAAGCAAAACTGAGGTTGTCGCTCCGTCAACAAAGTCTGATATTCAACAGTGACGGCGTCAACAAACTGATCTCACGTTGGGAGGAATGTGCTCGTCGCCAGGGTAACTACGTAGAGAAATAAATATTTAGACTTGATGCATAATAATATATATTGTTTTAAAACTTTTATTTTATTTAAAAAGTTTTAAGAGTTTTCAAATAAAAAAATCAAGGGCATTATTTTTCAGCACACTCTCGTATATTCGGCGCAGACAACTTTCTCTTTCTCAGTAAACCCTTTTGTACTGTTACCAATATCCATTTCATATCCTCTTTACTTTGGCCACCCTCATTTATTTTGCTACCGAAGTAGCAAAGCTCACCCACTGCCTTTAGTGCCTCACATCCAAATCTAATTCCTTCATCATCATTTGATTTTATCTGACTACATTCCATTACCATACTCTTACTTTTGTTGCCGGCCGGAGTGGCCGAGCGGTTAAAGGCGCTACAATCTGGAACCGCACGACCGATACGGTCGCAGGTTCGAATCCTGCCTCGGGCATGGATGTGTGTGATGTCCTTAGGTTAGTTAGGTTTAAGTCGTTCTAAGTTCTAGGGGACTTATGACCACAGCAGTTGAGTCCAATAGTGCTCAGAGCCATTTTCTTACTTTTGTTGACGTTTGACTCATAACCTCTTTTCAGATACTAACCATTCCGTTCAACAAATCATTCAAGTTCGAGCTGTCCCTGATAGAATTACAATAATGCTCCGCCGTCCTGGCGTCAGACTGTTACGACGGGACTGACCAGCCGCCGTGACGTCCTTATCCAGTGATGTCACTTTGAATGAGGTACGCAGGGGCGTGGGGTAAACACAGCGCTCTGCCGGCGGTTGTCTGCTTTACAGATCTTGTAGGAGCTACGTTTGATTCTGGCAGCTCCTGAGCAGGTTTCTCAATGAAGAGTCCGCAGCTCGCGGTCGTGCGGTAGCGTTCTCGCTTCCCGCGTCCGGGTTCCCGGGTTCGATTCCCGGCGGGGTCAGGGATTTTCTCTGCCTCGTGATGACTGGGTGTTGTGTGATGTCCATAGGTTAGTTAGGTTTAAGTAGTTCTAAGTTCTAGGGGACTGATGACCATAGATGTTAAGTCCCATAGTGCTCAGAGCCATTTGGACCATTTCAATGAAGAAAGATTTTTCGATGCTAGTCACTATGGTACCGCTTGGACTGAGTGTATAACGCACTAAGAGGCGTCCAACGCGCGTCCAAAACTTGACGGCCGTTTTCTCACAAACGGGCGAGTATCTACTGATAAGCCGAGACACGTGTTCACTTAGTTTGATCCCTCTTCCACTGAACGATGTTTATAGGAAATTGGGTAATGGCACTTGCCGTGTTCTCCTCCTTAGCTACGAGGGCCGACTGAGAGAACTGAAATGTCATCAGCAAATGTCAAATTTTTATTTCTTGTCGCTGAACTTTGATCCCCTTTCCTCATTTCTTGTCGGTTTCCTGGGAGGAGTTCCAGGTAGTTCATTGCTGCCTTCCTAAAAGCAAATCTCACGCAAGACCGAGCAAGGTAGCGCCGTGGTTTGCACCCTGGACTCGTATTCCGGAAGACGACGGTTCAAACCCGCGTCCGACCATTCTGACATAGGTTTTCCGTGATTTCCCTAAATCACTTCAGGCAAATGGTTCCTTTGAAAGGGCACGGCCTACTTCCTTTCCTATCCTTCCCTAATCCGATGGGACCGATGACCTCGCTGTTTGATTCTATTCTATCACTTGAGCCTTGTCCCGCAGTTACGCAGGGTCAGCCATCGTTAATCGGATTTGGCATGTTAATGTTTAAGGGGTGGCCGGATGCCCTTCCTGCCGCCATCCCGTACCCCTGTCTGCGTCGAGTGTAATCCCTGGAATAGTGCGAATGTGTTCAGATGTCTGCGAGCCGTGTAACTGAGGCGGAACATGGGGTTAGGTTTGTTTGGGGGAGGAGACCAGACAGCGAGATCATCGGTCTCATCGGATTAGGGAAGGACGCGGAAGGATGTCGGCCGTGCCCTTTCAAAGGAACCATTCTGGCATTTGCCTGGAGCGATCTAGGGAAATCACGGAAAACCTAAATCAGGATGGCCGGACGCGGGATTGAACCGTCGTCCTCCCGAATGCGAGTCCAGTGTGCTAGCGGATCATGGGGACCAGCCCAGTATTCACCTAGTGGAGTGTGGAAAACCGCCTAAAAACCACATCCAGGCTGGCCGGCTCACCGGCCCTCGTCGTTAATCCGCTGGGCGGATTCGATCCGGGGCCGGCGCGCCAACCTGAGTCCAGGAAGCAGCGCGTTAGCGCTCTCGGCTACCCTGGCGGGTGATGACCTCGCTGTTTGATTCCCCCCCCCCCCAAATCAACCAACCAACCACACAACAAGGTCGATATCGTACTGTTTGTGGGGTTTAGTGTTGCCGGGTTTCCGGTATGACGATTCGCGCAGCATTGTCGCAAGAGCGAGAAAACTCCCTTCCGAGTCGGAAGGGACCGCCAGCCAAAAATTTCAGCTCGTAGTTGAACGGAGCCTCCTTCCGCGCTACGAAGGGTAATCGATTCTGCCAGAGGACAGAGACAGGAGAGAGAGAGAGAGAGAGAGAGAGAGAGAGAGAGAGAGAGCTTCCGTACTAACGCGAGGCCGTCCTGTGTTCAGTGTTGGTGCAGGCGGAGTGGTTTTCCTCGTCACCTGGCAACAAAGAGGTCCTCAGCACAGCTGAGCTGGGGGCGCGCGCCGAGGAAGGAAGGCCGGAAGGAAGGAAGTCCGCCTCCGCCGCCCCCGCCGCCCCCAGTGGCAGGCGTTAATTAACAACAGTAGCCGCGCCCTCGGTGCCGAGTAATTAGCCGCCAGAGGACATCCGGCTGTGCGCGGCGCTGCCGCAGCCGCTGCGTGGCACAGTAGCGGCGTCGCGCGGGGTCACGCGCACGCACAATGGGCCGCCCGGCGGGGAGAGGGGGGGGGGGAGGGGGAGAGGAGAAGAGCAGCGCAGGGGAGAGGAGAGGAGAGAGACGGGGGGGATTCCCCCGCCTGGAGGGGCGCGGCGCACAGCGCAGCGGGCCGAGGTTCGGGGCCCAGCGGCGGAGATCGAACGCGGGACCACGATGCGACCATCACCCACACAAGTACTCTAATGGGAAACTCATAGCTATTAGTCTAGAACTGGATCACAGAACACAACTGAAACGCTCCGCTCCTGGGAGTTTCGCAAACAAGACAGACTGCTCCGTTATTAAGGCTGTGATCACGGCGCTACCGTCAATAGAAAGTTTGGAGTGGGGCACACTTGCAGATAGACGACGCGCTAAACAGAAGAGGCTGCTCACTAAATTTCGAAATCCAATCTCCGCCGAGGATGTAGAGCATATATTATTACCACCAACTTTCAATTGCGTAATGATGTGAAATACCCTCAGACTTCAAGAAGAATATAATAATTCCAATCCCAAAGAAAGCCGGTGTTGACAGATGTGAAAATTACCGAACTATCTGTTTAATAAGTCACAAATGCAAAATACTAATGCGAATTCTCTAGAGACGAATGGAAAAATTGGTAGAAGCCCACCTCGGGGAAGATCAGTTAGGATTCGGCAGAAATGTTGGAACACGTGAGGCAATACTGACCCTACGACTTATCTTAGAAAATAGATTAAGGAAAGGCAAACCTACATGTCTGGCATTTGTAGACTTAGAGTAAGCTTTTGACAATGTTGACTGGAATACTCTCTTTCGAATTCTAAAGGTGGCAGGGGTAAAATGCAGGGAGCGAAAGGCTATTTACAATTTGTACAGAAACCAGATGGCAGTTATAAGAGTGCAGGGGCATGAAAGGGAAGCAGTGGTTGGGAAGGGAGTGTGACAGGGTTGTAGCCTCTCCGCGATGCTATTCAATCTGTATATTGAGCAAGCAGTAAAGGAAACGAAAGAAAAGTTCGGAGTAGGTATTAAAGTCCATGGAGAAGAAATAAAAACGTTGAGGTTCGCCGATGACATTGTAATTCTGTCAGAGACAGCAAAGGACTTGGAAGAGCAGTTGAACGGAATGGACAGTGTCTTGAAAGGAGGATATAAGATGAGCATCAAAAAAAGCAAAACGAGGATAATGGAATGTAGTCGAATTAAGTCGGGTGATGCTGAGGGAATTAGATTACGAAATGAGACACTTAAAGTAGTAAAGGAGTTTTGCTATTTGGGGTGCAAAATAGCTAATAATGGTCGAAGTAGAGAGGATATAAAATGTAGACTGGCAATGGCAAGGAAAGTGTTTCTGAAGAAGAAAGATTTGTTAACATCGAGTATAGATTTAAGTCTCAGGAAGTGGTTTCTGAAAGTAATTGTATGGAGTGTAGCCTTGTATTGAAGTGAAACATGGACGATAAATAGTTTGGACAAGAAGAGAATAGAAGCTTTCGAAATGTGTTGCTACAGAAGAATGCTGAAGATTAGATGGGTAGATCACACAACTAATGAGGAGGTATTGAATAGAATTGGGGAGAAGAGGAGTTTGAGGCACAACTTGACAAGAAGAAGGGACCGGTTGGTAGGACATGTTCTGAGGCATCGAGGGATCATCAATTTAGCACTGGAGGGCAGTGTGGAGGGTAAAAATCGTAGAGCGAGACCAAGAGTTGAATGCACTAAGCAGATTCAGAAGGATGTAGGTTGCAGTAAGTACTGGGAGATGAAGAAGCTTGCACAGGATAGAGTAGCATGGAGAGCTTCATCAAACCAGTCTCTGGACTGAAGACAACAACAACAACAACAGCAATGATCATCATTCAAAGATAAGGGAAATAAGAGCTCGTACTGAGGCGTTCAGACAGTCGACTTAGGCGCGATTTGTGCCCTCCGCCACACACTGCTTGGTGGCTAGCGGAGTATATATGTGGAATGTTCGCCAGACACTGCCCTCAGAGGTTGCCAGATAACATCGGCCGACAGCTTGCTCACAGCGCAGCCGATCTCCTCCTTCCCTTTTTTGGCAGGATATAGGAGGCTGCTTCCAGTCCAGCCTCCTTACCAACATAGTAACCCTGCCTGCCAATGGCACTAAGCCAAATCAGTCAATCAACTGCAGCTACTGAAAACGCTACTGGCACTCTTTAGAAATTGGAGGTTAGTTGGGACTTTCCACAGATAATTTCAGATGTGACTGCACCTGTAGCTGTCGCGGCTATCAGATTTCATTATCTGTTTGTGGCTGACTGACTGACTCACTGATTGACTGACTCATCATCACCCGGTCCAAACCCCCAAGGACACAAGCTTTAAATTTGGAGAGGGTGCTGATCCTGCTCTCTTGGTGACGTTAAAGAACGGATTTTTCGAAATTCTATTTGTAAGAGGGTGAAGTAGAGAAGGAAAGTTTTTTTTAACAAATATACCTCTATTATGGCGAGTTTGAAGCTATACCTACGAAAACTGGCATTTGGTTTTTCGGTTAGAAATAAAGGAAATACACGTCTCAGCTTTTTGGAAATTCAGCCACTAAGAGGGTGAAACAGTGGGTGAAAATTTATTTTGAAAGTAAAACTTTATTAAAGTATTACAGAAGCATATTAAAAGCTACGTCTATGAAAAGTGGTATTTTATTTTTCGGTTACAAATAATAAATACATTTTTCAGTGTTTTTATTTATTGATTTATTTATTTTTTGGAAGTTCAACCCCTAGGGGTTTTATGAAAATATTTCATTACGAAACCAATTTTGAAGCTTAATCTAAGAAAATTCGTATTTGGCTTCTTGTTTCGACATAAAAAGTACATGTTACAGTGTTCTTGGAAATTAAAACCTCTAAGGGGGTAAAATAGTGGAAGAAAGTTTTGTAGAAATATTTCATTACCAAAGCATTTTTGAAACTAAATCTCTGAAAACTTGTATTTGATTTCTCAATTAGAAATAACAAAAAATACACGTTTCAGTATTTTTTGGAAATTCAACACCTAAGAGGGTGAAACTGGTGATTTTTACCAAAATGTTTCGTTATATAACAAGATATTTAAAGCTAAATCTATGAAAATTGCTATTCGACTCCTAAAGGAATATACATTGGAGGATGAAAATTTTTATGGAAGCATCGCCACAAGGACTCAAAAGCCAGGATTAACAAAGACCTCCGACTCCAGCTATCAGATTCTCTGACCAGAAGTACATTCCAAAAAGACCATGCTTCTATTGCCTCCGTTAGCGCGAAAAGTTTACAATCTGTTGCAGTTTGTAAAAAAATAAAAATTCTATTAATTTTTTTTTTTTAATCTGTGCAGATCACACAGTCTAGGCGAGCGAAGTAGCGGGCATTAAGCTAGTGTTAAATACGAGGCCTGTTCAGAAAGTAAGCTCCGATTGATTGCCAAATTGAAACCACAGTGAACATCAGAAATGTTTTACTTGTAACAATTAGCTACACCTTTCAGCTACTTCTCTACGTAGTCGCCGTTCTGACTTAGACTTTTGTCATAGCGTTGTACCAACTTTTCAATAGCCCATCATAGAAGGCAGCCGCCAGTGCTTTCCGCCAACTCTCCACGCTGGCCTACACCTCGTTGTCTGTGTCAAAATGTTGTCTTCAAAGACAGCGGTTCATGTGACCAGAGATGAAACTCAGGGGGAGACAATTGCGGACTGTATTGTGGGTAATCTCACATTTCCATTTGAAAACGATGCAGGAGCATCTTCATTGCCCCTGCAGAATGCGGCTGAGAATTGTCTTGAAGAAGAAACAGCACGACAGTTATGTAATGTTAGCTGCATAGCTTCAGGCGAAATTTCTCACCAGGCCCTCGTACTTGGCGGCAGACACTATTTTCTAGACATCTTTACGCACTCACTGCGAGCTCAGAAATGAGAAGAGCGACGTGATGCTAACTGGGGTTATACTAGAGACACTACCCAACACATCTGTGCAAAGCTTTATCGGATTTTCATAGTCGTTTCCATTTCGCGACCGATCGGAGCTTACTTTCTGAACGCCCCTCGTATAAGAGAACACGTAAGGCTTATTACACGGGACCGACAGAAAGCAGTTTTAGAGAGCAAATGTATCACTATCAACACTTGAAGAGGAAAATGGCGCACCTGTGGCTGATCACCAATGTCACTGCAAGGCACCTACTTTATGCTATGGACAACATACACACCCATGCCTGAAGGAGGACTAAAACCTCCGACGGGCAGAGCCGCACGGACCCTGACAAGGCGTCCCAGACCACGCAGCTGCCCCGCGCGGCTGGAAGTTTGGGTTTGGCCGTAAGCGTTTTCAGATAGGCTAATGCTAAGATGACCGGTCTTGATAAGCGGGATAATCCGGGTTCGAGACCCAGTCTGGCCCAAATTTTCATTGTCGTCATTCCACTATACATCTGATGGTTTTCCATATTCGCAGCAGCGAATACATTTCACGTATTTCATAACGGCTATAGTCGCCTTCGGACATGCATGCTCGCCTGAACGAACACTCCGTCTTACTTCTGAACAACGCAGGCACTGCAATATCGGACGTAATCTTTAATATTAGCCGATCCAACGAGCGTGACATCGAGTGGTCAATTACGCATAACATAAGTGTGTCCAGATACTTCTGACCAGACAGTGTACATTCTTGAAACTTCCTGCAGATTAAAACTGTGTGCCGGACCGAGACCCGAACTCGGGACATTTGCCTTTCGCAGGCAAGTGCTCTACCATTGAGGTACTGGCAGAATTGAAGCTGAGAGGGCGGGTCGTGAGTCATGCTTGGGTAGCTCAGATGGTAGAGCACTTGCCCGCGAAAGGCAAAGGTCCCGAGTTCGAGTCTCGGTCCGGCACACAGTTTTAATCTGACAGGAAGCTTCATATCAGCGTACACTCTGCTGCAGACTCAAAATCTCATTCTTTCTACGTAAGTAAGCAGAACCACTCACGAAACAGCTGCTCGTGTCTGGTGGCTGGAAACCAAGATTGTTAGAGTAATCGAAACTGTCTGGTATAACGCAACTATCTCTTGAAGGGCTTATGCCACTTCCTGCGATGTTATATAAGAGTGAGCCCACAATTCATTGCGACTGAAGATCTGTCCGCAACTATCGCGGGCACAACACAGTACACTCCCTTCGCAGCAGTATCTATAGTCTGCGGAAAACGAGGGAGGGGGTGGGGTGATACACGCAATATTTTGACCAATAAATCCGTCGCAAAGCTGCCTCCGCTCTGAGCGGGCAGTTTCCGTCTTTCACCAGCCTCACTGCAAAGCGGGCGCGTAAGCCGATAATATTTGATTAAAAAGGTATAAAATCTTCTGTACTGTAGCCAAGTAATAACCTGTTATACACGAGTGGCGCGCAGAAAGCGGGACGCATCGGTTTGAAAGCCCGAAAGATGCAGATTCTCTGAGGGGCGGTAAAGGACTGGCAAGCGATGGGATTTAATGAAATTGTATTTCTCTCTTTCGAGAGCGCACCGTGAAAGAGACGCCGGTGTAGTCAATTTTGCACGGCCATTCTGCTCAGGGCGCGATCAGGGGATTGGCTGGTCCCGGTGAAAGGGGGCGTAAAAAAATGATAATAAAATATTGCGAGGCGAGGTTTGCGCCGATTTTAGAGGGAACGGGAGCTGCCTCTTTTCAGGAGACTCAATTACGGTTAATCTGTGTGGGCCAAGAAGGTGCGGACGCCGTGCGTATCGGGACTTGGTGTCAACACTGGTCGACAAGTGTTATCGACCGCGAAGGCGCCGAGTCCGCCGCACCGTGGACAGGGGCTGACTTCCTTTGTCGCTTAATTCGGTGCGGGTGTCGGTAACGCGATGGATTCTGTTTCTAAAGAGGGTGAGGCTGCGTGTTAGAGAGACACAGGGACGCGGTGGAGGGGGGGAGGGGGAAAGGGGGGGGAGAAAAGGGCGGGAGCGGAGGGTGGACGGGAATAGTGCCGGCGAGGAGGCGGGAGTTTGAAAAAATAAATAAAAAGCCGAGGAGAGAGAAGAAAAGAAGCCACTCGTAGGCAGCGCCCGCGGAGGAGATTTCGTGTGAAATGAAGAAGACGCGAGAGCGCGCCGGCTGGCGGGAAATTAATTTAGGACTAATTGGTAGCGGGCTGGACGCCTAAGTAGCAGTGGCTGACAACGCCGCCGAGCTGCATGGGGTGCGACCGGCGGCGGGGGTGTGGGTGGAAAAACTCGCCCACTCACAGCCCCTCACCTCCCGCGTCCTCCGTCTTGATACACTTCTTTCTTATTATAAATAGTTTCATTTATTTACTTGATCGTTCCAAATGCATGTTATTGTGTTTGTAGTGGTGGTGGTGTTGCTGGTGGTAATCTTCAGTCTGGCAACCCATTTCATACAACTCTGAACGAAATTATATACAGGCAAATGCCTCTTCATCGCAGGATAACTGCTACAACCTACATCCATTTCAATCTGCATGCTGTATTCAAACCTCGATCTCCCTCTACAACTTTACCCCCCACATCCCCTTCCTTTATCAAATTAATTATTCCGTGATGTATCAATATACATGCTAACAACCTTCCTTATCCTTTAGACGACCTACTACGTAAACGATGTATATCTACTGACCGAAGTGACGAATGGAAGTTTGTACCAAAGCCAGGATTCAAACCCGGGTCTCCTGCTCGTTAGGCAGATGTATTAACCCCTACATCACCCTGGCAAAGTGTGTGCGCAACTTTATAGACTACTCTGTGCCAGAGTGGCGTAGTGATTAGCGCATCTGCCTAGTGGTCAGGAGAGCGGGGTTTGCATCCCAGTCTTCGTGCAAATTTTCATTCGCCGATTCAGTCTGCATGTATATATCAAAGATGTTGGAGACTTCAAAACGTCTCTGGAACCATATAGTGTCAATCGATTAAAGCACCTATCCCTGCTTTTCAGGCAGAATCCACCATTCCGTTCGAGGCTAAGTTGTTTTTCCAGTACTGTTGGAGAGCCTCTGCATGCTGTTCGAATTTAGGGAAAATACCAAGTGGCCAGATGCGAGAATGGCAATCTGGATTGAGGAGTGAGGCTTGCTGGGATATTCTGTGCAGGAGTGCAAAGCCACTGTGCCAGGGTGGCACAGTGGTTACCGCATTTGCCTAGCGAGCAGGAGAACTAGTTTCGAATCCTGACCTTGGTACAAATTTTCATTCGTCGCTTCAGTATATACAGGGTGTTACAAAAAGGTACGGCCAAACTTTCAGGAAACATTCCTCACACACAAATAAAGCAAACATGTTATGTGGACATGTGTCCGGAAACGCTTAATTTCCATGTTAGAGCTAATTTGAGTTTCGTCAGTATGTACTGTACTTCCTCGATTCACCGCCAGTTGGCCCAATTGAAGGAAGGTAATGTTGACTTAGGTGCTTGTGTTGACATGCGACTCATTGCTCTACAGTACTAGCATCAAGCACATCAGTACGTAGCATCAACAGGTTAGTGTCCATCACGAACGTGGCTTTGCAGTGAGTGGAATGTTTACAAATGCGGAGTTGGCAGATGCCCATTTGATGTATGGATTAGCACGGGGCAATAGCCGTGACGCGGTACGTTTGTATCGAGACAGATTTCCAGAACGAAGGTGTCCCGACAGGAAGACGTTCGAAGCAATTGATCGGCGTCTTAGGGAGCACGAAAAATTTCCAGCCTATGACTCGCGACTGGGGAAGACCTAGAACGACGAGGACACCTGCAATGGACGAGGCAATTCTTCGTGCAGTTGGCGATAACCCTAATGTCAGCGTCAGAGAAGTTGCTGCTGTACATGGTAACGTTGACCACGTCACTGTATGGAGAGTGCTACGGGGGAACCAGTTGTTTCCGTACCATGTACAGCGTGTGCAGGCACTATCAGCAGCTGATTGGCCTCCACGGGTACACTTCTGCGAATGGTTCATCCAACAATGTGTCAATCCTCATTTCAGTGCAAATGTTCTCTTTACGGATGAGGCTTCATTCCAACGTGATCAAATTGTAAATTTTCACAGTCAACATGTGTGGGCTGACGAGAATCCGCACGCAATTGTGCAATCACTTCATCAACACAGATTTTCTGTGAACGTTTGGGCAGGCATTGTTGGTGATGTCTTAAATTGGGCCCCATGTTCTTCCACCTACGCTCAATGGAGCACGTTATCATGATTTCATACGGGATACTCTACCTGTGCTGCTAGAACATGTGCCTTTACAAGTACGACACAACATGTGGTTCATGCACGATGGAGCTCCTGCGCATTTCAGTGGAAGTCTTCGTACGCTTCTCAACAACAGATTCGGTGACCGATGGATTGGTAGAGGTGGACCAATTCCACGGCATCCATGCTCTCCTAACATCAACCCTCTTGACTTTCATTTATGGGGGCATTTGAAAGCTCTTGTCTACGCAACCCCGGTACCTAATGTAGAGACTCTTCGTGCTCGTATTGTGGACGGCTGTGATACAATACGCCATTCTCCAGGGCTGCATCAGCGCATCAGGGATTCCATGCGACGGAGGGTGGATGCATGTATCCTCGCTAACGGAGAACATTTTGAACATTTCCTGTAACAAAGTGTTTGAAGTCAGCTGGTACGTTCTGTTGCTGTGTGTTTCCATTCCATGATTGATGTGATTTGAAGAGAAGTAATCAAATGAGCTCTAACATGGAAAGTAAGCGTTTCCGGACACATGTCCACATAACATCTTTTCTTTATTTGTGTGTGAGGAATGTTTCCTGAAAGTTTGGCCGTACCTTTTTGTAACACCCTGGTGTTCAAAAATGGTTCAAATGGCTCTGAGCACTATGGGACTTAACATCTATGGTCATCAGTCCCATAGAACTTAGAACTATTTAAACCTAACTAACCTAAGGGCAGCACACAACACCCAGTCATCAGGAGGCAGAGAAAATCCCTGACCCCGCCGGGAATCGAACCCGGGAACCCAGGCGTGGGAAGCGAGAACGCTACCGACGACCACGAGCTGCGGACTGTAGCCTTGTGTGTTACACAAAAATGGTTCATATGGCTCTGAGCACTATGAGACTTAACATCTGAGGTCATCAGTCCCCTAGAACTTAGAACTGCTTACACCTAACTAACCCAATGACATTACATACATTCATGCCCGAGGCAAGAATCGAACCTGCGACCGTAGCGGTCGCGCGGTTCCAGACTGAAGCGCCTAGAACCACTCGGCCGGCCGGCTACTTTCCATTTCATGTTTTTTATTAAAACTTCTCAGTTCATATTTTTCAGCAAACAGTGAAAGACTTCGCTTGACGACGAATTTAATTAATAGAGATAGTGGTTTCAATCTTGTTAAATCATGGAATCCGCCACTTGCTGTAATAAACTCGCAAAGACGTCGTCACAGCGCAGCTCACAATGATTTATCGATATGCCAACACAGATCAACTGCGGAGTCATAGATACAACTCGCGCATTATGCACGTCTCTGCCGCCGACCAACGTCTCTGGCGCATTTGCATCTGTGGCCGCATGCGCAGTCGCGCGGTACACCAGTATAAAGGGACGAAGCGAGCACTGGAGCGGCAGTCTTGCGGCTCACTCTGAAGATGGCTGGACGTTATACAGCCGAAATATTAGAAGAAGAAGGAGGTTTCTTGCGGCTGCACACCCGAAACTTAATGGAACAGTCTTTGCGCTGCCAAAACCTGAAGATTCACAGTGAAAGATTGATTCTTTCAGTCCCTTCCACATAGAATTTCAAAGATATGCGGGTGGTCCAAAACTGTTCTTGAGACGTTTCGATGGTGAAGAACAGGAATTCGTGATGCGGTCACCTTCCCTTCGTCCCGCCTCCCCCAGGTTCTAGGAGGTCAGCAGCGGGCTGGCTGCCCCAAAGTGGCCAGGGAGGTCTTTTTCGGGGGTTGTGCGGCAGCACTCGACGTGGCCGGGAGAGCGGGGAGAGGTCAGGGCCATTGTAGAGCGCGGCCGAGCGGTTATAACGGCAGGTCGGGTGTCGCCCGGCAGCTGTCGCCGCTCGAGGGCCCTGCCCAGGGCCTACTCGGCACGTGTGAAGCGCGCCTCGCGTACGCCGATGGCCAGTCATTCCTACAGCTGCATCCACTGCTCGGGTCACTTGTCAGCAACGTACGATCCTCATTGTGGTGTGCGTACTGTAAGACCCTCGGTACACACACCATCAGATTATTTGACTTGTCGCTCTAACGAAGTAGGCGAGTGTCAGCAATATGTCTCGTGGTCTTATTGTGGCGTGTTTATCTTCTGCCGTTAGGTCAGACGATAGAAATGCCACTTGCACGCTTAGAGTAGCAGATTGACGGTGACCAACTTTAAACAGAACTTGATTAATTTTCACACGCATTTATTAAAATAATAAAAAGCATAAAAATTACTTAACTTGGTTCTGGATGCTACTGACAATCTGAAGTTCCTTTCGTCTTGGTACGTTAATCTTATTCTTACATATATTTCTGATACTTGAGAAAGTGTCTATTCATTTATCTTCATGGCTATGTACAGGAATATGGTAATCTTATTAGGCGCAGACTGAAAATTGACTATAGACTGGTACAGACTAATGCAGACTCGTACAGACTGGTGCAGACAAATGCAGACTGATGCAGTCAAACGCAGACTGCCTAACCGGAGGTCTGTACACTCATTATAATACCTCGCGCGTTCAGGCATCACTGCACGAGTGTGATCCGAGAGGAGAAAAGGTTCTACGTTAGCAGCAATCTCATTGGCTGCGTTACATATTAATATGCGGATCGGCGGAAGCAGAATTTGGTCCGTCTCTAGGGCAGCGCCATCTCGTAGTGCGGAGATGGACGAGCGCTGCGCCTGCGCTGTTGTGCTTACAAGGGGAGGCCGCCAATTGTGAAATTCAGATTCGAGTCATACTGTGCGTAATAAAAGCTCATGGCCAAAGGTGTAATGTGGCAAAGCACCAAGATGCACTTCTCAGCCGTTGTCGAGAAAATCGACGGTTAAAAGAAACCGTTGCGGTGAAATACTCTCTACGATTAACAATTTTCTACAGCGTTGTGGCGCAGCGGTAAGCACTCGGGTTAGTAATCCAAAGGTCGCCGGATCGAATCTCGCGCCATGCAACTTTTTTTTTATTATTAGTTTTTTGTAATTCATATATATATATATATATATATATATATATATATATATATATATATATATATATATATACTATTAATGAATTGATTATGCATGTTGGTGAAGGCGGAACGCTCTCCAAATGTACCGCCTCCATTTTTCCCTTTTTTCTTAACAGGGTGTACCAAAGCTCTCCCGTCCGCACTCATTTTCGACGATGTTGTAAGTTGCGCTAGGGACCGCATCTACCTTCTTTCGAAGTTAGCACGCAACTGCGCTGTTATGCGGCGGCTCGTTTCGGCCCATTCAACATCTGTGCTTCAAGTGTAACGAGCGAGTAACGGAGTTTATATTTCATACCTGCCACAGCAAATTTGTGTTCGTGGTGTCTCTATTCTAATTCGAACGTTTGACTTACACTATACGTATTCGTTTCGGAATATCGTTTCTACGTCTTCCGTTAACTATATGTGGATAACATTATGAAGATAATTAATTACATTTGTGAAATACAACTTTGTTTGCGGAAAACATAACGATGTTCGAAGTCGCCAGTTTTTCCACGACAAACGACTTTCAACAACTTATTATATGCATAATTGTTGCAACTGATTGCCGGGAATTTACAAAAAACAAATACTAAAAAAAAAAAAAGTTGGATGGCGCGAGATTCGATCCGGCGACCTTCGGATTACGAACCCGAGCGCTTACCGCTGCGCCACGACGCCATAGAAAATTATTAATCGTAGAGAGTATTTCAGCACAACGGTTTCTTTTAACCGTCGATTTTCTCGACAACGGCTGAGAAGTGCATCTTGGTGCTTTGCCACATTATACCTCTGGCCATGAGCTTTTATTATGCGCAGTATGAATCGAATCTGAATTTCACAATTGGCGGCCTCCCCTTGTTAGCGGGGCGCGCTCTAGTGGGAAAGTAGTGTACGCGCTGACTACGCGGAACTATGTACACAACACTCATCCATCATCCCTCTGTCATCCAACTGTTCTAGAAGGAATATACACTGACGGGAAAAAGAATCGGAACACCAAGGATTTGTGCGACAGCAACGAAAGTTGGTAGGCGTGTTTGTACATCTGAAAAATGATGCCCATTAAAATTTCGCGCCAGTCGCATAAGCGCTGCTATGAGGATTTGACAGGCTTGCTTTAAACATGCGCTGCAATGACCGTGAGCTTTAGTTACCTTTGAGGTTGGACGTGGTGAGTTGATGTAACTCAAGAGTGTCTCTAAGGTGACAAACACGCCATTGTCAACATGTTACTGAGTTTGAACGAGATCGTGTAATAGGGCTACGAAAAGATGGGTGTTCCCCCTGCGATATTGCAGAAAGACTTGGCAGGAATGTAGCCCTTGTACATGATCTCTGGCAGCGGTGGTGACGGGAATGTACGGTATCAAACAGACGGGGGTCCTGACGGCCACGTGGCACTACCGAGAGGGAATACCAGCGTGGTCGGCATAAAGGTTCTGGCGCATTGCGTTGCATCTGCAGCAGTCGGCATCACAGTGACATAGCGAACTATTACAAATCGGTTACTTCTAGGAAAGCTTTTGACACCGTTCCTCACACGCGACTTCTAATCAAGCTGCGGGCCTATGGGGTATCGTCTCAGTTGTGCGACTGGATTCGTGATTTCCTGTCAGGAAGGTCGCAGTTCGTAGTAATAGACGGCAAATCGTCGAGTAAAACTGAAGTGATATCAGGTGTTCCCCAGGGAAGCCTCCTGGGACCTCTACTGTTCCTGATCTGTGTAAATGACCTGGGTGACAATCTGAGCAGTTCTCTTAGGTTGTTCGCAGATGATGGTGTAATTTACCGTCTAGTAAGGTCATCCGAAGACCAGTATCAGTTGCAAAGCGATTTAGAAACGATTGCTGTATGGTGTGGCAGGTGGCAGTTGACGCTAAGTAACGGAAAGTGTGAGGTGATCCACATGAGTTCCAAAAGCAATCCGTTGGAATTCGATTACTCGATAAATAGTACAAATCTCAAGGCTGTCAACTGAGTGCCTGGGTGTTAAAATTACGAACAACTTCAGTTGGAAAGACCACATAGATAATTTTGTGGGGAAGGCGAGCCAAAGGTTGCGTTTCATTGGCAGGACACTTAGAAGATGCAACGAGTCCACTAAAGAGACAGCTTACACTACACTCGTTCGTCCTCTGTTAGAATATTGCTGCGCGGTGTGGGATCTTTACCAGGTGGGATTGAAGGAGGACATCGACAGGGTGCAAAAAAGGGCAGCTCGTTTTGTATTATCACGTAATAGGGGAGAGAGTGTGGCAGATATGATACGCGAGTTAGGATGGAAGTCATTAAAGCAAAGACGTTTTTCGTCGCGGCGAGATCTATTTACGAAATTTCAGTCACCAACTTTCTCTTCCGAATGCGAAAATATTTTGTTGAGCCCAATCTACATAGGTAGGAATGATCATGAAAATAAAATAAGAGAAATCAGAGCTCGAACAGAAAGGTTTAGGCGTTCGTTTTTCCCGCGCACTGTTCGAGAGTGGAATGGTAGAGAGATAGTATGATTGTGGTTCGATGAACCCTCTGCCAAGCACTTAAATGTGAATTGCGGAGTAATCATGTAGATGTATACACTCCTGTAAATGGAAAAAAGAACACATTGACACCGGTGTGTCAAACCCACCATACTTGCTCCGGACACTGCGAGAGGGCTGTACAAGCAATGATCACACGCACGGCACAGCGGACACACCAGGAACCGCGGTGTTGGCCGTCGAATGGCGCTAGCTGCGCAGCATTTGTGCACCGCCGCCGTCAGTGTCAGCCAGTTTGCCGTGGCATACTGAGCTCCATCGCAGTCTTTAACACTGGTAGCATGCCGCGACAGCGTGGACGTGAACCGTATGTGCAGTTGACGGACTTTGAGCGAGGGCGTATAGTGGGCATGCGGGAGGCCGGGTGGACGTACCGCCGAATTGCTCAACACGTGGGGCGTGAGGTCTCCACAGTACATCGATGTTGTCGCCAGTGGTCGGCGGAAGGTGCACGTGCCCGTCGACCTGGGACCGGACCGCAGCGACGCACGGATGCACGCCAAGACCGTAGGATCCTACGCAGTGCCGTAGGGGAACGCACCGCCACTTCCCAGCAAATTAGGGACACTGTTGCTCCTGGGGTATCGGCTAGGACCATTCGCAACCGTCTCCATGAAGCTGGGCTACGGTCCCGCACACCGTTAGGCCGTCTTCCGCTCACGCCCCAACATCGTGCAGCCCGCCTCCAGTGGTGTCGCGACAGGCGTGAATGGAGGGACGAATGGAGACGTGTCGTCTTCAGCGATGAGAGTCGCTTCTGCCTTGGTGCCAATGATGGTCGTATGCGTGTTTGGCGCCGTGCAGGTGAGCGCCACAATCAGGACTGCATACGACCGAGGCACACAGGGCCAACACCCGGCATCATGGTGTGGGGAGCGATCTCCTACACTGGCCGTACACCACTGGTGATCGTCGAGGGGACACTGAATAATGCACGGTACATCCAAACCGTCATCGAACCCATCGTTCTACCATTCCTAGACCGGCAAGGGAACTTGCTGTTCCAACAGGACAATGCACGTCCGCATGTACCCCGTGCCACCCAAAGTGCTCTAGGAGGTGTAAGTCAACTACCCTGGCCAGCAAGATCTCCGGATCTATCCCCCATTGAGCATGTTTGGGACTGGATGAAGCGTCGTCTCACGCGGTCTGCACGTCCAGCACGAACGCTGGTCCAACTGAGGCGCCAGGTGGAAATGGCACGGCAAGCCGTTCCACAGGACTACATCCAGCATCTCTACGATCGTCTCCATGGGAGAATAGCAGCCTGCGTTGCTGCGAAAGGTGGATATACACTGTACTAGTGCCGACATTGTGCATGCTCTGTTGCCTGTGTCTATGTGCCTGTGGTTCTGTCAGTGTGATCATGTGATGTATCTGACCCCAGGA
Source organism: Schistocerca americana (assembly GCF_021461395.2). NCBI lineage: Eukaryota > Metazoa > Arthropoda > Insecta > Orthoptera > Acrididae > Schistocerca > Schistocerca americana. The sequence continues at coordinate 52,624,902 of NC_060127.1, forward strand.
ATGTGTCAATAAAGTTTCCCCTTCCTGGGACAATGAATTCACGGTGTTCTTATTTCAATTTCCAGGAGTGTATGTAGGACAGCGTGCATTCCACCTACCCCATACCACCGCCATTTGTGACTTCAGCGATATCTAGAGACAGCTTATTGGAGGGCAGAGTGGAGGTATGTCGTGTTTTCTGTTTCTGCCTCGATGCCAGTGATGGCCCTGTGTTGGTTGCAAGGGGGCCAGGTGAGGGCCTGCAATCATCCTATCTGCGTGCTACACACACTGGACCTATACCTGGAGTTATGGTCTGGGGTGCGATTTCATATGACGCAGCCTGACTGCGCATTTGTACGTCAGTCTGGTGATTCGACCTGCTGTGCTGCCATTCCTGGACAGCATTCCAGAGAGTGTTTTCGATCAGCAGAATCCTCGTCCACATGCTGCTGTTGTAACCCATTATGCTCTACGGAGTGTCAGCATGTTGCCTTGGTCTGCTCGATCACCAGATCTGTCTCCAGTCGAGCATGTATGAGAAACCATTCTAGCGTCATTGACAACCGGCATTAACCGTCCACATATTGGCCGACCAAGTGCAGCAGTCAAGGAATTACATCCCACAAAATGACATTCTGCACCAGTACAACACAGTGCATGCATGTTTGCATGCTTCCAATCAACATTCTGGTGGTTACATCAGTTATTAATGTATCACTATATCACATTTGCAACGACTTACATTAACCTGTATTGCTGCAATGTTAATCGTTCAAATACGTTACCTAGACAATTGTATTCCTGAAATTTCATTACTCTACATTAATTATTTCTTGATATTGCGATTTTATCCGTCATTTTATTCTGACCTCAAATGTAATGCGGTATCTTGAACAGAACGACCTGATCCATGCCAAACAGCATGGATGCCGAGAAGATTGATCATATGACTCATGCTTTTCTTGGTTCACATGACGAAAGCGATACGTCAACGAAGTCAGGTAGATACAGTACTTCTTGACTTCAGAAAAGTATTTGACTTCAGAAAAGTATTTGACTCAGTACCACTCATATACTTGTTATCGAAACTATGGTCGTTTGGTGTATTAAGCGCATTTTGTCACTGGATTGGGGATTTCTTTGTAGAAAGAACACAGCGTGTTATCCTGGATTGAGAGTCGTCGACAGATGTAGAAGTGAAAAAACTTTGTGCAGCCAACGTCGCATTAATTACTATTTGTTACTGACGGCCGTCAACGACATGTCATGCAACGTAAACATATGTATGAATGTGCGTTTCACTAGATATCTTGTATTCTAAAAATAACAAGCCTCAGTGAATGCTACGTGTGTGTGAACATGTCCATTTGCACGAGATGCTTTTTATCTCTTTGTGGTTGTACTTTTGACAAGCTTTTGTATAATGTGCTGCGTGTTGTCTACCATAATGACGACGTGGCATGAGTGATAAACTCGTAATGGAACACAATTCACAATCAACGTTTTTTGAGATCAGAACATGACAGTTTCAAATGTCGGAACCGGCCGTCAATAATATACATTAATCAACGTGCTCTTGGCTATAAAAAGTTTTTTTAAGTTATACAGGGTGATTCAAAAAGAATACCACAACTTTAGGAATTTAAAACTCTGCAACGACAATAGGCAGAGCTAAGCACTATCTGTCGGCGAATTAAGGGAGCTATAAAGTTTCATTTAGTTGTACATTTGTTCGCTTGAGGCGCTGTTGACTAGGCGTCAGCGTCAGTTGATGCTAAGATGGCGACCGCTCAACAGAAAGCTTTTTGTGTTATTGAGTACGGCAGAAGTGAATCGACGACAGTTGTTCAGCGTGCATTTCGAACGAAGTATGGTGTTAAACCTCCTGATAGGTGGCCACATTGGCACTTATCTGTCCGTAACTACCTGAACGTCAACTACCCGAGGCGATAGATCGGCCGCCAGGCAGCCCGTGACAGAGCACTTCATCACTGGCCTCCAAGTGATCTTACCCCCTGCGATTTTTTCTTATGGGGGTATGTTAAGGATATGGTGTTTCGGCCACCTCTCCCAGCCACCATTGATGATTTGAAACGAGAAATAACAGCAGCTATCCAAACTGTTACGCCTGATATGCTACAGAGAGTGTGGAACGAGTTGGAGTATCGGGTTGATATTGCTCGTGTGTCTGGAGGGGGCCATATTGAACATCTCTGAACTTGTTTTTGAGTGAAAAAAAAACCTTTTTAAATACTCTTTGTAATGATGTATAACAGAAGGTTATATTATGTTTCTTTCATTAAATACACATTTTTAAAGTTGTGGTATTCTTTTTGAATCACCCCGTATATAGACCACTCCTTCGCTTTTTCAATGTGAGAAACTTCAGTCAAGCGGATTTTTTCATAGATGTGAGGATTTGTTTGCAGGGAGAAAGCAGCATGGTGTCTTGGTTGGGAAGTCATGGACATACGTACAACTAATATTAGTTTCATCTCCAGGAAAGCGGGTTGGGACCTTTGTTGTTATTATTGCATATTAATGGCGCTGCAGATATTGTTACTATCAAATTTGATCATGTATTTTCAGTGTTCTTTTAGCACCACACTTGACAAACTTCTTTCCTCCTATTCTCTCTAGTGTTCACTGTCCAAGTTTGTGTAACACACAGGCCGGCCGGTGTGGCCGAGCGGTTCTAGGCGCATCAGTCTGGAACCGCGCGACTGCTACGATCGCAGCTTCGAACACTGCCTCGTGCATGGATGTGTGTTCTGTCCTTAGGTTAGTTAGGTTTAAGTAGTTCTAAGTTCTAGGGGGCTGATGACCTAAGACGTTAAGTCCCATAGTGCTCAGAATCATTTGAACCATTTTTGTGTAACACACAAGGCTACACCTCAGACAAATACTTTCATATGTATTTATATATACACTGAAGCGACGAATGAAAATTTGTACCAAAGTCAGGATTCGGTACCAGGTCTCCTGCTCGCTAGGCAAATGCGGTAACCACTACGCCACCCTGGCACAGTGACTTTGCTTTGGATAGTGTAGAAGGAGCTATTTGAGTACACAAGCAATAACGAAGATTGAATTTATTTTTACTGCACTGATCGTAACCACACACTTGTTGAAATCTAGATCTGCAACAAACAGATTATTAGCTACAGACTGCTATCCATTTTCTCGATATATATCGGCACCGTCCACTGTTCGTCTTTATTATGGCTTGAACTCTGCTGGAGGCAGTTTGAATGAGGTGTCTGAATGTCTGTGGAGGAGCTGCATCCGATTTTTCCTCAAGAGCCGAAACCACAGGAGGTAGTGATGTAGGACGCTGATCGATTTCGACTTGTAGCTTTTACCAAAGGTGTTCCACTGGGTTCACGTAGAGATTCTGGACGGCCCAGTCAATTTCAGGAATGTTATTGTCCACAGATGGCACTTTATGACAGGATGCATTGTCGTGCTGACACAAACGATTATGATCTTCTAAGTGCTCCTATACTGTGCGTAGTTCACAATGCTGTAAAATATTTCACATCCTTCCGCATTTAGTGTTTTCATTAACATAATAAGGTTCAAAATGGTTCAGATGGCTCTGAGCACTATTGGACTTAACATCTGTGGTCATCAGTCCCCTAGAACTTAGAACTAATTAAACCTAACTAACCTAAGGACATCACACACATCCATGCCCGAGGCAGGATTCGAACCTGCGACCGTAGCGGTCACGCGGTTCCAGACTGAAGCGCTTAGAACCGCACGGCCACACAGGCCAGCTAGCATAATAAGGGAACGACAAGCTAACCATGAAAAACACTACCATCCCATATCACCATCTCCTCTGCTCTTCACCGTTTGCACTATATTTGATGGCAGGTAACGTTGTCCAGGCATTCGCCAAACCCAAACCCACCCTCCGGACTGCCGTAGGCTACAGCATTCTTCCTCGCTGCAAATCGCTCGTTTCGAGACATCCGCTGTCCAGAGGCGACCCCCTTTACACTACCTCAAACGTCCCTTAGCACTGGCCACATAAATACTACATAAATTTGTGGATTATGAGGAGCTACTCAATCAAACTTCGTACCTGCTGCAGTCACTGAGCTAGCTGGACTACTGGTAGCACTTTGGAACTCATGAGTGATTCCATTGGCTGATCTGATGCCATTTTGTACAGTGACTCTGCAGTTCTCAATGGTTCTTCTCCGTCACTACACACGTCTCCCTGGTCCTTCCTTCGTGTTTCTGCTTGAGAATCACAACTCCAACAGTCGACTTGCGCAGCTTTAGAAGGGCTGAGTAGTCGCTTATAGCTTTGTTACTCTGGTGACATCCAAAGAGTTGTCCACGTTCGATTATTGAGCTCTCCTGACCGACCCATTCTGCTTCCCTAAGCTCTCTGTCTATGTTTATACTGACGAGTCCGCCTCTCGAAAGACCTAGTTGTCAGTTCCGCGTCCCGCTGTCGTGTCCGGATACTTTTGATGTGAAAGTGTGTATTATCGAGTATGTACGGCGAACGCTGTGGGAAAACTCTGCGTCAGGGCAGTTTCGTCCGACCGCTGTCGACGCCGTAGCCGGCTGGCGGGCGGATGGAGCCGTCTCATCTAGAACGACGTCATCTCCGTCTGTGTCATCCGCGACGTATTCTTTTTCGTGAGTCTGTGGGGTGGCAAAGACAGAGAGAGGCGCTCGCACTGTGGGTCCGCGCCTCTGGGGGATCGGACAACAAACAGGCGCCAGATCAAAGCCGGCCGCCGGCGAGGGACTCGCGGCCGTCTGGCCAGCTCAGAGGAGCAGAGCGGGCTCTGGCCTGGAGGGAGAGGCTCCAGCTGCGGCTGGCCACTGCTCCACTCCTGGTCGCGTCTCGTGTTCGCACTATGAGACAACCTGCTGCTGGCGGCTTTATTGGGTGTCTAAAGACGTGACCGAGAAGTGTCAGAGCGCACGGATTTCGCCTCTTGCAGAATCCAATGGACCGGGATAGGCTTTGTATTGCTCTAGTGCAGTGATTCACAACTTGAAGGTAATTACCCATTACGACGTGAAATGAAATTTTTTGAGAGGTAAAAACAAAAGGTTACGCTTTGCTCACGAAACGACAAGGCCTATTCAGAAAGTAAGGTCCGTTCAGTCGTGAACGGAAACCAGTGCTAAGATCAATCATTATTGGCAACGTACACCTTCCAGCAACTTCTCTACATAGTCGTCGCTCATAGCGTTTAACCAACTTTCCAATACCCTCGTCATAGCAAGCAGTTGCCTGTGTTTTCTGCCAATTCTCTAATCTTAATCTGCAGCTTGTCTGTGCCAAAACATTGTCTTCATAGTCAGCGGTTCATGAGGGCAGAGACAAAAGTCAGATGGAGACAAGTTTGGGCCGTATGGTGTGTGATCAAACACTTCCCATCGGAAACGTTGCAGGGCCGTCTTCATTGCCCGCGCAGTCTACAGCCGAGAATTAGCATGAAGAAGGGAGTGCATGGCAGTTATGTTGTGAGGGCTGCATGATATCAGGCGAAACCTTGCAGTGGGCACCCACATTTGGCAGAAGACAACTTCAAGATTTTAAATATGGCTGAAACAGCAACTGTTGAAATTCTTCACGGTAAATGATGACAGCTAAAACAGTTGTAGGATAAAGATTTATTAAAATTCTTGACTACGATTTCGGTATATCTAAATTACCTTCATCAGCAGTAAAATATACTAAAATTACATCCTGCAATGGAGATTCATAAAAACAATTATGCCAAAGGCGTCGTCAGAAGTTAAAGCACATCATCTTCCCATAGGCGAAGTACTGATGCTAAGCTGTGTTCTCATCGACCCTCTGTCCATAATCATGTTGCATAAATGGAGATGATGTTTTAACTACTGAGGACGCCTTTGGCACAATTGTTTTTATGAATCTCCATTGCAGGATGTAATTTTAGTATATTTTACTTCTGATGAAGGTATATTTAGATATACCGAAACCGTGGTCAAGAATTTTAATAAATCTTTATCCTGCAACTGTTTTGGCTGTCATCATTTACCGTGAAGAAGACAACTTAAAAGAGCGACGTGATGCGATCGAGGAACATACTAGACATACTGTCAATACATATATGCAACCTTTCATCAGATTGTCACTGTGGTTTCCATTTCGCGACTGGTCGGATCTTACTTCCCTAGCAGCCCTTGGAAAATATTTTCAAATGATTATCATTATTATCAGATACATATTACTCGATTGACTTTTCTTGCTTTTCTGACCCAAGTTGCAACCCTCTGCTGCCAGTGGGTTCCGAACTGTACCGCGTGACGTAACAGTGTGTGACGCAACCATGTTGGCTCGTGAGAAGACCCTCAGAAAACTAAAAGGTCTAATTCGAAGAATTCTTCCAATTATGGAGCAACCTATCCTTGAGCATTAGACCGCACACAAGCGCTGGATGTCTGCAGAAATCCAACGCATTGGGTTCACTGTCATCGATCATTCTCCATACTGTCCTGAATTGGCCCCCTCGGATTTTCATTTGTTTCCAGTACTTAACGAACAACTTAGAGGACTTCACTTTGGTATTGATGAAGCGGTACAAGCAGAGGCGACGTTGTGGTCCCGTCAACAAAGTCAAACCTTATACAGTGATGTTACCAACAAACTGGTCTCCCATTGGCTGACTATGTTGAGATATAAATATGTAGGAACAAAGAATAAAGATGTAGAATGAAATTTCTTTTATTTAGAAAGCTCTACGGCGCAGGGACGCGATTCTGCAGACTACAGTGGGAGCATATCAACAACATTTTGGTGACAATTTCACTTTGGTAAGTTGCTTGCTCATCGTGCTGTTGTGAACACGTTCCTTCAACATGCTAGGCTCACCAGAGTGGGGTTCTCCGGACATGAACCCAATCAAACATGTGAGGGATCGATTGAAACAGGCCGTTTTTGGACGTTGACAACGACCACTCACTCTGAGTGACTTATGAAGAGTCGCCATTGAAGGATGGGTCAATTTTGACTAGAGTTGACATGATGATCTCATCGATCGCACGTCCCTCACAAGTGCTGTGAAACCCTACTCGCCGGCCGGTGTGGCCATGCGGTTCTAGGCGCTTCAGTCCGAACCGTGCGACCGCTGCGGTCGCACGTTCGAATCCCGCCTCGGGCATGGGTGTGTGTGATGTCCTTAGGTTAGTTAGGGTTAAGTAGTTCTAAGTTCTAGAGGACTGATGACCTCAGATGTTAAGTCCCATAGTGCTCAGAGCCATTTTGAAACCCTTCCCCCTCCCCTCCCCCCCTCCCGTGAGAAACAGACGATTTTGTCGTTACACTTTTTTTTTTGTCCTTTTCTCGCACGATATCCTGCGAACTCTTGAGGAAGGGAAACAGGCTGATTCCATATTCCTAGATTTCTAGAAAACATTTCACACATTGCCCTAGTGCAGACCATTAAAGAAGATCCGAGCATAAGGGAACAGTTTTCAGATATTTGAATAGGTCGAAGACTTTTTAAGTGATGGAACCCAGTATACTGTCGTGCACGGAAAATGATAATCGAAGACAAAAGTTTCGTCAGGAGTGTCTCCGCGAAGTGTGATAGGACCGCTGTTGACCTCTCAATGTTTATTTGATCCAACGCGTTGAGTGAGCAGCACTCTGCAACTGTTTGCTTGTGACGGTTTAGTGTACGAGACGCTATTGTCATTGACTGACTGTAGAAGGATGCGTGACGACTTGGACGGAATGTCTATTTGATAGAATGAATAGCAGCTTGCTCTAAACGTGCAAAAATGTAAATTAATGCAGACGAGTAAGGAAAACAATCCTGTAGTTTTGAATACGGTATCAATGACGTGCTGCTTAAGACAGTCACGGCGATTAACTATCTAAGCATAACGTTCCAATGCGACGTTTCTTAATCCCCAACTTCCAGTTCACGAGTCATGTAGTTCGCATTGTAAGAATCACGCATGCTTACTGTGTGAAAGCTATGCGTCGGGAGGAAGATTTTCTTTCTTTTTTTGTCAAGCACAGAACAGTCTACACTGACACAAACATACCGAAGAGATAGAATGCTCGGTGTGTATCACGACATGGGTCGTTGCTGAAAGCTGTAGTTGAAGGGATGGCGGACGGAGAGGATAGCAGGAGCGGACGTAGGTATGAGTGCACAAGGCAGCTCGTCCGTGGTGCGGGATTGGAGGCAGCTGAAACGGAGGAAGCTACATGGGTGTAGAAGTTCACCAGGCCAGCCTTAGCGTTGATGATGGAAGGGATAACAATGTCATACATGGCACAAAGGAACAACAGGATTATTTATTTATTTAATCTGATCTGATTAGAGCCATCAGACGCAATCTTACATCGGGCCAGGATTCCACACAACAACACCATTTTTACGCGATAGTTACCTAAGCAAAAACTATATTGAAGCGATAAAAAGACCGGTTATGAGTATTAAAATAATTTGAGTGTCTGTAATGAAAATATGAGTAAAAACTACTGACTATGAACTAATACAGTTAATAGAACCAGCACATGCACTACTGATGCTGTTACTAATAGTGATAATAATAATAACAATAATTACAGTCGAAGATAAAAAAAAGAATTAATGGGTTATAACACAGATGTAAAAAGGATGTACAAGGACAACAAGTGCATTTAGGGACAATGGTAATCGTCATTGGTGCTTTAGTAGATACATCTCCAGTCTTCCTGAAACTGGAAATGCTATTCAGCTCTCTAATATAATGCGAAAGGTTATTCCAAAGTCGGGTTGCTTCTGCTGAGAAGGACTTCGGCAAAGTGGCTGAACGATGTAGTGGGACAGTAAGGATTTTGCTCTCATGGGAGCGGGTGTTTTTGCCCTGATGTTCAGACAAGAGCGTTAAGATCGAGGAGGAATATGAGAGACAGTGTTCACTGATAAGACGACGGACAAGACAGAGGATATGGAAATCTCTGCACCTGTCTGCACGCAGCCAGCTTAGCTGCGCATATGATGGTGAAATATGGTGAAAGAGTCGAACATCACAAATGTAAGGAAGGCAGGCATTGATAACCAGTTCCAGGCGTCGTGAACTTTCCTGGGAAAGACCTCGTAAGTCAACATCACTATCATCAATAGTTGGCAGTATGTTTGTACAAGTTTCTTTCACAAATCAAGAGGGAGGGGCTTTTTATATTTTCGTAGGGCTGGAGAGACACAGGAGCCTTCTTGCACATTGCAGTTACGCGCTCAGTCCAATTTAGATATTCATCTGTTATTACTCTTAGACTCTTTCTCTGCAGTTTAGCTTCCATCTGTAATTCGTCACCTTGTACTTGATTGAAGCTGATAGGCCACAAACCATCTAGTGATGTTAATGGAACTCCATTATTTTCATAAGGCGTCACGAACGTGGTTGTGGATGAGCTGGTAAATTAAGAATATTTTTTTATATTACATATGTGAACACACGCAGAAACGCATTTGTACAGGCACAACGGTTTGTAACCTAAATTCAAAAAATTCTTTACAAGGATACATACCACAAAGCAATATGGATACAATACTGCGATAAAGAAGTCCTTCGACTTGTAATCCACGAGGTTACTAAATTCACATAAGAACATAAATGCTGATATGACATAGACAGCTAGCAGACGAATGAACACAGCGGCTCTAAACACCGCGTAAGTGAACTCTTTAATGCTAGATGGCGAATGAATGGTGCCACTGCAGCACGCCAGTGCATTACTGTTCCGTGAACTAGTAGGAACAGAACATATCAGTATTTCCGTACTTACGTGAATTTAGTAACTTCATGTATTATAAGTCGAAAGACTTCTTTGTCACAGTAGTCTACCCATACCGCATTGTAGTACGATTTCTATAAAGAAATTTCTGAATTCAGGGTACAAATATCTTTCTGTCTGTGTTCACATTTGTAATATAAAAATGTGTTAATGCTTTATCAGATTATCTGATGTTGGGCCACGCCGGAAACGTGTTATTAAAATAACATTTAGTGACTACTTTTTGTCATCTACCAACACTTACTTAATTTTGAGAAAACACAGTAACAGTGGTGTAGCACGACAACATAAGTTAGTTTGAGGCACGGCAAACGCCAATACTAGTGGTCTGAAATGCCTGGGCGTGTATAAGTTGGGGCAAATGCCCAGAAAATACCTGGGCAAACGCCCAATATTCATGAATGCCCGGGCATTTATGCATTTTAAAGATTAATTGATAAGCGGTGCTTATAAAGAAATTAAGCTGATCTTTATATTGGAAAAGGTGTTTTGCAACGCTGCTTCTTTAGTGATTGGGTAAACAACTTGAAAAATCTGCTTGAGAGTTAGAGGAGGGTTATCAGAGGAAATAAATTGGACTATAAACATAACTTTTTACATCTTTAATGAGTTCTATTCTTGGGGTGGCAAATAACAAAAAAAGAAAACAACACTCAAGTTTAAAAGCAATTTTTGAAATAAAGTGTAGTTTATATCAAGTAGCTAACCTGTAGGTAATATTTTTAATTACTAGAGATTCCGATTCCACGATTCAAATAATCACCGATTCTCTAAGAATCGACTAATATCAGAATCGAACGATTGCAACGTCTTGGGCATCAATTCTTCATTATTAAATCTTTTTTACGTTGTTGTTCTTCTTTAGTCTTCACAATAGTGCCGTCATAAGAAAGTAGATAAAGAAAGCAACAGAAAATAAAATTATAGGCTGTCTCAAATGTTGCTACATCTGACAATAAAGATTTTTTTCCTGTTCTTTCACTGAAAACAGTTTAACATTTAAGACTGTAATTGTCGTCAAGAAACGCATGCCAGCTGTTTAGCCGGCCGGTGTGGCCGAGCGGTTCTAGGCCCTTCAGTCCGGAACCGCGCGACCGCTACGGTCGCAGGTCTGAATCCTGCCTCGGGCATGGATGTGTGTGATGTCCTTAGGTTAGTTAGGTTTAAGTAGTTCTAAGTTCTAGGGGACTGATGACCTCAGATGTTAAGTCACATAGTGCTCAGAGCCATTTTAGCCATTTTTGAGCCAGCTGTTTAACACATTTAGTAACAATTTTGCTACCAATAATCACTCTTCAATAATATTCAGAGATTTGACACTGATTGTAAAAATTGTTACGTTACAAAGCGATGACATAAGGACAATCTTTTCTATACCGGTTTATCACTGCCCAGCTGTTGAAAACGGTGTGTGTGTGTGTGTGTGTGTGTGTGTGTGTGTGTGTGTGTGCGAGAGAGAGGGAGAGAGAGAGAGAGAGAGAGAGACCAAGTGCAGCTATCAGCAATCCTTGGTACAGCGATGTAATGCCAGTTAGTAATAATGGCAATGAACGATATACATAGGTTTATGGGTAAACATTTACGAACTTTTAATATCTGGAGTATCGTCCCATCCCTTACTTTCATCGGTAGATTGTACAGTCTAGCAATAAAAGCATTAAAAGGTACTCTTTTTTATAAATGCCCAGATTTTGAGCATTAAAACTGCTTTGGGAAAGTTCCGAGGCAAATGGCTATTTATAAATGTCCTGCTCATTGGGCATTTCCCGGACCACATTACTACTCAATACGTAGGTGCATTTCATTTAAGTCGTTGACATGAACTGCCGGAGAAGGTGCTACGGAAGCCTGCTTTGGAAATCTGTTGAGTGGGCTGCCTATCTGGAGGCGCGAAGTAGTTGGATGCGACAATACGGAACGGATGAATTGTCTACACGTTCCGACGTACGTGCTGCTAGACCGCGACCCTATCACGAATCGAAACTTGGAGACATGCTTTGTGCACTGATGTATGCTATTTTGCTGTATGCCTTGTAAATTGCGAGCAGCCATGTTCTGAATCCCCAGAGGTACTTAGGAATAAGCCTGTACTGGTCTACAGTGTAGCTTACATCGCGCGCAGAACGGTAAGAGGGAGCCGGTGTCTCACCCGCTAATTCGCCGCGGCTCCGTGTCGTGCTGCTGTGTTATACACGCGCGAGCGTTCGGCCGCAGTGAAGCGAGCCGTGCTGTTTTGTGTGGAGGCGTCGCGCGTGACGAGTTATCGATTCCGTCCTGGCCCCGGCTGGTGTGCCTCTGGGATCAGCTGGCCGCAGAACAACACACCGCGGCAACCGCCCAGGGGTCCAGGCAACTAGCGAGGCGCCGTGTCCTGTCAGTACTCAACTCTGCGTCCGTGTCCTGATACTAAAGCGTACACTGAGGTCACGGAAGTCGCAGCATAGCGATATGCTCATACACTACTGGCCATTAAAATTGCTACACCAAGAAGAAATGCATATGATAAACTGGTATTCATTGGACAAATGTATTATACTAGAACTGACATGTGATTACATTTTCACGCAATTTGGGTGCACAGATCCTGAGAAATCAGTACCCAGAACAACCACCTCTGGCCGTAATAACGGCCTTCATACGCCTGGACGTTGAGTTAAACAGAGCTTGGATGGCGCGTACAGGTACACCTGCCCATGCAGCTTCAACACGATACCACAGTTCATCTAGGGTAGTGACTGGCGTATTGTGACGAGCTAGTTGCTCGGCCACCATTGACCAGACGCTTTCAGTTGGTGAGAGATCTCGAGAATGTGCTGGCCAGGGCAGCAGTCGAACATTTTCTGTATCCAGAAAGGCCCTTCAACATGTGGTCGTGCGTTATCCTGCTGAATTGTAGGATCTCACAGGGATCGAATGAAGGGTGGAGCCGCGGGTCGTAACACATCTGAAATGTAACGTCCTCTGTTCAAAGTACCGTCAGTTCGAACAAGAGGGGACCGAGACGTGTAACCAATGGCACCCCATACCATCACGCCGGGTGATACGCCAGTATGGCGATGACGAATACACGCTTCCAATGTGCGTTCACCGCGATGTCGCCAAACACGGATGCGACCATCATGATGCTGTAAACAGAACCTGGATTCACCCGAAAAAATGATGTTTTGCCATTCGTGCACCCAGGTTCGTCGTCGAGTACACCATCGCAGTCGCTCCTGTCTGTGATGTAGAGTCAAAGGTAACCGCAACCAAGGTCTCCGAGCTGATAGTCCATACTGCTGCAAACGTCGTCGAACTGTTCGTGCGGATGGTTGTTGTCTTGCAAACGTCTCCATCTGTTGACTCAGAGATCGAGACGTGGCTGCACGATCCGTTACAGCCGTGTGGAGAAGATGCCTGTCATCTCGACTGCTAGTGATACGAGGCCGTTGGGATCCTGCACGGCGTTCCGTATTATCCTTCTGAACCCACCGATTCCATATTCTGCTAACAGTCATTGCATCTCGACCAACGTGAAGAGCAATGTCGCGATACGATAAACAGCAATCGCGATAGATTACAATCCGACCTTTATCAAATTCGGAAACGTGATGGTAGGCATTTCCCCTCCTTACACGCGGGATGACAACAACGTTTGACCAGGCAACGCCGGTCAGCTTCTGTTTGTGTATGGGAAATCGCTTGGAAACTTTCCTCACGTCAGCAAGTTGTAGGCGTCGCCACCGGCGCCAACCTTGTGTGAATGCATTGCATATCACAGCATCTTCTTCCTGTCGGTTAAATTTTGCGTCTGTAGCACGTCATCTTGGTGGTGTAGCAATTTTAATGACCAGTAGTGTATGCAGATGGCGGTAGTACAGCGTACGCATGGTATAAAAGGGCAGTGCATTGGCGGAGCTGTCATTAGTATTCTGGTGATTCGCGTGAAAAGGTTTCTCATATGATTATGGTCGCACGACGGAAATTAATTGTCTTTGATCACAGACTGGTAGTTGGAGACGGACGCATGGGATATTACATTACGAAAATCGTTAAGAAATTCAGTGTTCCGAGAACCACATTGTCAAGAATGTGCAAGAATAAAAAATTTCAGGCATTACCTCTCACCAAGGACAATGCAGTGACCGACGAGGGGGCCTTCAGTTACAGACCGAGAGCAGTGCGGCGAAATTTGTGCTTTAGTGGGGTATGGAAGCAGACAACCGACGCGAGTGCCTTTGCTAACAGCACGACTTCGCCTGCAACGTCTGTCCTGGGCTCTCGACCCTAGACGAATGGAAAACCGTGTCCTGGTCAGACGTCCCGATTTCAGCTGGTAACACCTGAAGGTGGTATTCGCGAATCGCGCAGACCCTACGAAGCCAGGGACCGAGGTGTCAACAAGGCATTGTGCATGGAGTTGGTGGCTCCATGATGGTTTCGGTTGTGTCTACATGGAATGTTCCAACTCAACCTATCACTGACTAGAAACGGTTATGGGGTTGGGTTGGGTTGTTTGGGGAAGGAGACCAGACAGCGAGGTCACCGGTCTCATCGGATTAGGGGAAGGACGGGGAAGGAAGTAGGCCGCGCCCTTTCAAAGAAACCATCCCGGTATTTGCCTGGAATGATTTAGGGAAATCACGGAACACCTAAATCAGGATGGCCGGACGTGGGATTGAACCGTCATCCTCCTGGGTGCGAGTCCAGTGTGCTAGCCACTTCGCTCGGTGAAACGATTATGTTCGACTACTTTGAGACCATTTGCAGTCATCTACAATGAAATTTTCATGGATGACAAAGTGCCGTGTCACCATGCCATAATTCTTCGCGATTGGTTTGAAGAAAATTCTGAACTATTCGAGCGAGTGATTTGGGCACCCAGATCGTCCGACATGAATCTCATAAAATATTTATTGGACATAATGGAGAGGTCGGTTCGTGTGCAACATCCTGCACCGGCAACACTTTAGCAATTATGGTCTGCTATAAAGTCAGCATGGCTCAATATTTGTCAAGAGGGCTTCCAACGACCGAGTCCATGCCACGTCAAGTTGCTGCACTGCGACGGGCAAAAGGAGGTCCGACACGATATTAGGAGGTTTCCCAACATTAGGAGGTGTCCTACGACTTTTGTCACCTCGTTATACAGGGTCTTCATAAATGAATATCGGGGCTTTAACGCTTTATAATATTTATTATATTAAACTTGCAGTTATAAATTATATGTCAAATCAAAGAGCAACTCGAGCAGTTGTGTTTGGCACCAGTGCGTATGTGCAGCGCGCAATGTTTCCGCCGCAATCCGCTAGACAGCGATAGTAGCGAAGATGGTGACTAGTGAACAGAAAGCGTTTTGTGTTTTGCAGTTTGCAAAGACCGAATCTGTAGTTACTGTGCAACGTGCGTTCCAGCTGAAGTTCGGCTGTGATGCTCCAGGTGATAACATTCGTAGATGGTATCATCAATTATACCGGCTGCCTTTGAAGAGGGAAGAGCACAGGACGACCAAGAGTTAGTGAAGAGATTCTTGAGCGAGTGAGAGAATCGTTCACTCGTAGCCCAAAGAAATCAGTCCAGAAGGCTAGTCGTGAATTACAAGTTCCCGTGTCGACTGTTTGGAAAGTTTTAAGAAAACGCGTACAACTGCATCCTTACCATTTACAGTTATTGCAGGCTCTAAAGCCGGCAGACCATGGATTACGTGCCGACTTCGCAAACGAAATGTTGTTTCATGATGATGAAGATTTTCTGGATCATGTTGTCTTCAGTGTTGAATCGACCTTTCACCTCAGTGGACATGTTAACACTCACAATGTGCGCATCTGGGGCTCAGAAAATCCTCATGAGGTGGTACAAATGCAACGAGATTCCCGTAAAGTGACAGTTTTTTGAGCCGTATCCCGGCGGTAAGTTTATGGGCCTTTCTTTTTTGGTGAACCTACTGTAACTGGTACTTCTTACCTTATACACTAGAGCAATGGTTCTTCCCTCAGTTGGAAGAAGATGAGCCAGAGAACTTCATTTTCCAGCAAGATGGTGCGCCACCTATCTGGCATAGCGAAGTACGTGATTGGTTGAACTTCACTGTACCCAAGCGCTGGGTAGGCCGCAAGGGACCCAATGACAGGGCTTGCTTTGCATGGCCCCCACGTTCACCCGACCTAACTCCATGCGATTTTCTCCTTTGGGGCTTCATCCAGGATCATGTATACGTGCCCCCGCTATCAGCAGACCTCCCTGAATTAAGAAACCGGACTGAAGCAGCTGTTCCTGAAGACACACTTATCAGAGTTTGGGAATAACTCGGCAATAGACTTGATATGTGCCGTGTGACAAATGGTGCTCACATTGAAGATTTATAAGGTTCTTGGTAAAACTGTTACGGTTGCTCTTTCATTTTACAAATCATTTATAACTCTAAGTTTAATATAATAAATAATATAAAGCGTTAAAACCCCGATATTCATTTATGAACACCCTGTATATGGTGGCCTGCATTGTTTGCTCGACTCTCAGATCTTCGGGTTCGCGCATCTCTCTCCAATAGTCTCCTCGATTATTGCACAAACAAAATTGCAGAGCGGGAGGCGGGAAATAGGAAAGTAGTCGAAAAGATCACAAAGGGATGCCCTCAAGGTTCGATTTGCGACTCATGTTTTGGGACATCGCTGTCGAGCCCCTATTGTATCTCGTAGACGGGAACTCACGCATCGAGGGGGTCATGGAGTACGCCGATGACCTGTTACTAATGGTTTCCACATGCAACTGGCCATCACTAGAGAGCACCCAACGGCCCTGCCACGTTGGTAACACCTTCTCACGCCAGATCACGGAAGTTAAGCAACGTTGGTTCCGGCTAGGACTTGCGTGGATGACCGTTCGAGGAACCGGGTGCCGTTGGCTTTCAGGACACGTAACTCGCCGTAGTGGTGTCCAGTTGAAAGACTTTCACCAGGCCGCCGTGCCACACGACATTTATTTTTACTAGAGGGCAAAGCCACTAGTATCCTAAACACTACACAAACAAACAGTCTACATCTACATCTGCATAGATACTCTGTAAATCCCATTTAAGTGCCTGGCACAAGGTTCATCGAACCACCTTGACAGTTCTATATTATTCCAATCTCGTATAGCGCTTGGAAAGAACGAACACCTATACTTTTTCCATTCGAGCTCTGTTTTCCCTTATTTTATCGTGGTATTCGTTCCTCCCTATGTAGGTCGATGTCAAAAAAATATTTTCGCATTCGGAGGAGAAAGTTGGTGATTGGAATTTCGTGAGAAGACTCCGTCGCAACGAAAAAAGTCTTTCTTTTAATGATGTCCAGCCCAAATCCTGTATCAATTCTCTGACACTCTCTGCCATATTTCGCGATAATACAAAACGTGCTGCCCTTCTTTGAACTTTTTCGAAGTAAACCGTCAGTCCTATCTGGTAGTCACGTAGTAATTGCTTGGAAACGTCCTCATAGCTATAAATACAAAGCTTCCAGAATGAGATTTTCACTCTGCAGCGCAGTGTGCGCTGATATGAAACTTCCTGGCAGATTAAAACTGTGTGCCCGACCGAGACTCGAACTCGGCCAGGAAGTTTCAATACAAAGCTTATTTGCCAAAAACCATTCAAAAGCCAATACAGATCACCCTTCAGTGCTCCCATAGTTAGAAAATTCAAGAAAAGCTCATATATAAATATAGAAGAATTTAAAATAAGAAACAAAAGTACGCGTTGAGTATAAGCTCTTACAATGTGCCTAGGAAAGCTCACAAAAGCGATCAGTATAAGAAAACTGAACACTCTCGTGTGCAATTAAGCATATTGGTCTTGTATTGCTGACAACTCCAAGGAGTGTTATATGACCGTAACTGCTTACAGTGTCTATAAATGACCTAGTGGATAATGCCGGGAGCTGCACTTGATAGTGCAAAATGTGTGTTCCTGCCTGTAGGAAGGTATCAAAGTTGGAATGCAGGACGTACTTTTGCCACGCACCTTTGTTGCCCTTGAGATTGACCCCCGGTTTAACTCCATCTTTCCTGGAGGATCTCATTGCAATAAAAACAGACTTTTCTGACCAAAAGTATGCAGACATCTATTAGGCGCCATTAATATGGGCTGTGACCACTATTCACCTATGCGATGACTTGAACCATGCTTGGGACATTTTGACTGAGGTGTCTGAATGATTGGGGAATAATGGCAGCCCATTATTCTTCATGAGCCGGAACCAGAGAGGGTACTGATGTTGGACACGCGGTTCTAGATCGATGTCGGTGATGTAGATCACCGTATAGGTGTTCCATTTGTTTCAGGTCGGGACGCTGGGTTGGTCACTCCACTTAATGAATGTTAAAGTCCAGAAAGCAATGGCGCACAGCTGCTGCTTTATGACAAGGTGCCTTAGCTGGATGATACAAACAACCTTACTCTCCAAACTGTTCTTCTACTCTACACGGTGCACCACGCTGTAAAATTTGTTCGATCCTTCCTCATTTAGCGTTTACTTAAGTGCAATAAGGAGACGACTTCGTAGCCACAAAAAACATTCCCATACCATAAGACCACCTCTTCTGTACTCCACTACACATGATGGCAGGTAAAGTTCTCCAGGCAATCACCAAACCCAAACCTTTCCATCGGGCTGCCGCAGACTCGTTTCCAGTCATCCACTGTACAGCAGCGTCTCTGTTTACAGCACCGCAAGCGTCACTTAGCGTTGATTGCAGGTAAGTGTGGCTTATGAGGAGCTGCTGGACCATTGTACCCAATTCTTTTTGACTTCCTCCACACGTTCACTGTGCTAGCTGTACTGCCGGTACGCTTCAAAATTCACGACTGCTTCGCTCCGCTGATTTCATGCGATTATTTTTTTTTTTTTCAACCTACCTTCGCAATGCTCAACTATGCTTGTACGTCAGTACATGAAGCCCCTGTGGTGTTGGTTTACTCGCCATTGTTTACATCTCACATTCATACCACCAACAATCGATTTGCGCGGCTTCGGAAAGGTTGAAATGTCCTTCGAGGATACGTTACTCAGGTGATTTCCAATCACGAGTCCACCTTCAGAGTAACAGACCTCTTCTCACCGACCCCTTAAGGTGTTACTGTTACTCTACTGACAACACAATAAGCCCCGCCTCCTTTTATACTGGCCGTATCTCGTGGGCGAGTGGCTAGCGTCGCTACCTCTGGATCACGGGCTCCCTGGTTCGATTCCCGGCCGGGTTGGGGTTTTGCTCTGCCCGGGGAATGGGTGTTTGTGTTATCCTCATCATTCCATCATCATTCATGAAAGTGGCTATATTGGACTGTGTACAGACTGGGAATGTGTACAGGCGCTGATGAACGCACATTTGGGCGCCCCACAAATCAAACTTCATAATCATCACCCTTTTATACTGGCGGGTCTGCCTCCCGTGACATCTAGTGCACAATTTCGCAATACATAGGGGTATCAAGATAACTTGATAGGTAGTGTACATAGAAGGAAGCAACATACTCAGAAACGGTGCATAACGAAGGATTCATCCGATTGGGACGGATATGGGTACACCTGGTGTACAAGTATAGACAGACAAATGATTACAATTTCAAAAAACTGGATGATTTATTCGGAGAAAGAGGTTCACAAATTGAGCAAATCGATAACACGTTGGTCCACCTCAGGCCCTCATGCAATCAATTATTCGGCTTGGCGTTTAGTGATGGACTTGCTGGTGTTCTCCTGCGGGATATGGTCCCCAGTTCTATCTGACTGCCGAGTTAGATCATCAAGATCTCGAGATAGTTGGAGATCCGTGCCCATCATGTTCCAAAATCTCTCAATTGGGGAAAGATCTGGCCACCTTGCTGGCCAGGGTACTGTTTGGTTCCAATGGTTCAAATGGCTCTGAGCACTATGGGACTTAACGTCTGAGGTCATCAGTCCCGTAGACTTAGAACTACGTAAACCTAACTAACCTAAGGAGATCACACACATCCATGCCCGAGGCAGGTTTCTAACCTGCGACCGTCACAGCAGCTCAGTTCCGGCACGAAGCGCCTAGAACCGCTTGGCCACCATAGCGGCCTACTGTTTGGCAAGCATGAAGAGAATAGCAGGGACTTAGGCCGTAGGCAGGAGGGCTTTATCTTGCTCAAATGTAAGCCCAGTATGGATTGCCGACAAGGGAAACAAAACGGGTCTTATAAAGTCCTCGACAGACCCCTGTGCTATAAATGTGCTGCGGATGACAACCAGAGGGGCCTTCTATGAAGACCCAGACGGGCCATGTGGCTGGCGAGGGTGAGGTTGGTATCCCATCGCTGTCTGGGGCGTCTCCAGATGCGTCTTCAGCCTGGAATATCATTGACTGGAACAGAATTGTCTTCAGTGATGAGCCCCACTTCGAATGGAGCCCCGATGACAACCGAAGACGGGCCTGGAGGTGCCATGGACAGCGTTACGGTACCAGGCTGACTGTTGCCCGCCATAGGACCCAACAACGAGGAGCGATTGTCTGGGATGCCATTTCTTTTCATAGTAGAACCCCTTTGGTTGTCATCAACGGCATCCTAACAGCGCAGAAGTACTTCAGCGATATTCCAAGTCATCCTGGGTTTACATTTCAACAAGATAATGCCCGCCCACACACGACGAGAGTTTCTACTGCTAGTGTTCGTGCTTGCCAAACCTTTCCTTGGTCAGCAAGGTCACCGAATGTCTTCCTAATTGCTAACCTTTGGAGCATTATGGACAGAGCCCTCCACCAAACGCATTATTATCTTGCTACACTGGTGAAGCTCTTTCTCATGATTAAATCACCAAATTTTCTCAAACTATAATCATTTATTTGTCCATACACTAACATCACACCTACCGATTTCCATCACATTCGGATAATTCCTTCGTGGTGTGTCCTTTTCTCTTTTTTTTATGTCTTACAGCGTACATTGACCCGCCAGGATAGCCGAGGGCGCTAACGTGCTGCTTCCTGGACTTGGGAAGGCGCGCCGGCCACGGATCGATTCCGCTTGGCGGATTAACGACGACGGCCGATGTGCTGGCAGCCTGGATGTGGTTTTTAGGCGGTTTTCCACATCCTACTAGGTGAATACCGGGCTGGTCCCCACATCCCGCCTCAGTTACACGACTCACAGACATCTGAAACACATTCACACTATTTCCCGATTTACACTAGTCACAGATAGTTGGGGTACACTAATTCCGTCCTGGGGGTGCGGGGTGGCGGCAGGAAGGGCATCCGGCCACCCCTTACAATTAACATGCCAAATCCGGTTAACCATGGCCGACCGCGGGACAAGGCGCAACTGATAGAATAGATAGAAGCGTACATTAGTTCACTCCCTTGCGAGATGCGATCTCGGACTCTTAATGGTGTTTACTGATTAAAGCAATAACAACAACAAAAATAACAACAACAACTAGACTGTCCCGTAGGGGTACGGTGCAGCAGGTTACCCGGCCCGACACGCGTCTCGGCGGGAGCGCTCCCGCACGCATGTCGACGTCGACGCATGTGCGTGTGTGCGTGCTCCGGGCGCATTATCGATTGTGTGGCAGTGCCAGTGGCTGTGCTCGGCACGGGAAGAGCGGTCGGGCCGGCGCGCGCCAAACACTTTGCCGACGTGTGAGCCGCAGCCGTAGCTAACGCCCGGCCTGGGGATCGTTGTGTAGCGGCGACGGACCGGCAGGAGGCGCTGGAGAGGCCGAGCTGTCTGCTGGACGGAGGCGAGCTCTCTCCGCTTGAGCTGGGTGATACGGGAACCGACAAGTTTACAGTTCCAGCGTATTCGCCAGAAGTGATGCCGAGTATTCAGCTACACTACTGGTAGTCAGGCGTCCATCCAGGGGCAGGGGGTGCGGGGACCATGCTTCTTCCCCAGAAAAGAGCTTTTCGCGAATCCTTTTATACACTACTGGCCATTAAAACTGCTACACCAAGAAGAAATGCAGATGATAAACGCGTATTCATTGGACAAATATATTATACTAGAACCGAAATGTGATGTTAAGTCCCACAGTGCTCAGAGCCATTTGAACCATTTTGAACTTAAAACCCGAGGTCATCAGTCCCCTAGAATTACTTAAATCTGACTAACCTAAGGACATCACACACATCCATGCCTGAGGCAGGATTCGAAACTGCGACCGTAGCAGCAGCGCGGTTTTGGACTGAAGCACCTAGAAACGCTCGGCCACAGAGGCCCGCTGTGTGTGATGTCCTTAGGTTAGTTAGGTTTCAGTAGTTCTAAGTCTTGGGGACTGATGATTTGAGATGTTAAGTCCCATAGTGCTTAGAGCCATTTGAGCCATCTGTTGTCATACCTGACAAAGACAACCCCCTATCCTGCTTTACAGAGCATACAAGCCTCCAACCTCCACCTTGTGCGATAGATGTGAGTGCCTAACCCCTTGATGTCTACTCGTGTTTACACCATCCTTGAACCACTTTCCATAAATGCTGTCGACAGCATTGCACGAACACCCGACCAGTTTTGCCCTTCCTGTGATATTTTTTCTCAGACATGGGCCACAAAAATCTGCCCTTTGTCAGTCACACTTTTGATGAAATGAAACAGGAATTCTGACAATACGCCACAATCGGACATTCAAATGAATTCAATGATGACAAGTGAAAATTTGCGCCCGACAGGGACTCCAACCCGGATCTCCAGCTTAACGTGAACAGTCACCTGAACCACGTTGGCTACCTGAGCACACTTCTCGTCCAACCCAAATTCCCAGCTTGTCACACATCAACCCCTGTCCACCATACTCATCGCTCGCAGCCTAGGCCTAATTCCCGCAAGAGTGCATCAAAGTGGAAATGATCCTAATGGCTGTCAAGGCTTATATATTGACAAATGTGTTGCGTCTGCTCATTTGACTATGTCCGAAAGAACAGACACCACAAACACACAAACACTCTTATGTCAGTGGGTTTCCCCATTTGCTGCTCGTATCGTTGTAAGTAGGCTGTTTAGGTTTTTATGTTGGTGACTCCACGTAGCGCTCTGTATGAAAATAACTGATTGTAATGTGTGCAGGTTGTGGCTAGTTTGCATTGTTGGAATATTTGCTATTGTAGTGTTAGGCGATTGGGTGTGAACAGCTCGTAGCGTTGCGCAGTTGAAGGTGAGCCGCCAGCAGTGGTGGATGTGGAGAAAGAGATGGCAGAATTTTGAGAGCGGACGATCTGGACGTGTGTTCATCAGAAAGAGTACATTTGTAATGTTGGATATCATGAACTGATATATATATATGATGACTTTTGAATATTATTAAGGTAAATACATTGTTTGTTCTCTATCAAACTCTTTCATTTGCTAACTATGCCTATCAGTAGTTAGAGCCTTCAGTAGTTAGAATCTTTTATTTAGCTGGCAGTATTGGCGCTCGCTGTATTGCACTAGTTCGAGTAACGAAGATTTTTGTGAGGTAAGGTATAGGTTATTGTTAGTCAGGGCCATTCTTTTGTAGGGATTTTTGAAAGTCAGATTGCTTTGCACTAAAAAAAAATATTGTGTGTCAGTTTAGTGATGATCAGAACAAGTAAAGAGAGAAATGTCTGAGTACGTTCAGTTTTGCTCAGCTGTTTGAAAATCAAATAACGTAAGGGGTTTACCAGCACAGTAATTCATAAATTTTTCTAAGGGGATGTTTCATCGTCACTAGAATGATTCCTCATTCCTCTCCGCTTTGCTCATACAGGGTGTAACGGCTGTAAATGCAGATAGTTCTGTTGGTGCCTGAGGATGGTGTACTGAACAGCATTGCATCAATATTTATTTCCAGAATGATCAGTTATAGCCATTACAGGTGGTATGTTTTTAGGTTGGTTAGTATCTCCAAGTACACGAGGCAGCAGCAAGACACCAATGCTTATTTTCCCCTCGGCAGCAGTTCAGATGTTGAAGTATGGACATGTGGATGCAAGATGGTTAGCCTATACTGACAGGCACAGGGCACTTACTGGTGCAGTTACGACCGTGCAGAAAACATCGCATCATACAGTTTCTGACGTGTTTGTGGGAAGACTGTTCGAAACTAAGAAAAAACAACCAACACGCCAGTGTGTGTACATATCAAGGTAGCACGTATAAAAATATCTACTGTCGTACCTGTCACAATATGTATACTTCCCTTAGTGATCAAGTGCTCGCAACACCACAGGTGGGGGCAAGGAGGAGGAGGTTGGGCATGTTGAGTCAGATGGTTCAAATGGCTCTGACCACTATGGGACTTAACATCTGAGGTTATCAGTCCCCTAGATCTTAGAACTACTTAAACCTAACTAACCTAAGGACAGCACACCCATCCATGCCTGAGGCAGAATTCGAACCTGCGACCATAGCGGTCTCGCGGTTCCAGACTGTAGCGTCTAGAACCGCTCGGCCACTCCGGCCGTCGTGTAGAGTCTTCAGAATGAGATTTTCACTCTGCAGCGGAGTGTGCGCTGATATGAAACTTCCTGGCAGATTAAAACTGTGTGCAGGACCGAGACTCGAACTCGGGAGCTTTGCCTTTCACAGGCAAGTGCTCTACCAACTGAGCTACCTAAGCACACAGTATCCTTTCTTTCAGGAGTGGTAGTTCTGCAAGGTTCGCAGGAGAGCTTCTGTAAAGTTTGGAAGGTAGGAGACGAGGTACTGGCAGAAGTGAAGCTGTGAGGACGCGGCGTGAGTCGCGCTTGGGTAGCTCAGTTGGTAGAGCACTTGCCCGCGAAAGGCAAAGGTCCCGAGTTCGAGTCTCGGTCCGGCACACAGTTTTAATCCGCCAGTTACGTGTTGAGTCTTGCGTGGGTGGTGGTCACAGTGTTTAATCGAGTTTGACAAACTGCTTCACAAAAAACCAGTCCTCCCGAACGCAAGTCGAGTGCCTCGCCATTCCTCCATCCACCTCGACATGCCCAATGGAATCGGTTCAGTCGAAGAATGATGACAGTCAAGAAATCGCTTTGGCATCCACTCGGCGAGTGGGTGGTTTCGACTGCCGGAGGTCACGATTAACGGAACGCTCAGAGGTTGACGCTGCGCCGGGCTGTGCTCACTCGAGAGGTGCGAAGTCAAGCCGAGTCAAGCCTGGGCGAAGCGACGCCCGCATCGGCTGGCGGACGGACTCTCGACGGAAGCCACCGGCAACAAGTGGCGCGCACAAAAGAAGGCCCGGCGCCCGCTCGCCACGCCGTGCTGAGAGTCGTAATTAGCTGGTGTCGGTGTCGGTGTCGCGGCTCTCGTCTCGAGCACCGCACGCCTCGCGCCGCGCCCACCAAAGTGTCGCGCCGTTCGCCTAATCCCGGGCGAGGGCTCGAGATTTTTTAACCCGGCTGCAGGAACTGAGTACCGTTTCCTCTGTCTTCCTGTGCAGAGCCACGAGGAACGAATGGACTGTCGACCTTAGCATCTCGTCGATGTCGAGGTCGTTGACGTCGAAGCAGTAGTTCATTTGGAAAGAAATAGGATTAGCCCAGACACTATGTGATCAAACGTATACGGAAACGTATTTGTCAATACCAGTTGAAACTACACTACTGGCCATTAAAATTTCTACACCAAGAAGAAATGCAGATGATAAACGGGTATTCATTGGACAAATATATTATACTAGAACTGACATGTGATTACATTTTCACGCGATTTGGGTGCATAGATCCTGAGAAATCAGGACCCAGAACAACCACCTCTGGCCGTAATAACAACGTTGATACGCCGGTTCAAACAGAGCTTGGATGGCGTGTACAGGTACAGCTGCCCATGCAGCTACAACACGATACCACACTTCATCAAGAGTAGTGACTGGCGTATGGTGACGAGCCAGTTGCTCGGCCACCATTGACCAGACGTTTTCAATTGGTGAGAGATCTGGAGAATGTGCTGGCCAGGGCTGCAGTCGAACATTTTCTGTATCCAGAAAAGCCCGTACAGGACCTGCAACATGCGGTCGTGCATTATCCTGCTGAAATGTAGGGTTTCGCAGGGATCGAATGAAGGGTAGTACCACGGGTGGTAACACATCTGAAATATATCGTCTACTGTGCAAAGTGCCGTCAATGCGAACAAGACGTGACCGAGACGTGTAACCAATGGCACCCCATACCATCACTCCGGGTGATACGCCAGTATGACGATGACGAATACACGCTACCACTGTGCGTTCACCGCGAAGTCGTCAAACGCGGATGCGACCATCATGATGCTGTAAACAGAACCTAGATTCATCCGAAAAAATGACGCTACCACTGTGCGTTAACCGCGAAGTCGTCAAACGCGGATGCGACCATCATGATGCTGTAAACAGAACCTAGATTCATCCGAAAAAATGACGTTTTGCCATTCGTGCACCCAGGTTCGTCGTTGAGTACACAGTCGCAGGCGCTCCTGTCTGTGATGCAGCGTCAAGGGTAACCGCAGCCATGGTCTCCGAGCTGATAGTCCATGCTGCTGCAAACGTCGTCGAACTGTTCGTGCAGATGGTTGTTGTCTTGCAAACGTCCCCATCTGTCGACTCAGAGATCGAGACGTGGCTGCCCGATCCTCTACAGCCATGCGGATAAGATGCCTGTCATCTCGACTGCTAGTGATTCGCGGTCGTTGGGATCCAGCACTGCGTTCCATATTACCCTTCTGAACGTACCGATTCAATATTCTGTAACAGTCATTGGATCTCGACCAACACGAGCAGCAATGTCGCGATACGATAAACCGCAATCGTGATAGGCTACAACCCTACATTTATCAAAGTCGGAAAAGTGATGGTACGCACTTCTCCTCCTTACACGAGGCATCACAACAACGTTTCACCAGGCAATGCCGGTCAACTGCTGTTTGTGTATGAGAAATCAAATGGAAAGTTTCCTCATGTCAGCACGTTGTAGGTGTCTCCACCGGCGCCAACCTTGTGTGAATGCTCTGAAAAGCTAATCATTTGCATATCACAGCATCTTCTTCCTGTCGGTTAAATTTCGCGTGTGTTGTACGTCATCTTCGTGGTGTAGCAATTTTAATGGCCAGTAATGTACAATTGTCCGGCCATAACAGTGGGTTATTTGATTGTTCTGGGAGATGGTTCATCGGGGTTATGATAAATGAAATATTAGTTCAATTTATTGCATGGCTGAATAAAACGATTTACTTAACTTGATATCGTCTTTGCCAATAGAGTGACTGATAATTTACAACTACTACTGACTATGAAAACATGAGTTGATGCACTAATTAATAAACTGTTTCTTGAAGCACAATGTTCAACATTTACATAAGTACATTTCCATCTCGCACTGTCAGCCCCCGGTAGCTGAGTGGTCAATGTGACAGAATGTCAATGCTGAGGGCCCGGGTTCGATTCCCGGCTGGGACGGAGGCTCTCTCCACTCACGGACTGGGTGTCGTGTTGTCCTAGTCATCATCATTTCATCCTCATCGACGCGCAAGGTGCTGAAGTGGCGTCAAATCGAAAGACTTGAACATGGCGAACCATCTACCCGACGGGAGGCCCTAGTCACTCGACATTTATTTTTATCTCACACTTGAATAACTCTTTGGTCCTCTCGATTTTGATGATGATGATTAGTCCTACTTAATGCTAACATCTGCCTCAGCTGAAGTCACGAACTGGGACAAGCGCTGCCATGCTCAACTCTACATTGACCTCTGTGAGAGGGCACTACTGTGCTGAGAGAGAGCCTGTGTCTTCATCACCCTCTCCCATTCGTCGTTGCAGATTGCAGCGAAACATCGCTAATCAACGTGCGTTGCCGACTTTGGTGTGGCACAGCGATCTCTGGACGATACCACACTCAACCTCTCATATCCACAGAACACGCAGCGTTTGTTGAACAAAAAGGAACTCTTGAGCAGAGTTTCAACATACAACAAATTATCGAGAAATCGCGAGAGTTTTATGTTCCTGTTTTCATGATTGTGTTTAGAATAAAATAATTTTTGGTATTAGGCCGGGTCGCTGTGAAACACTAAAGTAACCAAATTGCTGACGAAGTAGAGGAACAGTTCGGAGGCGATGACTGTATCAGCGTAACAATGCACCCTCTCATAAAGCAGCGTCCCTGAGGTATTGATTTTTTAGACTGGCCTGCCCAGAGTCCCGATCTCCCCTTGGAATAAGTTAGAGCCTCTACTTTGCTCCAGTTCTCAGCATCCAAAATATTGTCTTATCCAGTGTCTCTTCAGGAAGAATTGGCTTCGATTCCTCCACAGACATTGAGATACTTGATTTAAACTGCCCCCAGCATTCAATGTAAAAGCAAAGGATGGTCATACCCCATCATCATCACCATATTCATCATCGCCATCGTCATCTTAAGTCGTTGTGCTCATTGCTGAGCTCCGTGGTCCTGTGAACCAAGCATCTCCATCCTGGATGGTTACCAGCTTCTCTTAGAGCCTGCTGAAGAGGTAGACCAGAGATGTTTTTGGTGTGACCTATCCACCTGCTCTCTACTCTTCCGCTCCGCATCTTTCCTTCGATTTTCCCTTCCAACCGAAGTCAGTAGAAACGTCGGCAATTTAGTTGCTTTAGTTTTTTATACTGACGTGACCTAATACCCAAAATTATTTTATTCAAAATGACGCCGCCTGTGGAAGTCTACGAACGTATATCTTTGACTGTGTTGCCTGGGAAAAGTTGTGGCAGATGCTGGTAGGATTCGGCGTCGTACTACATTTGACATCACTGATCAGATGTCTACACAACAATCACTTCGCAGCTGTGAAGACCAGTGCTGTCATGTCACATTTGTTCAGTGTATTAAAAGGTGTCAGATAGAGTTGTGTTTTATCCATCCCCCCCCCCCCCCTCCTCCTCCAACTGTACAACATCTAGGCAAAACATGTCATTATGAGTGCTCTTCATGGTTGAATGGTTAACAACCTCTGATTTGCTGAAGACACCGTGCTTTTAGCCAGCAACGAAAATGAACTTGCCAAACTACTAATAAAAGCCTTTAATATGGACTCAACCTCAATGTCAGCTAGTCCAGATTGATGATAATTGATCGAGGAGCACAAGTTCAGGTCTCAGGTCGATTAATGGGTCTGGAAGTAGCGCATTCTTTCACCTCTCTTGGGTCAACCATCAGCCTAAAGTTGCCCTTAAGATGAGATGAAGACAGAACGCGCTAGGGCGGGTGGCTATGAAGAAGCTCACCAAGATCTGCCAGAACAGAGCAATAACAAACACCACAGACGTCCCGCTTCTTTCACAGTCGTCTTTTCGTCTTCCTTTACAGCTGGAAACATGAATTCTTAAAGCCAGAGACAAGCAGCATATTGATGCTTTTGAGATTTGGTGCTAGAGCAAGATGCTGCACATAAAATGGACTTAAAAAATCCCCAGTGCTTTGGCCATATTGTGAGAAGAGATGGGGAAACGTATAAAAATAATCAGGACGGGGAGATCGAGGACAAGAGACCGAGGTAAAGAGCAGCGAACAGGTGGATATATCAAATTAAGGTCTCTGGTCAATTTCTTCAGCAGGCTCTAAGAGAAGCTGGTAAATGTCCGGCATGGAGACGCTTGGTTCACGGAGTCCCGACACTCAGCAATGAGCACAACGACTTGTGATGACAATGATGATGGAGAGGTGTGACGAACTTTCACCTTTACTGCGAATTGACCACAATGTGTCACGAAAGTCGGACCCGCGAGTATACGAGTAGAAGGAGGTGAAGTGTAGCAGTAACACAAGAAATGGTCGATCAGAGATATTCCGTGGCTTCAAACGTGGGCTAGTCACTGATTGTCACCTGAGAAGCAAATACAGCAGGTTAGTTCAACCCTTGTCAACCTACCCACGTCGACAACTTGAGATGTGTTTGTGAGGTGGAAATGAGAAGGAAAAACCACAGCCAAACAGTAGGCAGACCTCATGTACTGATGTACAAGGACCGTTGAGAACTGCAGAGGGCGATCGTGAAAAGTTGTAGGAAATCAGCGGAACGAGTCATTCGTGAGATCGAAAGTACTACCAGCAGTTCACCTGGAACTGCGATTGTACGTAGGGAGTTAAAAAGAGTAGGCTACAATGGTCGACCCGCTCCTCATAACCCACACTTATACAGTCAGTGTTAACAACGCCTGGGGTTGGGTAAAGAGCGACGCCGCTGGATGACTGGAAACGAGTGATTCGGAGTAATGATTGACGCTATGCCTTGAGATAATCCAGTGGAAGGGTTTCGGTTTGGCGAATGTCTGGAGAACTTTACTGGCCATCATGTGGAGTGCCAACAGTGAAGTACGGAACAGGTGGTGTTGCGGTATGGGGGTGACTTTAGTGGTTAGGGCTTGGCACCTTTACTGCCTTAACAAATGCTAAAAGCAGGACGAGACAAACATATTTTATAGCACTGTGTACTACTGCATAGTAGTTGAACAATTCGGAGAAGATGACGATATCAACATGAGAATGCACCCTGTCGTTAAATAGCAACTATGAGGTAATGGTCTGTGGAGAATAACATTTCTAAAATAACTAGCTTAACAGAGTCCCGAGCTGAGTCCAGTAGAACACGCCAGACCCCAGCGTCCTTCTCTGGTTTTGGCTCATGAGGAAGATTGGGCTGTCACTACACACACTCGTCCAATTCACTGCAAGTATTCCCAGCAAAGTGCAAATGTGAAAGATGGACGCACCTCTTATTAATGTCTGCCAGTAGGTGATCGGATACTTTTGATCGCACAGTGTACTTAACTGCTGAAGGCGCACATAAATATTTCTTTTACCAAACGTATTACAGTTGTGGAGCACCATATTTTGCAAAAAATAGAATGCAGATGACTCATTAAATAACCAGAGCACACACACACACTCACTCACTCACGCACAGACAAAGAGAAAGAGAGAGAGAGATGTAGATGGAGGGGAAAACGGCAGAGAGGAACAGATACAGCATGCGGTACGGTGTCCAAGACTCTGCCCCCGCAGCTGGTTGAAGATCTGCGACAGATGTTTCACTTCAGTGAGAAGCCACTGGAGCGCAGAATCAACACCTAACGTGTATCTGTTTGGCGCCACGGCGTTTTCGAGGCGCCGACCGCCTTCCGGTGGCGCTAGGTCTGAAACCGAAGACGCCTGGGACTTCACCGCTCGCATGCGGTGCCAGCTGCTCACGACGGACGCTACACTACACGCTGGAAACAGCCACATTTGGGTTATCGTACAAGGTGACAGACGGACCTATGTGTAAATGGCAACCCGAACTAAAACGACGTATAAGCATGTCGAAAGGGACTACATTGAGTACAAGCTTCCCCAGGTCGGGTTCTGGAATACGGTGCTTCAAAGCCCCCTCCGGCTATCCTGATTTAGGTTTCCCGTGATTTCCTTAAATTGCTTCAGGGAAATGCTAGGATGGTTCCTTTGAAAGAACACGGCCGACTTCCTTCCCCATCCTCCCGTAATCCGATGGGACCGATGACCTCGCTGTTTGGTCGCCCCTCGCAACCAACCAACCCAGGCAGGAAGGATACAATCGACTGTTCAGTCGGGATAACTACTGTGTACAAATCTATGAGTGCGGGGAGTCGTAGGAATTAAAATATTCATTTTCATAATCTGCTCTAAGATGATTACAAAAATTGGGGCTACAAACCATTTAGAAGTTACAAGAACAAACATTTTGAATTATTCTAGACTAGCTGAATACTTCATTTCCTCCTTTCCCCTCTCTGTGTGTATCTCCTCCTCTCCATCTATGGCCACCAGCTCCTCCCTCTCTCGCTCCCCATCTCTTCCTTCCTCTTTCTCTGTCCGCCTCCTCCTCTTTCCTTCCTTTGTCCATCTCCTCCTCTCTCCTCTCTCTGTCCCTCTCGTCCTCTTTCTCTGTCTATTTAGCCCTATCCCTGTCTCTCTCCATCTCCTCCTCCCCTACCTGTGTCCATATCCTCCTTCTCCTCTCTGTCTGCCCGTCTCATTCTCCCTCCTTCTCTCTGCTGATTTTTACTCCCAAATGGTTCAAATGGCTCTGAGCACTATGGACCCAACATCTGAGGTCATCAGTCCCCTAGAACTTAGAACTACTTAAACCTAACTAACCTAAGGACATCACACACATCCTTGCCCGAGGCACGATTCGAACCTGCGACCGTAGCGATCGCGTGGTTCCAGACTGAAGCGCCTAGAACCTCTCGGCCACAGCGGCCGCCTCTTACTCCCAGGGTATTTCCTTTCAGTTAGGAAGTGAGTACCAAATTTAGTTGAAATCGATCCAGGGGTTTCAGAAGAGCTTTTTACCAGTTGCTTAGCCCACGTACTCACATGTCACATATATTTCACACATATTTAACACACGTCACACGTATTTCAACTGTATCATCAGCGAATTTCGCCCTGTAGTTTCATTTTCACGCAACTCAATGTTTGTGACGTCATATCTCCTCAAATATGTATCCTACAATGACACAGTTATGCTGGTACATTAACTGGTATATGTGAATACTGTCTGCAAGATGTGTTGTGAACGGAGTTAGTAGTAAAGAGGTAATAAATTAAAACATCATGCCTCAAGGGCAGTTTTTCATGCATACCACTGTTTATGACGTCACATCTTCTGATTGTGTGTCCTACAATGATATATTTTTGTAGCTAAATTCAGCGCCACATTTTGATAGTGTCTACGAAATGTGTTGCAAATACTTTTTGTAGGAGAT
This sequence comes from Schistocerca americana, assembly GCF_021461395.2. Classification (NCBI taxonomy): domain Eukaryota; kingdom Metazoa; phylum Arthropoda; class Insecta; order Orthoptera; family Acrididae; genus Schistocerca; species Schistocerca americana. Next base: position 52,657,335 of record NC_060127.1, read on the forward strand.
AAGTAATAAATTTAAACATTAAGCACGATGGGGCAGTTTTTCACGCATCTCAGTGTTTACGACGTCATATCTCCTGATCTACGTGTCGTAGAGTGATGTAATTTTGGTTCTAAGTTCAGTGGTACATATTAATACAGTCTGAAAAATGTTATGCGAATACAGTTAGTAGTAATCAACTAAAACTCCATGCCTCAGCGGCAGTTTTACTGCGTGAACAGCGAAAATGTAGTAAGCGGTAAATTTTTTTTCAGTTCATCATTTTTTGGCGTCGTCAACGAGGAAAAGTTTGTGAACAGCTAGAGCGCATACGCGTCGAGTGAGTTTTTCAACATTCTCGCGCTCTCTTCGCACAAACCCTTAGTTCTGGGGGAAAAAAATTAATAGAACATTTTTGTAGGAAATTTAATATAGTTTAATTTTGCACTGCGACACGTTTTTGCTGGAGGGTGCGGTTTTCGAATTATTCGAGAAAAACGTACAAAAGTGATATTAATTGTGCTATATCTCGGAAACCATTCGGAATAGGGCATACGTCTGACTCACCCTGTATTTACAGCTTGCAACGTGTCGCAAGTGTTTCTGCATATCATATACCTACATCTACATCTATGTGGTTACCCTGCTATTCACAATAAAGTGCCTGGCAGTGTTCAATGAACCACCTTCAAGCTGTCTCTCCACCGTTCCACTCTCGAACGGCATGCGGGAAAACGAGCACTTAAGTTTTTCTGAGCGAGCCCTGATTTCTTTAATTTTATCGTGATGATCATTTCTCCCTACGTAGGTGGGTGCCAACAGAATGTTTTCACAAACGGAGGAGAAAACTGGTGATTGAAATTTCATGAGAAGATGCCGTCGCAACGAAAAACGCCCTTGTTTGAATGATTGCCACTCCAAGTCACGTATCATGTCTGTGACACTGTCTCCCCTACTTCGCGATAATACAAGACGAGTTGCCCTTCATTGTACTTTTTCGATGTCATCCGTCAGTCCCACCTGATGCGGATCCCACACCGCACAGCAATACTCCAGAATAGGGCGGCAAAGCGTTGTGTAAACAGTCTCTTTAGTAGACCTGTTGCACCTTCTAAGTGTTCCTCCAATGAATCGCAGTCTTTGGTTAGCTCTACCCACATTATCTATGTGATCGTCCAATTTAGGTTATTTGTAATTGTAATTCCTAAGTATTTAGTTGAATTTACAGCCTTCAGATTTATGTGACTTTTCGCTTAATCGAAATTTATCTGATTTCTTTTAGTACTCATGTGAATAACTTCACACTTTTCCTATTCAGGGTCAATTGCCACTTTTCGCACCGTACAGATATCTAAATCATTTTGCAAGTAATTTTTATCATCTGATTACTTTACAAGACGGTAAATGACAGCGTCATCTGCAAAAAATCTAAGACGGCTAGTCAGATTGTCTCCTATGTCGTTTAATTATTCATACTATGAATTAAAAAATCATCGACCACTTTTTTTGTAATTTACTATTTTCAATTAGCTGGTAAGGCTTTTTATAAAAATGAAAGCCTTCATTGTAATGTACAAGTCCTTGTGAAACTTATTTGACACTCTGGAGTTGGGCGTCACTTCGGCATCAACGGAGTGGGTGGAGGAGGCCGGAAGACACCGTGTGTGTGTGTGTGCTGGTCCCGCCTCATTAGGAACAAGAGGCACTCGTCACAGGCGGCTGTCCGCACGTGACGTCGTGTTGTCTCAGCGGTGCCTTTGCTCTGTCACACATGGCGTCCCGCGACGACGCTCACCTGGACGGCGCCGGAGTAGAGCATCGCTACGAGAACTGCGTTAGAGTGCCGAAATAGGCTCCAGACGATCCTTATTCATTTCGTCGGTTCTGTCAATGCGGCTGCTACAGCGCGCCAAGACGAAGAGAGATTCGTTCAAACTCTGTGAACACCGAGCACTTGCCGTAACAGAGGTATTGCGTAAGAAATTGATTTGATAAAATGTACGTCAAAAAAAGTTAAACGAAGGTAATGAAATGCGGTTGAATTAAATCAGCCGGCCGTAGTGGCCGTGCGGTTCTCGGCGCTACAGTCTGGAGCCGCGAGACCGCTACGGCCGCAGGTTCGAATCCTGCCTCGGGCATGGATGTGTGTGATGTCCTTAGGTTAGTTAGGTTTAAGTAGTTCTACGTTCTAGGGGACTTATGACCTCAGAAGTTGAGTCCCGTAGTGCTCAGTGCCATTTGAACCATTTGAATTAAATCAGGCGATGGTGAGGAAACCACATTAGGAAATGAGACACTAAAAGCAGTAGATGAGTTTTGCTATATCGGTAACAAAATAACGGATGATCGAAGAAGTAGTGAGGATATAGACTGCTCACACGAAAAAAGAGGTGAAGCACCCAGAATGGGAGGAGGAAACTTGACGGATTGAGAGGATGTTTGATGTTATTTATGTGATTAGAAAATCTAGTCAAATTTACAAACAACTTGGCAGCATGCGTCCCCTTATCAGTATGGCATTGTACCTACTCTGGTCTGGACGCACTGTGTGTGTGTTTTCATGGTAAGTTTAAATGACAACATTCTCACTAATCCATAACTTAAAGTAAAAGACGAATACACACACACACACACACACACACACACACACACAGAAACACAGTGCCCCACCACCCAGATGCCATCCATTCCCACAGAAACACGCCTTTCTAGTCTCGCCCTCTACATCTCACACGATCTCCCAGTCATCCCGGGTTCGATTCCCGGCGGGGTCAGGGATCTCGTGATGACTGGGTGTTGTGTGATGTCCTTAGGTTGGTTAGGTTTAAGTAGTTCTAAGTTCTAGGGGACTCATGACCATAGATGTTAAGTCCCATAGTGCTCAGAGCCGATCCCCCAGTCAGCCATATAACAGCATATGAGCAAGTTTAGTGCGCTACAGCATACGTTACGTGCAGCAATATTTTTAAATGTCCCTATCAGCTGGAAACCTGCACTGTGTGCATCTGGTAGATACAAGAGCACCCAAGGCTATGTGAAAAAGGACATAAAGTGAATGTGCGATAATCTGGTAAATGAGAAAAAAATAGAATTATACAGGTTAAATGATATAAACACACCCGTTATATTTTTCACTTAAAGACGCAAATTATTCTTTATTTTCACATAAATGACGGCCGGATAGTAAAAGAAGAAGTTGAAATTTATGCACTGAAACAAGCTGCTTTTGAGACATCCCGTATGTCGTTTATGTGGAACATGGACGAAGTTGTTTATGCGTGGCGTCCCAAATAAATGGTTCAAATGGCTCTAAGCGCTATGGGACTCAACTCCCCTAGAACTTAGAACTACTTAAACCTAACTAACCTAAGGGCATCACACACGAGAATTCGAACCTGCGACCGTAGCGGTCTTGTGGTTCCAGACTGTAGCGCCTAGATCCGCACGGCCACTCCGGCCGGCCGTCCCAAATAAACCGTTATTCTTTCCAGTTGCATTGTTGTCTCTGAAAGTGCTATAATGTCTTCAGATTGAGTGTCAGTTTCGTCAACAAACACGTCATTACTATCGTCACTGACTGCACACGAAGAAATGGCGAGGCTAATTTATCAGGAATCACAGCATAGACTACGTAATTGTCTATCCGCAGCGGGCCATTTACGTTTGTAAAACCTACGTATCAACATCCTGTAATCACTGCAAAGGCATCAACTACATTTTCAGCAGCGACGTTTGTCAACAGTTCTCCTTTGTCCATCCTCTGCAGTTACAACTAATTTTTTGTCCATAGACACTATCCGTTTCTCTACCTTTAATATCATTTTACATTCGCAGCAAACGAGGGCAATAAAATGGTTGAAATGGCTCTGAGCACTATGGGACTTAACATCTGAGGTCATCAGTCCCCTAGACTAACTAACCTAGTCCCCCAGACCTAACTAACCTAAGGACATCACATACATCCACGCCCGAGGCAATATTATAACCTGCGACCGTAGTAGCAGCGCGGTTCCGGACTGAAGCGCCTAGAACCGCTCGGCCACAGCGTCCGTCATGTCCACACAAATGAAGGATTTGGTAAGGGGAGATAAAGCAATGAAAACCGATCCTGATGAACCGGGAATCCACATTAATGTGGGCCGGATAAACGATGTTCCATTGCACAGGGGCTTAATTTCTACACACTTCGTGCGGTTGCCACGATTTCATCTGACGTTTGCTTCACGCAGCCTTCGTGGCATTGCTGTTTTGGTGACCGTCGTCCTAAATGAATGCTGGGGGTGCGCTGACGTCGTATTCCAGTGTGAGTCGACGTAGAGGAACGCAGTTGTCCGGGCAAGCGATTGCCTCGGTTTCCCGAGGCCAGTCTCTTTTTAACGGCCACGTCCTACGGAACTGGCTGACGTGTCCGTGTACCTGAGGCCCGCGGCCGCTAAGTGGACGCGACACGTGAATGGGCCGAGGTGTTAATTGTTTTTGCGCCGCAAGGCGTCGCGAGCCAGCTCCGGTAGGCCCGCGTGTTGTGATGCGAGGGCTCCGGAGCGCCGGAGGCTCCGGGCTCCAGTCTCTGGCGTCGTTTGAACGGCCGGAGCGGGCTGTCAGCGAGGCGTAGGGGGGAAGCCGAGGCACAAAGGGCCATTGTGCCCGGCGTGCCGCAGCGCCGCGCCGCGTCCCATCACGGCCGGCCGGGGCACCAGAATTATCGCGTTACCGGCCTGCACCGCTGACGCGAGCTGCCTGCATACCGGGCCGCGAGCACTTGACACCTAGCCGTGTTTCGTTGTTTAGTCCCCTGCACCAGATTCCCAGATCCACCACACCTCTGGACACAAAAGACAAATGAAACTAGTGATCTGTTTCAGCCACTTTTTTATTTTCTCCCACCACACATTTCGAGTGCTTACATCCTCTTTTTTCAGATGAGTCGGTGGATTAAATTACTCTTTTATTTGCTGTACGTTGTCTCTTTTGAGCAACAATATCTGACTGTGGGTCCGCCTTGACGCAAAACACTTTTCCTATTTATTCCCCTACATCTACATCTACATCCATACTCCGCAAGCCACCTGACTGTGTGTGGCGGAGGGTACCTTGAGTACCTCTGTCGGTTCTCCCTTCTATTCCAGTCTCGTATTGTTCGTGGAAGGAAAGATTGTCGGCATGCCTCTGTGTGGGCTCTAATCTCTCTGATTTTATCCTCATGGTCTCTTCGCGAGATGTACGTAGGAGGGAGCAATATACTGCTTGACTCCTCGGTGAAGGTATGTTCTCGAAACTTCAACAAAAGCCCGTACCGAGCTACTGAATGTCTCTCGTGCAGAGTCTTCCACTGGAGTCTATCTATCATATCCGTAACGCTTTCGAAATTACTAAATGATCCTGCAAAGAAACGCGCTGCTCTCCGTTGGATCTTCTCTATTTCTTGTATCAACCCTATCTGGTACAGATCCCACACCGGTGAGTAGTATTCAAACAGTGGGCGAACAAGTGTACAGTAACCTACTTCCTTTGTTTTCGGATTGCATTTCCTTAGGATTCCTCCAATGAATCTCAGTCTGGCATCTGCCTTACCGACGATTAATTTTATATGGTCATTTCATTTTAAATCACTCCTAATGCGTACTCCCCGATAATTTATGGAATTAACTGCTTCCAGTTGCTGACCTGCTATATTTTAGCTAAATGATAAAGGATCTTTCTTTCTATGTATTCGCAGCACATTACACTTGTCTACATTGAGATTCAATTGCCATTCCCTGCACCATGCGTCAATTAGTTGCAGATCCTCCTGCATTTCACCACAATTTTCCATTGTTACAACCTCTCGATATACTACAGCATCATCCGCAAAAAGCCTCAGTGAACTTCCGATGTTATCCACAAGGTCATTCATATATATTGTGAATAGCAACGGTCCTACGACACCCCCCTGCGGCACACCTGAAATCACTCTTACTTCGGAAGACTTCTCTCCATTGAGAATGGCATGCTGCGTTCTGTTACCTAGGAACTCTTCAATCCAATCACACAATTGGTCTGATAGCCTACATGCTCTTACTTTGTTCATTAAACCACTCTGTGGAACTGTATCAAACGCCTTGCGGAAGTCAAGAAACACGGCATTTACCTGGGAACCCGTGTCTATGGCCCTCTGAGTCTCGTGGACGAATAGCGCGATCGTCTTTTTCGAAACCCATGCTGATTCCTACAAAGTAGATTTCTAGTCTCCAGAAAAGTAATTATACTCGAATATAATACGTGTTCCAACATTCTAGAACTGAGAGAACATAGAGATATAGGTCTATAGTTCTGCACAACTGTTCGACGTCCCTTCTTGAAAACTATTTTCAGCGACAAAAATCGCCATCAACAGTGGGTTTCTTGGCAGAAATATCATATTTATAAAAATTGTAAAACATTATTATATGCGTACTGCTTTGTTCTACATATTATTTGCCGCGCGAGGAAGCCGCGCGGTATGGGGCGCCTTGTCACGGACCATGCGACTTGCCCCGTCGGAGGTTCGAGTCCTCCCTCGGTCATGGGTGTGTGTTTCGTCCTTAGCGTAGGTTAGTTTAAGTTAGATTAAGTAGTGTCTAAGCTTAGTGACAGATGACCTCAGCAGTTTGGTCCCATGAGACCTTACCACAAATTTCCAATTTCTACATATTATTTCTGTAAATAAATTCGTACGAGGGTTGTTTGAAAAGTTCTCGGAATCACCACGAGAGGTAAGCGCTAGCGCAATGAGTATTCATCGGACTGTTGTCTGTAAACACGTGCCACGTCAGTGCTCTTGTAAGAGCGCTGTGGAGGTGACGTGGCTCTGTGGTGTTCCCTCGTAGTGATTTGCGAACATGGAAAGAATCGAGTTTCGAACAGTGATTAAGTACTTCGTAAAGAAAGGTATGAAAGCAAAGGACATTCATGCCGATTTCCAGAATATACTGGGGGACTCTGCTCCTTCATATTCGATTGTTGCCAAGTGAGCAAATGAATTTAAATTTGGTCGGGAGAGCTTAGATGATGATCCGTGCAGTTGTCGGCCAAGATGTGTCACTACTCCAGAAATCATTGCAACGGCCCGTTTTGGGAGAAACGAACGAGATTTTTTGCGCCGGTTTGTGACCACAGATCAAACTTGGGTGCACTACTATACCCCTGAGACAAAACAACAATGAAATCAGTGGAAACATGCTTGTTCTCCACCACCAAACAATGCAAAGACAATTCCTTCGGCGGGGAAGGTCATCGCATCAGTGTTCTGGAATGCGAACGGGATTCTGTTTGTATATTATCTTCCCACTCGGCAAAAAATTACTGGAGAATACTATGCTAACCTCCTGGACAAATTTCAACAAAAGATACTCGAAAAAAGGCAAGGTTTAGCAAGGAAGAAAGTCATCTTCCATCAAGGCAATGCGTGCCTGCACACATGCGCCGTCGCCACGCAGAATTACACGAACTAAGGTATGAATTGTTGCCACACCTGTCTTATTCATATAATATGGTTCCGTCATACTTCCATCTCCTCCGAAAACTGAAAATTTTTCTTGTTAGACGAAGATTCACTTCAAACAAAGTATTGATAGCCGGAGTTGACAACTGTTTTGCAGGCCTGGGGGAAACTCACTGTTGAGATGGGATCAAGCCACTGGAACATCGTTCGACCAAGTGCATTAATCTACAAAGAGACTACATTGAAAAATAAAAAAAGTTTCAGTGATGTAAGTACTTTTTTTCTATTCCTTTCGCCGCGCGGAATTAGCCAAGTGGTCTTCGGCGCTGCAGTCATGGACTGTGCGGCTGATCCCGGCGGAGGTTCGAGTCCTCCCTCGGGCATGGGTGTGTGTGTTTGTCCTTAGGATAATTTAGGTTAAGTGGTGTGTAAGCTTAGGGACTGATGGATTTAGCAGTTAAGTCCCATAAGATTTCACACACGTTTGAACGTTTTTTTCTATTCCGTTCCTTCAACTACCCTCGTAATACCTTATTTACTATACGTCACAGCATGATTTTTCACAATTGTTGCCAATGTTTTAGGCATTTTTCTCGCATTTTTTTGCTGCCGTTTTTCTCAGCATACTTCATGTCATCGGCAACTGTATGAGTGGCTGTTAGTAAACGAATACAAGCCGGGCGGAGTGGCCGAGCGGTTCTAGGCGTTACAGTCTGGAACCACGCGACCGCTACGGTCGCAGGTTCGAATCCTGCCTCGGGCGTTGATGTGTGTGATGTCCTTAGGTTAGTTAGGTTTAAGTAGTTCTAAGTTCTAGGGGACTAATGACCTCAGAAGTTAAGTCCCATAGTGCTCAGAGCTATTTGAAACGAATACAAATACGCGTAGTCAGCGTTACACAACTGGGATTGCGGTGTGTTGTGGATACGGTTTTGGTGTGTATGAGGTTGTTACGCAGTTTGTTATGCACTCACGTTCGATGGGCGACTTGCAGTTATTTTTAGTCACAGAGAAAAGGTGCGAAAGTTATGTTTCTCTGTGTGTAAAAGCAGCTCCAAGCCGCCCGGCGAACGTGAGTACATAAAAAACTACTTAACAACGTACTACATACCAAAGCTGTATCCACAACATACCGCAATCCCAGTTGTGTAATGCTGACATACATAAGTTCACGTTTTTGTATTTGTTTATTAATAGACACTCATACGGTAGCAGATGACATGAAGTATACCGAGAAAAAGGACAACAAAAACCACAAGAAATGTGCCGCAAACGGTGGCAACAATTTAGAAAATCATACTGTAACATGTAGTAAATAAATATAGACATGTAGTAAACATATAGACATATAGTAATAGACATAAACATATCTACATATAGTAAATACATATATAAAAATAGTAAATATGTAGACATATAGTAATAGACAGAAATATATGGACAGATAGTAAATAAATATATATAAATAAAATAGTAAATAAGGAAATTATTTACAGAAACAATATGTAGAGCAAAACAGTATGCATATAATAATGTTTTACACTGTTTTATAAATATGTCATTTCAGCATGTTTGACAATCAAAGAACCCACTGATGATGGCGATATTTGTCGCTGAAACTAGTTTTGGGGAATAAATAAATAACAAAAGTGTTTTGCATCAAGGCGAACGCACCGTCCCATATTGTTGTTTCTGTCTGACAATACGGACCAATGGAGCCGTATCAAGTTAAAATTATTGGTTTTCTTTTGAGTTTCATTTCGCTACAAATAAGGTACGTTTACCTCCGTAGGTTAGACTGCCGTAGAGGGGTCCCGGGTTCGATTCCCCATACTGCCACGCATTTATCCTGGGTGGGAACATTGGAACGGTGTGCAGTCAGACTCAGGAATCAACACAGGAGCTACTCGATTGAGTAGTAGCGGCTCCAGGGGCAAGAAACTGGACAACGACCGGGAGAGCAGTGTGCTGCCCACATAATCCTCAATACCTTATCCAATGACGCCATTGATACAAGATGTCATGGCGGTCGGTCGCGACAATCGGGATCACACGGAAACGGAACCAGTAGCGATTTTTCACCACACCTTCGAAAAAACTACAACCCGCCCCCTCCCCCCCCCCTCCCCCACATACACACTTACACCGCGTAGGCCGAAGCCAGAGTGCTACTTGTATATGTGAGGAACATGGATGCGCAGAACACGTCCTGTTTCACTGTCACCGGTACAGAACAGCACACCTGGCACCAACGCAGTACGACAGTGACATGGTACGGGCAATAAGAGACAATGACGAGTGGGAGGTAACAAATAAATTCGCTGATGATGTTGCAAGTTTTGTATCCCGCCTGGTAGTCGGCGCGTGGTAAACTGAAGGGTAGGCCGATTGTAAGAAGCGAGTAGGAGCAGGAGGTAAAAATCTCTCGGTACTAGCTCGCCCACTATGAAATAGAAACAACGTCGCTTGGTCGTCTACTCGGAATCTTATGGGTAGAATGTGGAGCGGCGCTCGTAGAGGTACACAGCGCCGGCTAGAGGGCGTTGTCGTCGGTGTCGGTGTCGTAATGTCAACCTAAGAACTTGTACCTAGGCCGTGGCATAGTAGCTACCGATACCACATCAAGGATGTTAGCTGACGAATACAGACAGACACGGCCGTATAACAGAACACTGCAACACGCACGAAGCACGCACGACAGCAGTTCCAATGCGTGCGCCAACACAGACAGCAGCACCGAAACACACATTTGCTCAAAAATCACACACTTTCAGCAACACCTACTCCAGACAACCTGACACAACTACTAGAATAATTAAACCGCATTAGAATAAACAGCGTAATGCAATCAACCCTGTAAATCTGTTCTAGCTTAAGCACAAACAGCCATATCCATCCCGTGCTCATTATAGCACTGTTGGGGTGTAACACTTATAACAGAAGACTTAGTAGATAACAACATAAAGAGTTAGAATTCAAGACACCTAATATAGGAACTGAAGGATAATTAAAAACGCCAATAAAATAACATACTTCACACTTACACGCCACTGCTCTTTCCACAATGTACATAATAGCTGTAGTGCCTTAGTAAATAGTGTTTAGAAATATTAACCCGGACTGCAAGGCTCCAAGTAGTTCCGAGGCTTTCAGACCAGGTTAGCTCAGATAGTATAATATTTCTCTCTCTCTCTCTTTCTATCTAAATCTTTCCTACCATCTATCATCATAACTTCTTAAAATCTGAGTTTTTTTTTTTAAGCTCTGATGTATCTTTAAGGTATTATTACTTCCATGGTAATTGCTGGAAACAGTAACTGCTGTTTGTAATATGGAATATGTTTTGTAATCTACATGAAAAGCTGTAAAATGAACGACTTGTTTTAAAATGTAGGGCAACAGGTCTCTAATGAGCAATGAATCAAATCAAATCCCGCCCCCCCCCCCCCATTTCAAGATGTCTTTATAAACGGTGACCAAAAATTGCGTTCAGCAAGAAATTTACCCGACGCGGCAGAAATGGCCGGAATGATTTAACAAATGTGAATACTGACTTATTTTTCTCTTCCGATTAATATTTCCGCTTTTATCTTTGCAAAAGACAACCGATCGCCTTCGAACAGATTCTCAATTTCCGATGCCATTCTAGGATGCCATTCTAGGATGGGTCTGTGGACAACCTTCTATCACAAAGCGAAAAAAGTGGTCCAAATTAAAACATTCGTATTTCTTTACGTACTACACGAATATGTAATAAAAAATGGGGGTTCCTATTTAAAAAAACACGCTTGATATCCGTTTGACCTATAGCAGCGCCATCTAGCGGGCCAACCATAGCGCCATCTGGGTTTCCCCTTCAAGCTAGACGAGTTTCGTTCTCTGTAGTTTTTTCGTTTGACGCTTATTTGGTGAGATATTTGGCCCGGTCACGACCAATGGACCACCCTGTATAGAGAGTTACAGTTGCCGGTGCCTATAACTTGGATGCTCTGTAGCGTCTGTTTTCGGACATGGGTTCCTATGTAAAACTTGATCTACTTACAGGGGAACCTCCCCATCGCACCGCCCTCAGATTTAGTTATAATTTGGCACAGTGGATAGGCCTTGAAAAACTGAACACAGATCAATCGAGAAAACAGGAAGAAGTTGTGTGGAACTATGAAAAAATAAGCAAAATATACAAACTGAGTTGTCCATGGGCAACATAGGCAATATCAAGGAGGATATAAGCACAGGAGCGCCGTGGTCCCGTGGTTAGCGTGAGCGAGAGGTCCTTGGTTCAAGTGTTTCCTCGAGCGAAAAGTTTACTTACTTTATTTTTGCAAAGTTATGATCTGTCCGTTCCTTCATTGACGTCCCTGTTCACTGTAATAAGTTTAGTGTCTGTGTTTTGCGACCGGACCGCAAAACCGTGCGATTAGTAAACGAATGGACGTGCCTCTCCAATGGGAACCGAAAAAATTTGATCCAGTAAAACACGTCATAAATTCTATACGACACTGGTGACGGCATGTGCGTCACATGATAGGAATATGTTTTCGACCCACCTAACTTGCACACTTGGCGAACGGGTAAAAAGATTCTTCTACCTTGCCCAGTTTAGGTTTTCTTGTGGAAGTGATAATCACTCCCAAAAAAGTGATGAAAACATAAGAGTGTGTCACATAAACTGCAACAAATGAATGCAACAGTTTAACAGTCGCACAGTTTTCTCTGTGCTGTGTCAAAACATATGTTTTTAACGTTTTCAAATTTTTCCGTGGGTAGACCGTCAAATCCTGTATATGTCCAAGCAAATCTGAACATGTCCTGGAATTTTGGAGAGCGAAGTTGATTATGTGTGAGTGCCTGAACTCTGATAACTGTCTGAAAGAAAGAAATTCAAACATTTCACTCGAGGGAAGACTTGAACCAAGGACCTCTCGTTCCGCTGCTGCTCACGCTAACCACTGGACCACGGCGCTCCCGAGCTCCTACCATCCTAAATGTTGCCTATCTTGCGCATGGACTACTCAGTTTGTATATTTTGGTTATTTTTTCATAGTTCCACACAACTTCTTCGTGTTTTCTCGATTGATCTGTGTTCAGTTTTTCAAGGCCTATCCACTCTGCCAGCTTATAACTAAATCTGAGGGGGGTGCGATGGGGAGGTTCCCTTGTTAGTCCCCTCTACGGGCTGGACATGTGTGTAACAGAAATTGTGAAACACCCCGTATACAGAAATGTGCCTTTGCAGGGAAGATGCACGCAAGGTAGTTGTTGCGCGGTTAATTGGCACAGCGAGCAGCCAGCAGCGAAAGTCTGGCAAGCGTCGGCGCTGCCTTGCGTTAGGGGAGGGGGGGAGGGAGTTGTTAGGGGGGGGGGGAGGGGGTGTTATGGCGCGGGAGCGCTCAGGGAGGAAATCGGCGATCAATGGGGCCCTCGGCGGGAGCGGGACGCGGCGTGCCTGCGGCCGCGCCTGAAGGCCGCACAAAGGCGCGCTCTGAAAGACCCGGCTCCGATTACCTTAAACACGTCCAGCCGCGCTGCTGATGGCCGCTTCCGTCACCTCGCGTCCCAGGGACCACCTCGTCTCACTCGACTCCCAGACTCGACGGTAACTTACGTGGCCAGCGTCGGGAAAAGCTCATAGTCGTCGCTACTGCTGTGGTGGCCTTGTGCAACGAATAACCCACTTGTCGCTGGTCAACCTACTGTAGCGATCTTTTACGAAACACCGTACCCTGAGGGAGCGTTGAAGGCAGATTCTTTCTTTCTTTCTTTCTTTCTTTTGCTACCTTTATCCCGCATTGTGCGCAGGGTCGGCAGGGTTAAGTACGGAATTGGCAAGGTTAATTCTAAGGGATAGCCGGATGCCCTTCCTGCTGCCGCCCGATACCCCCCTCCCCCCCCCCTTCCCCCCCCCCCCCCCCCCGGGACGGAAGTAGTGTACCCCAACTGTCTGCGTTGAGTGTAATCCATGGAATAGTGCGAATGTGTTCAGATGTCTGCGAACCGTGTACCTCAGGCGGAACATGGGGACCAGCCCGGTATTCACCAAGTGGGATGTGGAAAACCGCCTAAAAACCACATCCAGGCTAGCCGGCACATCGGCCCTCGTCGTTAATCCGCCAGGCGGATTCGATCCGGGGCCAGCGTGCCTATCCGAGTCCAGGAAGCAGCGCGTCAGCGCTCTCGGTTACCCCGGCGGGTCCGTTGAAGGCAGATTAATGTTCGCAATATACCTACATCTACACTCTTACATCAGAAAGCACGGTCCGGCGCATGCAGATGGTTCTTCCAATTGTACCAGTTATTCCGTTCACATATGTAACTATGACTGCTACAGACATGCAAGTGCCATAACCCAATTTATCAGAAACTTCGCTGAGTGCAAGAGGAGCCGTAACAATGGTTCAGATGGCTCTGAGCACTAAGTGACTCAACATCTGAGGTCATCAGTCCCCTAGAACTTAGAACTACACAACTGGCCATTAAAATTGCTACACCACGAAGATAATGTGCTACAGTCGCGAAATTTAACCGACGGGAATCAGATGCTGTGATATGCAAATGATTAGCTTTTCAGAGCATTCACACAAGGTTGGCGCCGGTGGCCACACCTACAACGTATTGACATGAAAAAATTTCCAACCGATTTCTCATACACAAACAGCAGTTGACCGGCGTTGCCTGGTGAAACGTTGTTGTGATGCCTCGTGTAAGGAGGAGAAATGCGTACCATCACGTTTCCGACTTTGATAAAAGTCGGATTGTAGCCTATCGTGATTGCGGTATATCGTATCGCGACATTGCTGCTCGCGTTGGTCAGGATCCAATGACAATGGAATAGGTGGGTTCAGGAGGGTAATACGGAACGCCGTACTGGATCCCAACGGCCTCGTATCACTAGCAGTCGAGATGACAGGCATCTTATCCGCATGGCTGTAACGGTTCGTGCAGCCACGTCTCGATCCCTGAGTCAACAGATGGCGACGTTTTCAAGACAACAACTATCTGCAGGAACAGTTCGACGACGTTTGCAGCGGCATGGACTGTCAGCTGGGAGACCGTGGCTGCGGTTACCCTTGAGGCTGCATCACAGACAGGAGCGCCTGTGATGGTGTACTCGACGACGAAGCTGGGTGCACGAATGGCAAAACGTCATTTTTTCGGATGAATCCAGGTTCTGTTTACAGCATCATGATGGTCGCATCCGTGTTTGGCGACATCGCGGTGAACGTACATTGGAGGCGTGTATTCGCCATCGCCTTACTGGCGCATCACCCGGCGTGATGGTATGGGGTGCCATTGGTTACACGTCTCGGTCACCTCTTGTTCGCATTGACTGCACTTTGAACAGTGGACGCTACATTTCAGATCTGTTACGACCCGTCGCTCTACCCATCATTCGATCCCTGCGAAACGCTGCACTTCAGCAGGATAATGCACGACCGCATGTTGCAGGTCCTGTGCGGGACTTTCTCGATACAGAAAATGTTCGACTGCTGTCCTGGCCAGCACACTCTCCAGATCTCTCATCAATTGAAAACGTCAGGTCAATGGTGGCCGAGCAACTGGCTCGTCACAATACGCCAGTCACTACCCTTGATGAACAGTGGTATCGTGTTGAAGCTGCATGGGCAGCTGTACCTGTACACGCCATCCAAGCTCTGTTTGATTCAATGACCAGGCGTATCAAGGCCGTTATTACAGCCAGAGGTGGTTGTTTTGGGTACTGATTTCTCAGGCTCTATGCACCCAAACTGCGTGAAAATGTAATCACATCTCAGTTGTAGTATATTTGTCCAATGAATACCCGTTTATCATCTGCATTTCTTCTTGATGTAGCAATTTTAATGGCCAGTAGTGTTCGTTAGCATCACTGCATTATCGGATCAATATCTGGAAACTAAGTAACATCTTATGCGTCCCAAAACCATTGCCGAATTCTAACTGAGAGTCTCCAATACCCACGTTGCAATCGTGGTATTTTCCCAAATGCAGTATTATGAGAAATATCTTAGAGATATGAATCACTGCTCATTCTGTGGTCAATTGAGAACTTCGCTTTAGGTTGCTTAACAAGTGGTACAAACGTCGATTTGAGCCAGTCATGAAAAATAATCCCGCTAGAGTCCGCCTGCTTAGCTGAGTGGTAATGTGTTTGCCTACCATGCAGCACGGTCTGGTTCGAATCCTGGCCGCGTTGGAGATTTTCTCCGCTAATGGACAGGATTTTATGTTGTCCTCGTCAACATTTCGTCATCACCGACTCACAAGTCGCCCAGTGTGGCATCACCTGAAATAAGACTTGCAACCCGGCTGCCGAACGTTTCTTAGAAAACGATCGTCAATGTTTTCGAGGCACTACGGGTGTCTTTTAGCGAGTAAGTAATTAGGTGCTGGCACAATGGCTAACACCAATGCTTCTCACTTTTGCACCCCGTTTTCGAGCACCGATTATTGTCATTTTTATCTTTGTTTGTCATTTATCTAACCATGCCCATAGAATATTACTACACAGATGTTTTCCAATGTATGTTGAAATAACGTTGTCCTTATTCGTGTGATAACTGATTGGCCAATTAATTAAAAAAGACAATAAATCAACGGACAACTTACTTGAAGTAGTTTTCGGTGAAATTCCTTTGGCGTATCTTGATTCAGAATCAATTTCAAGCGCCAGTTTTTGGAATATTGATTAGTTATGCGTAGCTTGCTTCGAAATTATTGCCAACGTGTGAAATCTTCAGCAGTATTAACGACGTTTCTTCGCCGAGTGAGATTCATACGATGAATTGTCACTGTGGCAAACCTACCTTCGCATGTTGCTCGTCGTGTTCGACATTTCTGTTTTTCGAATGTTTCTACGACTGGTATCATCCAAATATTTCTGAAGAGTAAGCATAAGAGTAAAATATAAGAAATGAGAACTGATGTAAGACTGAAATACGTGAGTATGAGAATTTAAAAAGATTTTAATCCATGAAAATACCATAACACATATATCGTATAATAAATGTACGACACTTGTGAAATACAGCTGCGTGAGCAGGGACCCGGTCGTCTTGGAACGCACCATCACCATTGGCGAACAACCAATATACCAAGGGATGGACCTGAGCGGCCAAAATGGTCACAAAATCCTTGGCAGTAATGTGACATTACAGGCCAACATTGGAGCCCATGAAATACCACGATATGGCTGCCGAAATTGTAACCGGACCCCCGCCATGTTTCACTCTTGGGGCGTAAATTTAGTCAGAAGTTGGAAACAGTGTGAAACAAGACTCATACGACCAAATGACTCCCTTCCATTGTTCCATAGTCCAGATTTTATGGCTTCGGCACCAAGTTTTGTTGTTAGGGTCATTCGCATCACTGATAAGTCGTTTTAGAATTCCAGCTTATGGCGCCCCTATCATGTTGTTCTGGTGCTGACGGGGGATTCGGTTCTGCTATGACTCTGCTGATGTTGTTCTCTTATAATGTCACAATCCTCTTCAACGAGCGTCGGTGACGATGACTCAACACACTTTTCGTTCGCGTTGGGAGTTAGAGAATGGTGGTTTCTCAGCTTTCCCTGTGTGCGGTATAAATCTTCGATGCAGTGGCTCTAGAAACATCAAATACCTCGGCTCCCTCGATTTCTCAAGCGCCAACCATACCAGCACCTACATTTTGCCCCCGTTCGAAGTTACTTAGCTATGTTATAATGCACTCACAGCTACACAGAACACTCTTCTGACCTCGAGTCACACTTGATACGTATTGAGGACGTTGCAAAGGTGCCGTTCGTGGTCAAACACAAGAGCGCAACGGGAATGCTTGGCTAGCAACTGCGTGTATGATCGAGCAAGCATTTCGCGCTGTGCTCTCGTATTTCTGTCGAGCCACAAGTTCCAATGTAGTGTGTTGGGCGTATACCTGGCTGCCTGAAGGTGTGCAGTAGCTGGGCAGTAGTTAGTCGGGTTGTTAGCTGGTGGTGTCGGCGCCAGCGGCGGTTAGGAAGTCGGGAAGGCTTGTTTAGGCGGCTAACCACAGGCCGCAGACTGCACACCCCACGCCTGCAACTCACGCCTTCTAATGCTGCCACCGGCCGCGGGCCGAGGAAAAATAAAGAAAACTCCAGCCAGCAGGTGCTCGAGGCCACGGCTGTATCAGTAGGTCACCGGGGTTCCTCAGGACAGGTACGTCGGGGCTGGCTCTCTATTGGTGAAGAGCGTGACTGTGAACCGAGAAGTGCGTCGGACCACGAAAATTTTCTGTCTGTCGTCAATCTGGCCTTCACCTCTCACCCCGTGACGAGTCACTGACAATGACATTTGGTTGGGATTCCACTTTTAAACATGTAACACGCCAGCCTCAGTTGCAAATAGAAGCCGGCCGGTGTGGCCAAGCGGTTCTAGGCACTTCAGTCTGGAACCGCGCTACCGCTACGGTCGCAAGTTCGAATCCTGCCTCGGGCATGGATGTGTGTGATGTCCTTAGCTTAGTTAGGCTTAAGTAGTTCTAATAAGTTCTAGGGGACTGATGATCTCAGATGTTAAGTCCCATAGTGCTCAGAGCCATTTGAACATTTCTTTTTTTTTTTTTTTTTTTTGCAAATAGAAACCACACTTTACCCAGGTTTCGGCAAAAATAATTTGGCCTTCAGAAGCGAGTGACACTAAACTACTCCCGGAGAAGGCCAAATTATATTTATCTATTTGGCCTTCTTCAGAAGCGAGTGATACTAAACTACTTCTAAAGAAGGCCAAATTATTTTGGCTGAAACCTGGGTAAAGTTTGGTTTCTATTTGCAACTGAGGCAGACGTGTTACATGTTCATTTATCACAGTTGCTGAAAGGGCTGCACAATGTTAAAAATTCTGAAATTCCACCTTTAAACTGGAGGTCACTTTTCCACGGTTGGATAGCCGGAGCAGGTTAGGGACTCACAAGTCGCCGAAGTGGCATCCAATTGAAAGAATTGCATCTGACCATTCAGCCACACGCAATTATTATATTTCTGACAGGTGTTCTGGTGCAGTACTTCTTCCTGTCTTTATTTGGCATTTTAGATTTAGTACGCTACATAGCGTGGGTGGGTGGGTGGGTGTGTGATCCAATATGTCTTTTATTTAATAAAATATTACTCACTCTACTTTATAGCATGTCTTATATAGGACGCTGGTTAGCGGATCATATACGAAGTTTGCAAATTTTAAAAAAAAAACTTCCCCTCGATTTTTTTACTATATTTTTGTTCTTACAGTAACTGATGACATTCGGTTAGGGGTTACATTAATGTTGTGGAAATGTTCGAGGATGGAGCTCCGGCAGCGAACAGAGAATTTTTGTTTTTGATTTTAGACTTTCGATAACAGAGTGCTTAACGTTAGCTCTTCTGTGTCTGTTGCAGGGTTCCCGCAGCTCAAGAACTGCTTCACCTCCAGCGGTGGCTGTATGACAGGTGAGTCCGTCGATTGCTACAGGTGCTTCACCCTCTGCGGCAGCCAGACCCACAAGTGCGGCTTTCCAACATTCCATAATCTAATCAGCTGGGAGCGTACGCGCTCATATCATTACTTTCACGAGGCTGGAGGGTGGAAGGGGTGGGGAGGGGGTGCTGAAGCAAGATCCTGAACTAATTCAAGACTGTAAGGTACAAGAACTGTGAAATTAAAAAAAAAGACGGTATACTGCTTCATATGCGGTAAACAAGTAACTAGTGTTCTATCGTTATAGCCTAGTACCATTCAATACAATTCACAGCTATGTTCACTTACCCCATGTATCCTAGCAGCGCATTTTGAAATTAGTAATTCTGGTGATTTGGACGTCAGCATTTTCACGCACAACGTCTTTCGGCTTTCCAACTGATGCGATTTTGAAGACTGAACGAAAAGCATGCGGCAGGAGTTACGATGAAGTATGAGTAATCTTTAGTCTACAAGATACGATGTTCATTATGTGACACAAGATATGTTACACAAACAGGTAGACTGTATTTTTTGATGTATTGATCTTTAACTTACACAATACAGCGAACTTATTGTTACACATATCCCTCTACCTTCTTCTTCTTCTTCTATCCCGTACATATGTAACTTAAAGTTCCCAGCGACGGGTTCTGTCTGTATATTCGGGCTAATCTCAGGGTTTTCATCAGTAGAAAGAATGATTGACGAGGAAGGTTTGTGTACATAATTTATTAACGAACCCTGTAATGCTTCGCAGTTGCTAAATATGTACGGAAAGTGGATATACATCCTAATGCCCTCCCACTCCTCTTTCTTACCACATCCTCCTACCACTTTCTCTGTGTGTATTACCTCCTCCCCCCTCTCTCTGTCCATCTCTTTCTCTCACGTCTCTATGCCATCTCCTCCCTCTCTCTTGGGTAGTCGGCCAGGATCATTGGGTTTACGGTGCGTTGTGTACGTTGTTCTGCGTAGTCAGCACGTACACAACTTTCCCACTAGAGCGCGCCCCACTAAGCACAACAGCGCAGGCGCAGCACTCGACCGTCTCCGCACTACGAGATGGCGCTGTCTTAGAGACGGACCAAATTCTGCTTCCGCCGATCCGCGTATTAATATGTAACGCAGCCAATGAGATTGCTGCCAACGTAGAACCTTTTCTCCTCGCGGATCACACTCGCGCAGTGATACCTGAACGCGCGAGGTATTATAACGAGTGTACAGACCTCCGATTAGTGAGTCTGCATTTGTCTGCACCAGTCTGTACGAGTCTGCATTAGTCTGAACAAGTCTATAGTCAATTTTCAGTCTGCGCCTAATAAGATTACCATATTCCTGTACATAGCCATGAAGATAAATGTATAGACACTTTGTCAAGTATCAAAGATATGTGAGAGTAAGATTAACGTACCAAGACCAAAGGAACTTCAGATTGTCAATTGTAAATAGCATCCAGAACCAAGTTAAGTAATTTTATGCTTGTCATTATTTTAATAAATGTGTGTGAAAATTACTCAAGTTATGTTTAAAGTGGGTCACCGTCAGTCTGCTACTCTAAGCGTGCAAGTGGCATTTCTATCGCCTGACCTAACGGCAGAAGATAAACACGCCACGATAAGACCACGAGACATATTGCTGACACTCGCCAACTTCGTTAGAGCGACAAAATAATCTGATGGTGTGTGTACCGAAGTACGCACACCACACGGTGTAAGAGAGAGAGCTCTGCAGCTGCTGCATCTGTGAAGATAGTGGCTTCAGTGACAGTACTACGCACACTTTTAAGCTTCGAACGGGTAAGGTTGCAAAGTATTGGACGATTCAGATTTCGCAGTAATGTTCTAATCATAAGTCGATAAGCCATAATTAAAATTTTCCTGTTTACTGTAAAATCGACAGCGAGGAAGAAAACAAAGCAACACTTCGCTTTGTATACAATTTTTGTTTGAAAATATATATTGGTCTACGACTTTGCTTCCGCTGTTTTGCAGAAGGTGGCAGTAGCGTCAAGTGGTGGTTAGAGAGCCTGTATGGGGAGGAAGAGAGTGGCCAACCGGACGATGCGGCGGCCATTTTTCTGCCAAACTGCGGGCGGCACTTTTGAATGGCCAGTAGTGGAGTAGTGGAGTACACACTCACCGAATCAAAAGCACAAGACAATATGGCGAAATCATTCGTTAAATGCCTTTCTTTATAAGAATAATGTGTTATAATAATTTTCACACAGCCAATTTACAGGTCTGTTTTCAAATTTAACTATGTATATTGCAAGGTGTTTTATATGTAGCAAAAAGCAAAAACGACTTACTTCGCATAGATAAGAGTACTTGGTTGGTTTCCACGAGGCTCCTGTCTGATTTATGTCAGCCCTGTTGACTGCGACTGCCCACTGCTTTCATCTTTCTTCATTGCGTGGAAATGCTAACATGCGAAATCCACCTTCGCCTCTATTGGAACAACTAAATGCAGCAAAACCTGGCATCGTTTACGAACGTCTGGAGAACGAATTACAGATGTCAAAAACAATACTGTACAATTACTAACGAGTTTACTTCAAACATGTAGGCCTACCGACTTCATCACAAAACGCTTCATTATTTCAATTCGTATTTAAGATCGCAAACGCTAATTACGTACTAAAAACGATATACAACTAAATCGAACATGCATGCACAGCGCATAACAAGTCTCTCGATGGTTCAAATACCATTTAATCGTTTCCAAAAGTCCTCTAAACTTCAATTCAACTCAAAAGCACCTCGAACATAGGAAGCGCGAGAGACGTTTGGCGCCATTTTTCTGGCAAAGCTAATCAACCAATCACGGGCAACTTCACCTACGGCCACTCTCTCCCTGTACAGGCTCTCTAGTGGTGGTGCGGTTGGTAGATCTTAGTGTCATTCCGTAAGCTTAGGCATTTGTAGACATAGCGCCGTCAAAGAATTAGTAGATTTGTGATTGCATAATCAAGTTATTCTGTATTGAATATGTTACTTTACGAACCCAGTTCTTGTCATTTACGGAAAATCTGAATGATCTGCAATGGAGAAATTTGTGGCTGAGGCTCGTAAAATGCTGGGTATGACGGATGGTGCGGCACCTATTATTGAAAGAATTGTTCCAACTTTTCAAGAAAGGTGATTTTGACGTCGAAGACGCACATTAAGGTAGAAGAGAGAATGTTTTCGAAGCTACTAAAAACGACGGAAACGATCACTGGAGCTCATTATAGAAAGCAATTAATGCATTTGAGCCGAGCACTGAAAAACAAGCGGCCACAGTGCAGCGATATGTTAAGGAGATTTTGCAGCGTGACTCTGGGCAATCCCATGTCGCACAACCCGTTGAAACATACTTGGAGCTGCTGAAATGGCAACTCCTACCACGCCCACCGTATTCTCCAGACGTTCGGTAGGTTGGCTGATATGGGGCAGGGGACCAAACAGCGAGGTCATCGGTCCCATCGGATTAGGTAAGAATGCAGGAGGAAGTCGGCCGTGCCCTTTCAAAGGAACCATTTGCCTGAAGCGATTTAGGGAAATCACAGAAAACGTAAATAAGGATGGCCGGAGTCGAGTTTCAAGCGTCGTCCTTCCGAAGTCCAGTGTGCTAACCACAGCGCCACCTCGCCCTGTCTTTTCATTTCTCTCTCTCACTACCATCTTATGCATGATAGTTACGTTATGTGGGACTCCATGAAATTAGGCGAAATCACACGGCACGCACCCATACTTGACGGGAGACACTATCTTGTAGTCACCTTTATGCGCTCACTGTGCGCTGAGAACTGGAGAACTGAGAAGAGCGACATGACGCTCTCTACGGGCATACTGGATCCACTGCCTCGACACATCTGTGCAAAGCTATTTCGGATTTTCACTATCGTCTCCATTTCGCGACCGATCGCTCCTTACTTTCCGAATGGCCCTCGTCTATATCTTACAGATGTGTATCTTGCGTCCTTCCGAATGTTCATTAGAGTGTCATGTGAATTTTGTAAGTAAGTCAAGTACTTTTCGGTATTTTTTTACCAACGTTGATAACAACTTGTCTTTATATAGTAGTATAGAAAAATATTTTTTGAAAATTGGCTCAACTGTAGTGAATTAAGGACCTCTGCCGCTATGAAAACGATGTCATTGCCTTATAGCGGTGAATGGCAGAATTCTTTGGAATCATCTGTACATGTTATAAATTAGAGTCTCGTTCTTCTCCCTCTGCATGTGAAGACTAATCTCAGGAACTAAAGTAGGCACTTTGATGTAGTCTTCACTAAAAAGACAGGCTGATTCAAGAGGAAGGTTTGTATATACACATATAAAAAAAAGTTTTGCATCACCTCGATTCCGAGAGTTCCGGAACCCGTACAGAAAACTGGAATAGAGATCAACATAAACATCATTTCAACCCTTTTCATTGCTCATGAAAAATACACATTGCATGTTGTACCACCATACAGCGAGACCTTCAGAGGTGATGGTCCAGATTGCTGTACACACGGGTAATTCGAATATTGAGCAGCACGTCCTCTTGCATTGATGCATGTCTGTACACGTCGTGACGTACTATCCACAAGTTCATCAAGGCACCGCTGGTCCAGGTTGTCGCACTCCTCAACGGCGATTCGGCGTAGATCCCTCAGAGTGGTTGGTGGGTCACGTTGTACACAAACAGCGCTTTTCAATATACCCCAGGCATAGGGTTCATGCCTGGAGAACATGCTGGCCACTTTAGCCGAGCGATGTCGTTATCCTGAAGAAAGTTATTCACAAGATATGCAAGATGGGGGCGCGAATTGTCGTCCATGAAGACGAATGCCACGCCGATATGCTGCCGATATGGTTGCACTATCGGTCGGAGGATGGGTTTCACGTATCTTACAGACGCTACGGCGCCTTCCATGACCACCAGCGGCCCCACATAATGCCACCCCAAAACAGCAGGGAACCTCCACCTTGCTGCACTCGCTGGACGGTGTATCTAAGGCTTTCAGCCTGACCGGGTTGCCTCCAAACACGTCTGATTGAAGGCATATACGACACTCTTCGGTGAAGAGAACGTGATGCCAATCCTGAGCGGTTTATTCGGCATGTCTGTACCGCGCTGCATGGTGTCGTGGTTGCAATGATGGACGTCCCCATGGACGTCGGGAGTGAAGTTGCGCATCATGCAGCCTACTGCGCACAGTTTGAGTCGTAACACGACGTTCTGTAGCTGCACGAAAAGCGTTATTCAACATGGTGGCGTTGCTGTCAGGGTTCCTCCGAGCCATAATTCGTAGGAAGCGGTCATCCACTGCAGTAATAGCCCTTGATCGGCCTGAGCGGGGCATGTTATCGACAGTTCCTGTCTCTCTGTATCTCCTCCATATCCGAGACGCCTGGACACCAAGTAACAAGGCAGACGCGATCGAACCGTGGTATTGACCGTATAGGCATGGTTGAACTACAGACAACACGAGCCGTGTACCTCCTTCCTGGTGGAATGACTGGATTGAGCGGCTGTCTGACTCCCTCCGTCTAACAAGCGCTGTTCATGCATGGTTGTTTACAACTATGGGCGATATTAGTGACACCTCTGAACAGTCAAAGGGACTGTGTCTGCGATACAATAACCACAGTCAACGTCTATCTTCAGGAGTTCTGGCAACCGCGTGATGCAAAACTTCTTTTGATGTGTGCATATTGCAGACACACCAGACAAGCAGGCTAGCTTGAGATATTTAGTGCTAACTGTGCGTAGCTGGGGTAGGTCGCTAGTAAAATGTACAGGTATTGATATATCATTACTGTTAGAATTAGGTAAACTGAAGGGGAAGTGGGGAGAAAGGACAGCTGCATTGGGACTTTGTGCAGAATCAGAGGCGACGAGTGTGAATATGTGCCACTTCAAGTCTTGAACCCGAGATCCGCAAATGTGTGGACTTTCCCGGTACGCTCACCGGCCGACTCAGATTCCCACCTAGCGCCACCATGCTTGCTACTTTTAAATTCCCGCTGGAGGTCGAACGTAAATGTTCACCACACTAAAGGTTGTGGATTCATTAGAGGGAAATCGATCATATAAATGTGTAACTCTGTTCTTTTGGGCATGCCCAAAAGAATAGAGACCACGCATTCACGTAGTATTGTTAGAATATTTGTTTATTCGCGGACTCACGAACATGCTCACACACACAAAATCCCTTCCCTCCCTCCTCTTACACACACACACACACACACACACACACACACACACACACGCAGAATTGCCGCAGTCACCCGCGTTTATTGAAGCACCAGCGAGTCGTTGCCTCGCCTAAAGCGCCCAAATGCTTCTGCCGCGAGAAGAATGCGAGAGGAGGCAACCCTCGCAGTTCATCGCCACCTCGGGTTGACTCCAGATGCAGCGCGCGGACCCGGTGGACAAAAAGCGGTGATACCAATGAGCAGAATGGACGCCGCCGATGGCGGGGGAGGGGGCGAGGCGAGCGCACAACGCCTGCTCCTCTTGCCTCCTCCCCAATTCCCTCTTTCTTGCACCCTTTCCTCTCGCGGTATTATGCCGAGGCGGGAGTCACAGAAGGAGGGAACCGCGAGCGATAAAAAAGCGCCGTCTTGTCTTGCGCCAGCGAGACAATGTCGCATCGGCGTGTCGTGACGTGACGTGACGTGTGCGGCTACCCGCAAGCCCCCCCCCCCCCCCCCCCATCCCACTGTGCTGACACAAACTCGCCCATCCTTTAGCCACCAAAAACCGCGTCGCGCTACAAGAAGCACTTGTCTAATTAAGGTCCACGCGTCGGCGCCCGCGCTATTCTCCTCCCTCATCCCCACAACTCTTCCTCTCGCGTCTTTGTCCACGGCGCTAAATCCTACACCGTTCGACAATTGAACTGCCAGATTCTCTCCTCCGATCCTCCTCCCCTCTCCCATTCAGTTGCGGTCCTGAATCACCCTCCTACAGCAATTATTCTCACCATTTCACTCCCAGCGTTCCCCAACTTCCCATCTTTCCAGAACAAGAGCACACCTTGGCCATTATGTCTCTTCAAGACTCTCTTCGGCCTGTGTTGGTAGTTTCACTTCCGTGTTGTCTCCATTCCACTAGACATTCTGCTGTAGCAGCATTTCTTATAGTAACCGTCGTTACAAAAGCCCACGTTTCACATATGTGCATAGCAGACCCTTGGTATTAACTCAAAACTGTCACGATAGAGATACACAGTCTAGTCACGTTAAAGTGACCGTTGCCTACGATAGACTGCGACATTCAATATCTACTTGGGATGCCTTGCTTAACCCGCAGGACAGGAGAGGTAGAATAAATTGTGGAAAGGGGTCAAAAGAAGGGGCTGTCAGTTACACTCGAACATACAACTTTATTATTCGATCAAACATTACAAGAGCCCAAAAAAATTTTTAAACACACAGCTCTAATCTTTGTGACTTAATTACTGGCTGAAAGCCACTTTAATTAAACACAGCTGAAGGCCAATAACTTAAAACGCAAGCATAATCAGAAATTTGAAAGGCAAGCCTTATCTTAAAACAGTTCTTTAGTTAGGCTGAAGTAAACAAGTTCAATTCAAATCGGCTGAAGGCCGAATATTTAAAACTCAAGAACATTAAATTTTTTTTAAATACCAAAGTCCTTGCGTGAAACAGTTCTTTAAGTTAGGCTGAAGGCTTTAAGAACAAACAACTGAAACTCAAACTGGCTGAAGGCCGAAGACTTAAAAATTCAATAGGTTGAAGTAAACAAGTTAAATTCAAATCGGCTGAAGGCTCAAGAATTAAAAATTCATTTTTTTAAATGCCAAAGGGCTTACGCGAAACAGTAGTTTAAACTAGGCTGAAGGCCTTAAGAGTAAAACAACTCTAATTTAAAATACAAAACCGGCTAGAAGCCATACAAGTACCAACACCAAGAAGAAATTAAAAATTTTAAAAAATAAGGCAGTACACACAAGGGTGCCCAGATGTTCGAGGGTCGGCCTGTAATTCAAACACTAAGGCTCGCTTAGGTGAGACAGGCAGTCGGGCAGCCATTCACGATCCGACGACAACTCAACCGAAAGATAATCAGCGGACCCACCGACAAGATATCTTCCACTTCACCCGACCAGGGTACAACAGGGAGTTGAACGGAACAACGTGGAAAATATTGGCGCCCACAACCAACCATACATTGAGCTGTCAAACTAGACACTGTGCTGGATAGCAACAACACGATGAGGAAACTACACTGCCTGAAATTTACGTCAACGGCCAGAGCAGGTAACCGGAACGTTAACGGCCACAAGGCAGAAGATTCCGCTGGTGCACTTCGATTCAAATAACCAAATACAGTGGAACTCCACCGGAGGGTGGCTAGAATTTTCCAACTTTAAAACCACGTTGTTGCTCGCGGGAATATCCCAACAGCCGACAACGAACTCCAAACGACACAATGTGAACAGTATTGACTTGCTGGTAGGTTAAATGAAAACTCAACTTTCGTGTCCAGGGTCGGTGAGCCACGGGCCTCGTAGCAATGGGAACAGCGCCACACACTCCGACACCGCGTAGAGACCGCCAGCGGACCCGGCCAAACAACGCACCACCGAGAATTCCTCGCTGCTCCACGCCAACCGACCGACTCCTCAGATTAAAGCCCAATTGACAATCTGTGTGATCACCTTGATCGGGCCGTTCGTGTCATGGATCCTCAGTCGAAAAAACGTGACGCAGTTGGCCACGGCAGTGGAGTAGGTATAGCTCCACATCCCTGTCGGTACCTTCCAAAACTTCACTGACTCTCTCTTCCTCCAGATCTCGTAGCAGACCGCGTTGCCTAAGGTGGTTATTCAGCCGTCTGACAGGTGATCACAATCATGCGACTGAGCTGTGTATTATTACAGCGTATGCTAGTGTAACTATGGACTTCTTTTATAACTCAAATGGCTTCATCGACTTTGACCAAGTTTTCCATACTTGTTCTGCTGTCTTGCACGTCTACTTCTGAAAATACACGTCTTGAGTTCTGGAATTGGTTGTGCGGTTTTGGCATAGAGACGAAACTTCGAATTCCTCCACAGAAAGAATTCATGTAGTGTGAGATAACAAAATGTGGCTGGCTAAATCGCGTCGGCGTCGCAAGAAATCACTCGACCAGGAACCTATCTCGTACACACTGCGATCAAAAGTATCCGGACATCTGACTCAAAATGACTTACAAGTTCGTGGCGCCCTCCATCGGTAATGCTGCAATTCAGTATGGTGTTGGCCCACCCTTAGCCTTGATGACAGCTTCCACTCTCGCAGGCATACGTTCAGTGGCAGCCCATTCTTCACGGAGTGCTGCACTGAGGAGAGGTATCGATGTCGGTCGGTGAGGCCTGGCACGAAGTCAGCGTTCAAAAACATTCCAAAGGTGCTCTATAGGATTCAGGGCAGGACGCTGTGCAGGCCTGTCCATCACAGGGATCTTATTGTTGTGTAACGACTCCCCCACAGGCTGTGCATTATGAACAGGTGCTTGATCATGTTGAAAGATGCAGTCGCCATTCCCGAATTGCTCTTCAACAGTGGGAAGCAAGAAGGTGCTTAAAACATCAGTGTAGGCCTGTGCTGTGATAGTGCCACGCAAGACAACAAGGGGTCAAGCTCCCTCCATGAGAAACACGACCATGCCATAACACCACCGTCTCCGAATTTTACTTTTGGCACTACACACGCTGACAGATGACGTTCACCGGGCATTCGCCATACCCACACCCTTCCATCGGATTGCTATATTGCGTACCGTGTTTTGTGACTCTACACAACGTTTTTCCACTGTTCAATCGTGCAATGTTTCCGCTCCTTACACCAAGCGAGGCGTCGTTTAGCATTTAACGGCGTGATGTGTTGCTTATGAGCACCCGCTCGACCATGAAAGCCAAGTTTTCTCACCTCCCGCCTAACTATCATAGTACTTGCAGGGGATTCTAATGCAGTTTGGAATTCCTGTGTGACAGTATGGATAGATGTCTGGCTATTATACCTTAGGACCCTCTTCAACTGTCGGCGGTTCTGTCAGTCCACAGACGAGGTCGGCCAGTACGCTTTTGTGATGTATGTGTTCCCTCACCTTTCCACTTCACTATCACATCGGTAACAGTGGACCTAGGGATGTTTAGTAGTGTGGAAATCTCGCTTATAGACATATGACACAAGTGACACTCAATCACTTGACCACGTTCGAAGTCCTTGAGTTCCGCGGAGCGCCCCATTCTGCTGTCTCACGATGTCTAATGGCTACTGAGGTCGCTGATATGGTGTACTTGGCAGTAGGTGGCAATACAACGCACCTAATATGAAAAACGTATGCTTTTGGGGGTGTCCCGATACTTTTGGTTCATATGGCTCTGGGCACTATGGGACTTAACTTCTGAGGTCATCAGTCCCCTAGAACTTAGAACTGCTTGAACCTAACTAACCTAAGGACAGCACACACATCCATGCCCGAGGCAGGATTCGAACCTGCGACCGTAGCGGTCGCGCAGTTCCAGACTGTAGCGCCTAGAACCGCTCGGCCACACCGGCCGGCCCGGATACTTTTGATCCCATAGTGCTGTCTTGTTGAAGTTCGAGAAGTTGGAACTAATGCAGTGGCTTACCGACAATGATTCTTCCCACACGTCATTCGCGAGTGGAACAGGGAAGGGGGTATCTGTTAGAAGTACTCTTCACCGCTCACCATAAGGTAGCTTGAGGAGTATAGCTGTAGGTGTAAAATTAAGCTTCAGCGTACGACAGTAGCTCATTGTGGAGAATAATCCAGTCGCTTAGCGCTCAGGTCCAGAGAAGGCTGTCACGGTGTCACGAATCAGACGGGGTCCGAGAGAAGAGGCTGCCGCCCATGTCTCGTGGAGAGGCGGCAGACATTCCTGGAGACGAGTCCCGTTAGCGGGCGGACTGCGACCGTGTGGCCGGCGGCCTGGGAACCTCGCCGTTGTGAATGGGCCGGCGCGCCGGCTGACGGCTGTCGGCTAAGACAACACAATTGTGCGCCATGACGGTGCTGGCTTCTTCCAGCCGGGCCTCAATTACCTGCCGGCGCCGGGCGGGCCGCGCCCGCCAAAGGCGTCTCGCTGGCTTGTAGCCTGCCCTGTGGGAACCGTGGCGGCAGTAATGACCCTTCAGACGGGCCAGCCAGTCTCTTCCCGGTGGTCCTCGCCATGAATGGGAAGCGGCTAGCCGTCTGACGCAGCTATCTGCCCTCGCAGGGACATCCTCTCGAGGTGCGGGCCACATTATGGAAGAACTACTTGCCACATATTAAGCACTACGGTAAGATCTCAGTTCGAAATGACTCACTCCCGAACAAGATGCTAATTTTCCTCTCGGGCACGGAGCAACACGTTAACCCGAATGTGAATACATTTGTGGACACAAAAGCACACTATGTGATCAAAAGTATCCGGACAACACCAAAGACATAGGTGCATTGCACTGCCACCTACTGCCAGGTACTCCATATCAGCGACCTTAGTAGTCATTAGACATCGTGAGAGAGCAGAATGGGGCGCTCCGTGGAACTCACCGACTGGCTTTTCATAAAACCACACATCACACCGGTAAATGCCAAACGACGCCTCGCTTGGTGTAAGGAGCGTCAACATTGGGCGATTTAACAGTGGAAAAACGTTGTATGGAGTACACAATGTGGCGATCCGACGGCAGGGTGTGGGTATGGGGAATGCCCGGTGAACGTCATCTGCCATCGTGTGTAGTGCCAACATTAAAATTCGGAGGCGGTGGTGTTATGGCGTGGTCGTGTTTTTCATGGAGGGGGCTTGCATCCCTTGTTGTTTGGCATGGTACTATCACACCACAGGCCGACATTGATGTTTCAAGCACCTTCTTGCTTCCTACTGTAGAGGAGCAATTTGGGGATGATTGCATCTTTCAACACGATCTAGCACCTGTTCATAATGCACAGCCTGTGGCGGGGTGGTTACACGAAAACAACATCCCTGTATTTGACTGGCTTACACAGAGTCCTAACCTAAATTCTACAGAACACCTTTGGGATTTTTTGGAACGCCGACTTCGTGCCAGGCCTTACCGACCGACATCGATACCTCTCCTCAGTGCAGCTCTCTGTGAAGAATGGTCTGCCATTCCCCAAGAAACCTTATGGTAGGCCAACACCAGTTTGAATTCCAGCATTACGGATGGACGGCGCCACGAACTTGTACGTTATTTTCTGCCAAGTATCCGGATGCTTTTGATCACAGAGTGTAAGTTGACGTATGTTTTTATTGTATTGATTTAGAAGCTTAACATTTTGACACCGCCAAGGGACCTTAGACTTCAGCACTTTACATAAATTTCACCTTGCGTGTGTATTTTATGTATTAAACCGGGGACCTAGACATGACGAAGAGGCTTCGTCCCGCCGTAGCCCTCAGTGGTTCACAACCCTACAACAGGCCACAGCAGTCCACTTTTCCCACCGCCACTCCACACCGAATCCAGGCTTATTGTGCGGTTCGGCCTCAAGTGAACTTCCCCGCTGGAACGTCTCATACCAGACGAGTGTTATCCCAAATGTTTGTGTGGTAGAGTAATTATTGTGTACGCGTACGTGGAGACAGTCTTTGCGCAGCAATGGCCGACATAGTGTAACTGAGGCGAAATAAGGGGAACCAGCCCGCATTCGCCGAGGTAGATGGAAAACCGTCTTAAAAACCATCGACATGCTGGCCGGCAGACCCGACTTCGACACTAATCCGCCGGGCGGGTTCGTGGCGGGGACCGACACGCCTTCCCGCTAGGGAAGCACCGCGTTTGACCGCGCGGCTAGCCGGTCGGGCAATTTCACCTAGGTACGTATAACCGTTTCTGACGAAAAAGTGGGCTTTAGCGTCGGGCAGGTAGTGAGACGGACACAAAATTATCCTATAAGGCTTCCGTTTTCACCGACTGAGGTACGGAACCCTGAAAATGGTTAAATAATTATGTGGATAGTAGTCTACATCTACATCTACATCTACATCCATACTCCGCAAGCCACCTGACGGTGTGTGGCGGAGGGTACCTTGAGTTCCTCTATCGGTTCTCCCTTCTATTCCAGTCTCGTATTGTTCGTGGAAAGAAGGATTGTCGGTGTGCCTCTGTGTGGGCTCTAATCTCTCTGATTTTATCCTCATGGTCTCTTCGCGAGATATACGTAGGAGGGAGCAATATACTGCTTGACTCCTCGGTGAAGGTATGTTCACGAAACTTTGACAAAAGCCCGTACCGAGCTACTGAGCGTCTCTCCTGCAGAGTCTTCCACTGGAGTTTATCTATCATCTCCGTAACACTTTCGCGATTACTAAATGATCCTGCAACGAAGCGCGCTGCTCTCCGTTGGATCTTCTATATCTCTTCTGTCAACCCTATCTGGTACGGATCTCACACTGCTGAGCAGTATTCAAGCAGTGGGCGAACAAGCGTACTGTAACCTACTTCCTTTGTTTTCGGATTGCATTTCCATAGGATTCTTCCAATGAATCTCAGTCTGGCATCTGCTTTACCGACGATCAACATTATATGATCATTCCATTTTAAATCACTCCTAATGCGTACTCCCAGATAATTTATGGTATTAACTGCTTCCAGTTGCTGACCTGCTATTTTGTGGCTAAATGATAAAGGATCTATCTTTCTGTGTATTCGCAGCACATTACACTTGTCTACATTGAGATTCAATTGCCATTCCCTGCACCATGCGTCAATTCGCTGCAGATCCTCCCGCATTTCAGTACAATTTTCCATTGTTACAACCTCTCGATACACCACAGCATCATCCGCAAAAAGCCTCAGTGAACTTCCGATGTCATCCACAAGGTCATTTATGTATATTGTGAATAGCAACGGTCCTATGACACTCCCCTGCGGCACACCTGAAATCACTCTTACTTCGGAAGACTTCTCTCCATTGAGAATGACATGCTGCGTCCTGTTATCTAGGAACTCCTCAATCCAATCACACAATTGGTCTGATAGTCCATATGCTCTTACTTTGTTCATCAAACGACTGTGGGGAACTGTATCGAACGTCTTGCGGAAGTCAAGTCTTGTTCCTTCACAGTTGATACTGCAGTGGCATTTCCGGCCTGGCGGTCTAGCAATAAAGAGCGTGCATGTATGTCGAGAAATCATTGGATCTAATCCCGATCAGACCACGAGAATTGTCAGTGTCCCTTTCCTCTAGCCTTCATCTCTCAACGATGTGAAGAGTCGCCAAGAACGACACGTGGTTCGGATTTCGCGTTACACTATAGGTCGGATAAGCGGTGTAAATTACGGAGACGCAAGTTGTCGATGTGGAGTCCAATTGAAGGACTCGCACTCTGTCAGTGACTCACATGAAATTATTATTATTGCTGCAGTGTTGCGATGGGTGCTGCCATACACACAGAAAATCATGTTTTACACCCTATCGTGAGAATACCAGATTGACGGGAGCCGCGAGTTGGTACCAGCTGCAATCGTAAATTTTCGACGGTTTGGCGATGTACGGTTAATTTTGGCTGCCTGCGAAGGCAGCGCAGCACTGGCTGGTGTAATGCACCGGACAACAGCTCCGGTGCCTCTGGTGGCAGCATTTGTATAAGTGACAAATTCTGCAATTGATTTTAAACTAACTTCCCGATGAACTAGAGACTTGAAACTTTCCATACAGCTCATAACTTGACGGTAATGCAATGTTAACTGTCGAGCTAGACACTTCAAACGTCCAACATAGTTCAAAACTGTATGACAGTGCTACATTAACTAGCTTTCCTATTTAGAGTGTGTGATGGAGGGTGCTTTGTGCACCACTACTATCCCCCTTTTCTGTGCCAGTCGCGAATAGTTGGCGGTAATAAAAGTTGCTAGTAAGCCTCCATATGAGCTTGGTCCTCTCTAATTCTTACCTTCACGGTCTTTCCGCGAGATATACGCACGAGGAAGAGATATATTGGTTGACTCGGGCGAAGAGAAACTGAAATAAATCTTTAATTTGCCACTTATCTTTGTTGCAATCTCATCAAAATATTTGAAGTCGATTGAAAAATTTCATACAGGCAAGACTAAAAAGTAGAAAATAATTATTAAAATAAAAAATCCTTTTAAATTAACACGTTTTTAAAGTGGACTAAAAAGTATAAAATAATTTGCTCTAGCTCCATACAGCTTCTTAAGCCTATACAGACAGTCGTGAAAATGTACGATAGGGAATTTGTAATAACTATGACAATACTTGTGAAATTTAAAACGAAATATGTGGAGCACATATAATAGATAACAGCAAAATGTCTAGGGAGCAGCTGCCGTTGGAGAAAAATCACACAACAGTTCGTAACATTTGCAGTGCAAAAAAATTATTAGTGACTTTACTGACCTATTCATGTGTCAGTTAACTATTGTATTTGCCCCACGTTTTTCGTTTTCGGTTTGACAAGAATTGTCACACACATAAAAAACTCACAAGACAAATTTTCAGGACTTTCTGTATTTGGTTAGAAATCTGGAAGACAGTAGAAGATATTATTTGATAGTTTTTAGTCCGCATTAAGAACGAGTCTTATTGAAACCTTTTTTGTTTAACCGACTAGCTTAGGACTCGTTACTTCGCTCGCGTAGTCTGCCTGGTCTGAAATGGTTTTCTTTTTCTTTTTTTATCAAACTTTCGTGTTGCTCGCAAAATGTAACACATTCTAAACTTTTCACATTAATTAAGAAGCTTGGACTTTTCCGAATGTACTTTTGAGCAAAAAGCGATTCCGGTAGCTGAAGTGCAAGGTCATCTCCGTTCTTGTGGTGATATTTCCACCAAAACTTTCATCCCATCATACATATTTCTTCATATCTAACCGAGAAGTGAAACACCAATTTTCATAGTTTAAGCTTTAAAACTTTTTTAATATAACGAAATATTTTCTTGAAAATTTTCAGCCCCTATTTCACCTAGAGCGGGCTTGAACTTCCAATAAACAGTGGAACTCGTATTTTTTTTTAATTTCTAACAGAGAAGCCAAATACAAATTTTCATAGATTTAGCTTTGCAAATGAGTTCATAATGATTATTTCATAAAACATTTCATCCCCTATTTCTCTCCCTCAGGGGCTGAACTTCCAAAAACACTAAGCACGTAATCTTTTATTTGTAACGGAGAAGTCAAATACCAATTTTCGTAGATGTTGCTTTAAAAATACTTCAGCAGTTCTTTAATAATGACTTATTTTCAAAAACCTTTCACTCACTATTTCTCCCCACAGGGGTTGAATTTCCAAACCAAAACAAGTATTTCTTTATTTCTGACTGAGAAACCAAATAGCAATTTTCGTAAACAGGAATTTCAAAATTGTCTTAAAGCGAGATACTGTCATAAAGCGCTTCATCCCTTATTTCTCCTTGTTAGTGGTGGAATTTCGAAAAATCACTTCTTAAACGACGCCTACAGTATAAGATTAACAGACTCTCCAAATTTCAAGTTTCGGTCGTTATCGGTTTGGGCTGGGCGATGAGAAGTTAGTGAGTCAGTCAGTCGGGTCATTGACTAGTTTGTATACAGATTATTTTCTCTTGTAGTTTCATAACAAAACGCGGGTATGGCAACAGCTGGAGGAGGGGGGGGGGGGAGGCTGGGGGAGGGGAGGAGGGGGGAGGGTGGAAGCTTTAACACGAAAGCGACCCGCATTTACGGGCGTCCTTGCTGGCGTGCTCATTGGAGACTCAGTATTGAAGTCAATACGTACTTCTATTCCCTTGCAGTGCTCAGACCGGCGGAAAGCATTCGTCGCTTGACTACCGGACCGGGTGGTAGTTCTCGGCCAATGAGCTGCCGGCGAAGTGAGCCGACAGTGTGACGCCGAGGTGTCTCTAACGAGGTCCGCTGCCGACGAGACACGGCCGCTCTAATGGCCCGGCAGTGTCCGCCCATTATCGCCTCTAACAGGCGGCTCATCCGATTAATTGGTCGAGCTAATGTGGCGACGGTTGGCACCCCTGCCGCCGGCGCACTCACCCTGCTCCGTCGCCCCAACCTATCGCCGCTGCACGAGGAGGCTCCAGCCCTCCACCTGAAGTACGCGAGGTCCTCCTACCTACCTAGACTCTGATCCTCACTCTGGACTCGTGATCCGGCAAGGCGCGGTGACTTTAGTACCTCGGTCTGAGGTGTCCCACGCATCACTCTAACTGCGGTATTTGACCGTCGTCACAGTACATACCTGTGAGTGGAGCTCCACTACCTCACCCCCTGGAGGTAATTTTCTGAAAGGAAAGCATAGCAGAATACATTCTTACATAACAAAAAATTGGAATTGACATTTACTTTGACATGGTGGAGCTGTAATATAGGACTGTATCAGCGCTGCACAATGCATTTAATCATTAACTTTACAATGCTAAACTAGAAACAAATTTTATAGTTATTAGTGACTCTCTTGGGCCTGGCATACAGAGTAAAGTTTTTCGAAGGAGTGTTTAATACTGGAAATGGACTGAGTTGTTTTTCTTTGTTTAACTGAGATCTGTATTCTGTCTTCAAAGCAGCCATCACAGAAAATTCGTTTCGCAAAGAAAGGACGTTGAAAATCTAAAACAATGACAGAAAAAAATGGCAACACCAACAAGGAGTTGTGCGAAATTACCGAAAGCTCGTTGGCGTATTTCTACGTCTGAAAGATGATGTCTATTCAGGTTTCACGCCGATCGCAAAAGTAGCACCACTATGAGGATACAAACCAGGTTTGCTTTAAATACATGTAGTTGCTTTTTTTAATTTAATCGTATGGCTAGGGCCCCCCATCGGGCAGACCGTTCGCCCGGTGCCCGTCTTTCAATATGACGCCACTTCGGCGACCTGCAGTCGATGAGGATGATAGGATGATGGTGATGAAGACAACACAACACTTACTCCCTGGGAGGAGAAAATTTCCCGACCCAGCCGGGAATCGAACCCGGGCCTAGAGGATTGACAATTCGTCACGCTGACAATTCAGCTACCGGGGGCGGATAATACGTAACGGTCGTGAACGTTACATATCTAAGATGTAATGTTAGTCAAGAATGCCTTTAAGGCGAAAACGATGCAGTTATCAACACCTCGCCGAGTTTTGACGGCGTCGTGTAAAAGGGCTACGAGATGCCATATGTTCCTTCTGCGATATTACACAAAGACCACGCAGGATTATTGCTTGCAGTGGTGGTCAGGAGAATGTACGCTCGCAAGAACACCGGGTTCCGGACAGCCACCTGGAACTACTGAGAGGGAAGACCATCGTGCGCGGCAGGTCGTTCTGGCGCGTCGTACTCCATCTGCAGCAGCAATCAGAGCAGGAATTGGCGCCACAGTGACACAACGAACTGTTAAAAATCGGTTACTTCAAGGAGAGCTCCGAGTCGAGTCATGCATTCCACCGTCAACAAACCGACGCAATTTGCGACTTCAGTGGTGTCAAGGAAGAGCTCATTATAGTGCAGGATGCATGTCTGTTGTGTTTTCTGATGAAAGCTGTTCCTGTCTCGGTGCAAGTGATGGCCTCGTTTTGGCTAGTAGAGCCTGTAGGCAACCTGTCTGCATGCTAGACACAATGGAACTACACCTGGAGTCCTTTCATATGACAGGAGTTGCAATGTCGTGGTTATCCCACGAACCCTGACAGCAAATTTGTACGTCAGTCTGGTGATTCGACCTGCTGTGCTGCCATTAATGAATAGCATTCCAGGGGGTGTTTTCCAACAGGATAACGCTCGCCCACATGCCGCTGTTGTAACCCAACGTGCTCTGCAGAGTGTCGACAAAAAAAAAAAAAATGGTTCAAATGGCTCTGAGCACTATGGGACTCAACTTCTGAGGTCGTCAGTCCCCTAGAACTTAGAACTACTTAAACCTAACTAACCTAAGGACATCACACACATCCATGCCCGAGGCAGGATTCGAACCTGCGACCGTAGACGACTCGCGGTTCCAAACTGTAGCGCCTAGAACCGCACGGCCACTCCGGTCGGCAGAGTGTCGACATTTTGCCTTGACTTACTCCATCACCAAGCCTGCCTTCAGTCGAGCACATATGGGACATCATTAGACAACTCCAGCGTCATTACCATTAACCGTCCCTGTATTCACCGACCTAGTGTAGCAGGCTTGGAACTTTACCCCGCAGCAGGCCGAAGTGGCCGTGCGGTTAAAGGCGCTGCAGTCTGGAACCGCAAGACCGCTACGGTCGCAGGTTCGAATCCTGCCTCGGGCATGGATGTTTGTGATGTCCTTAGGTTAGTTAGGTTTAACTAGTTCTAAGTTCTAGGGGACTAATGACCTCAGCAGTTGAGTCCCATAGTGCTCAGAGCCAATTAAACCATTTTACCCCGCAAACTGACATCCAGCACTTGTGCCACACAATGCATACGCGTTTACATGCTTGCATTCAACATTCTGGCGGTTAGGTTACACCGGTTATTAATATCCCAGCATTTCACCTGTGATCTGGCAGTTTTCATATTACGTTACATAGGTAAATGTATTCCCGAAATTTCACTACTCTATACCAAATGCTCTTGTTTTCAGTACAGAAATCTCATCAACCCAACCCTGCCAAAAATTCAAAGAGCAATTTATTACTAAATTATCCATTGATTTTACCACCTGCCGTCAAGTCTATGAAGACTACTCCGGCGTTTGAGAGCTCTCCTGCTCTCCTGGAGTACTTTCCACCGCTATCTGAGCGATAGAAGAGCATTGATTCTTGTTTTGTCAATGTGTTGCAAAACAGCACTAAATTTGCTTGTTAGTGGT
Organism: Schistocerca americana; assembly: GCF_021461395.2. NCBI lineage: Eukaryota > Metazoa > Arthropoda > Insecta > Orthoptera > Acrididae > Schistocerca > Schistocerca americana. The sequence continues at coordinate 52,695,997 of NC_060127.1, forward strand.
AACTGGTAACATTTGTAACTTTGCAGCTTTAGCGTCAATGTATTACATGTATGAGAAAAATGGGGGTGGGGTGGAGAGGGGGAGGGGCCGATGAAATTTGTGATTGAAGATTGGGTCCCGAATACTGAAAGGTTGAGAAAATCTGCATTATACTTTCGTAACGGGAGATCCCACATGATGGTCAGATAAGATATAGCTGTTCCTTACAACTAAGAGGATATCCAGCTAGAACCAGTATTGCTACAGCGACACGGCACACGGCAAGATCTACCTATAGTTTGTTTTAAATGACACTAATATGGCCCCCAAATAATGATGTCGATTCATAAGTGCACATCTCCCGTGGATGTACTCACCTTGCATTCGTTTGTTGCCCATTATTGCATTTCAACGGCCTCTTGTGTTGATTCGCGTGATTTTTGTTATTGTTCTGTACATAAATAATAACACGAGATCGGTACACTGGACTATTCTGCTGCCTCAGTGTTACCATCTTCACCCTAGGCGGAAACGATTGGAACTAATTTGCAGTAGTAACTGGTTCCTGCTCTGATATGAGAAAGTGTGAGCGCTACATACTCGTCACCACAGTATTAAGAGCTACGTATATTATGCAATATTCCATTCATAATTTGACCTCTGCGCAGACTGGAAAACAGCATAAAACTTTAAAACGACACACAGATGATATCTGTTAAACGAAGGTCGACTAATCGTGCGAGAGGTCGTAGGAAGAAGGTTTGATAAATGGAAGTCTATATCAGATTTATAAAACGTTTATCCAACTTAAAAACCAACGTGGGATCTTGCTGCAAAATTAATTTTGAAAAACAAAAACGGGAAAAATAACATGAAATACTGGCGTTAATTATGTGTGACTTTGATTGACATCGTTAGTAGGAATGAAAGACGAACCAAGTCAGCGGTCCTCATCTGCGCAGCTTGCACATTCAAATAAATATTTAGGCTTCCTAGGCACTACATTTACTAGATTGCATTAATAGAAAAGAGAGAGAAGAGCCAATGAAGAATGGTTCGTTTAATCACGGGATCGTTTAGCCGACGCGAGAGGGTTTCGGAGATGCTCAACAAGCTCTATTGGAAGACGCTACAAGAAAAGTATCGTGGTCCAAGAAGCTCTATGGTGTTAAAATGACGACAGCGTACGCTGCAACAAATTACGCAGGGACTTCAGGAAGTAAAATACGTATCTCGTCGTACGTTACGCCAATGCACAACAAGAGTGGAGCCTTGTCAGGCAGACACAATTCTGCTGTGATATGGATAACAGTTGCATCACAGTATGCTATTGAAATGGCGCGGCACCTGGGAACTTAGTCCAAAGCTGATGTACGTGGGACAATACGATTCTTGTGGGCAAAACGTCCAAACTGCACACAGAATGATCGTGAAATTCGGGAGGTATAGCGACCATATGCCATGTCGCGTTCAGGTTTAGCAAAATGTTGTCAACAATTTCACCTACGTTTCATAGACATGGTTGATGCTGATGGCCACAGACGAAATGTCCAGTCAATCTTTTTGGTACGCTGAACGAACATCTGAGAGGAAAGAGATTTTGCAACAATGAGGACATCCTCACCGCGTTTCTCGAATGACTCCGTGACCACGGAGTGGATTTCTGCTGTCGAGGAATCGAACGTTCCGACCATTGTTTACAGAGACTTTGGGACTGCGTTGAAAGTTAGTTTCATACATCTTTGTCATTTTGAAGTGGAGGGCAGCATTCAACAAAAGTTCCTTGAATACCACTACAGTTTGTAATTTGCTTTTTGAAGTCTCCTGTTCCGCATATGTATGAAAATCAGAGATATTTGGGGCACATACAGATCTTTACCCAAAATCATTCTTCCAATGCACCATTCGTGAATCCAGCAGGTGTAATATGAAATGGAAATGGAAATGAAGTCCCATGTTTCTTTACAGAGCGTTGTAATGTATTTGTGTATAAACATTTGTAGACTCATTTAAAGAGCCAGCAAGTCAACCATCGAATGGTTATTATCGTTATTATTACTTCTATCGACATAGTTATTAATTTATTTAATTTTGTTATCAGCGATAGGAAAACATCAAAGAGCTGATTAATTTATTTATAATTATGATTGCCATGTCCTCCTTTGGAAAGAAAGTTAGTTGGCTTTAATTATTATAGTCGATTGAATATTTGACTTGAATTATTATTCGCAGTTATAATAGAAGCAAGTCTTCGCAGAAAATGAGGAGTATGGTTGAAGATGTGACGGCAGTCTCCTTTGATCGCGTGGCTCTGTCAGTCGCAGCTCTCTAAGTTCACGGTCGCCTGTAAGAAACTTTATTCCGCCGGAGAGAAATAGCGAATCCTCTCGGTAGTTCGATGACAGGACCGCCAAATATTGCTGAGATGACCTAGATGTCAACTTAGGTTCAATGCAGACCATAGATGAAATTAAACAATCAGTAACCTACGCGTGTAAGCAGGTTTCATATAGGAGTCACTTCAACAACAAAATCAAACAAAGTCTCCGACGATATCTCATACTCAAATAAGCTAATAAATGGAAATCACTTGAAATGTGCTCAGCCAATCTAAGGCTGTTTTCTTGGAAGACTTCTGCAAATACAATCCCTTTTATGTTTCATTAAAATGCTTTAAACGAAAAATTGTAGTTAAAGGCGGCCAATAATGGTCCTTTCTCCTCATATTCCTCAAACGTCCATACTAGTCAACGGCTAGATCAGCAAGAGTCCTTGGTTCATCCTTTAATCCATCACATCTAATTTTCCAGATAGTAATACAACTGTCAAAGATGTTATGCATTTGCGCTGTCATCAATGTAATTCCGTGGTATTAAATACTTTTTTGCGTGTTACTGTTGACTCTTTATTACGACATTTGTTCACACAGTCGTTTTCCTTTTTTTTTAAATATAGATACAAAGACATATTATTTAGGTAAAATAGGAGATGTACCATCCCAAAACACCATTAACGGTTTCCAAGGAATAGATGCACGTGTAAATGATAAAGAAGTGATTCTCCGCAGTTTATTTTGACTGTTTCCATGTCGCCGAAATGGAACTAGCATACTCATATCGCCAGTATAGAGCGGCTTATTACTGACAGTTGGCGACCCTGGCAGGTAAACCCCGGTGGCTGGTAAGCCGCCGCGGAGCACACGTGGGCGGCCCGCCACGTGTCTTAATTATTGTTTTCTGTCTGGCCGCGGAAACACGAGCCGGCTAGGACGGCGAGCTCTTCCGGCAGTTGGAGGGTCCGCCGGCCGGAAATCGGCCGTCAGCGTCAGCGTCCTGACTGCCAGCTTTGCCCCAGCTGCGCCGTCGGCCTACTTTCCGGCTGCCTTCTCCTCATCACTCGCGATTATTTTTCGCGGCCTACGTCATGCAACTTACTGCTGCGTAACCTAACCTCACCGTTCACCTGGCTTTACAGGCGGCACACAGCGCGATGGAAATGTGCGACTGGTGGATTCTGTGAGGCAGAGCTATGGTATGGTCAATAGCGCTCTTGCACCAACACTGCCAATGGCACTAATTTTAGCATCCGGACGCTTATTAGCGACGAATAGAAAACATCAGAAGGAAAGGTGAAATTCTTAATAATCGTTCGCTATGCTGATGTATTGCGATTTTTCTGGAGATGCAACAAATCTTGACTGTCAACAGCGCAGATTAATATTTTTAGTTGTTAAAGGCACAATAGGAAAATTTATTTAGCCTGTCAAAAAATCTTCTTCTTTTCCTTCTTCTTCTTCTTGTGCTTCTTTTTCTTGACATTCTTCTTCTTTCTTCAAGTGTTCGATATTTGCTTGTTACGTGCTTCTACAGAATTCAAGCTGCATTTCTTTTTGTCAGGCTGCGTTATGTCTGCTACGGCGTGCCATCTTATTACTTTGTGCACCCCGTAGTGCTCCACAAAAACGTCTTAGCCATCCAGTCTTGTTAATTATTTCTCCATTTATTTCTTCACTCTTTTATGCTTTTAAGTCTAGCCGTTGTCTGATTATTGTACTCCTTGTCATATCAAATAGTCTACAGTCAGTTTGTCTTCTTAGAAACCTCATTTCCACAGCTTGAAATTTTCATTCATTTCTAGGCGTTATTTTCGACTTTTATACTTACATTTATACTCCTCAAGCCACCTTATGGTGTGTGGCGGAGGGTACACATGTACGCATAGCGCTTACCCCCCCCCCCCCCCCTCCCACCTTCGCGTAGCATTATGTTGGTAAGAACTACCTAATGGCTCTGAGCACTATGCGACTTAACTTCTGAGGTCATCAGTCGCCTAGAACTTAGAACTAATTAAACCTATCTAACCTAAGGACATCACACACATCAATGCCCGAGGCAGGATTCGAACCTGCGACCGCAGCGGTCACGCGGTTCCAGACTGAAGCGCCTGTAACCGCACGGCCACACCGGCCGGCCAAGAACTACCTATCTTTCATAGAGGTGTAGCTGGTGACGAAAAGTACATAATATAGAAGAATAATTCAAAATCGTCTGCAGCAATTTGAAGCAAATTTTGTGTATGGGTGAAACACTATTTTTATTATTTGCATAATCTACGTGTATATAAAGCCAACTGTATGTGTGTGTGTGTGTGTGTATTTATGTCCGCAATTTCTTACCAAACCCATGGATCAACTTCAACCTAATCTGACACATAAACAACGAACTTCGCGAGTATCAGGACAGTGTGGTCTTCATAGCCTCCTAGCTCGAATAGGAGTGGAGATACGAAAAAAAAAAACAGTTTTTATTCAGCTCTTGCCATATAGGCCAACCTGCTCAACAGGTCTATTGTGTAGGAATGGTATTGGCCAACCTCAGAGACCTGTTTGCAGAGCAGCCTACAAATAAGGGGCAAGAAACTGTTTTCCAGTCCCAGATGCACAGACTGCCTCCCATCATAGGTATGTTGGCGTAGTATCAGCCTGCCTTATCAACCTGCTTCGCATGACAGCCTGGACATCAGGACGAAAGTCTATTTACAAGCCCCTGATATGTAGGCTGCCCTTCATGGCAGATGTTTTGTGGGAGTATTGCAATGACATATTATGTGGTGTCTGAAAGTGTAAATGGGCACTACTTGTGCAATGTCGAGATGGACAAAGAACAGGTGGACAAATAGAGAGGAAGGAAGATGGGAATGGGTAGGGAGAGAGTGGGGCTGAAGGGGATGGACAGAGGGCTCAGGAGGGGATGAACAGACAGAAGGACAGCAGGGGAATGGAGATAAGGGAAGGAGGAGATGGATAGGGCGAGGTGGATAGATGAGATCGATAGGGAGAAGGGGAAAGACGAGAGGGACAGCGAGAGGGGCAAGAGGGGATGTGCAGAGGGGGATTAAAGGTGGAGATGGAGATAGAGGAGATTGAAGAGGAGATAGGTAGAGAGGGGATATTGACGGGGAGAAGGGCATGGACAGAGATGAGGGAAATACGAGATGGTCTAAGAGATGCGAAGGAGGAGATGGACCAAGAGATATTGTGGAGGAAATGTGCACAATATTTGTATAAAAATACTTTAGGGATAATGAACCCCTACCACCCTTATGGGTGAGGGTGGGGGTAACATGCTGTGACATGTTAAAATATTCGATAACGACCAATATTACTACCGATTCCGCTCTTTTTGCGTTCGCTGAGTTCTCTGGTGACTGGAGAATTTTGAATGGCTTAAGCGATTTGCGGAAACCAAGGAAAATCTAAATCTGGCCAGCCTGACGGGGTTTAGAAACGCAATCCTCCTGAAACCACCTCCAGTGCCTTACTACCACGCCGAGTTTGTCGGCTCCAGGCCACATAAGAAATAAATTAAAGCAGACTTTGTTTAACAAGTGGAAAGAGAGCTATCTTCATGCGAGACAAGTTACAGTTTCCACATTATTTTGCTCTCGGCCCTTCGGTGACAGACGAGTGTGTGGATATCTTTGGCGAGCAGTTAGGCACCTCGCTGAGGAGAAGAGCAAACTTTTAGGCCGTCGAGCCGCAAGTGGAGGCGCGGTTTGTGGCCTCTTTGTTTGCTTTTCTTTGTCATTAGCGGCCATTATGCGCGCTGATGGGCTGACAACGCCATTAAGGGCCGGCGCGAAATCTCGCGATTTACTTGCGACGAGCGCCACACAACGGGTCATTCTGGCCGAGTCTTCATCTTGATTGCGAGCACTAAAACCTGTACTTACCACAGAACGCAACGCCACCTCACTCAGCGGCCGTCTTCTGTCTCACTCAACACAGCCGTACCGCATGTCGGCGTCCGCATTGCGCTCCGTCCGTACTCGCCGCGTTTTGTTGGTGCTTGCACTGCCTTTAAATTACCAACCAGGTTTGCAATTCCGCGTTCATTTTCAGCGTTATTCGGTCAACGTTAATAAATTTTTGGTAGCCATAACGAGAACACAAAAAAATTAACCATCGCTATCCATCTATTGGTAAGGGGTCAACTTTGATGACGTAGAGATCAAATGAAGGGCATCACACTAAACACATTTCAATCTCGCAAAATACATACGTCGTAGCCACTATAAGCATCCAGCGGAGTAGCAAATTATTCTAAATGTAACAAACATAACAAAATCTGTGCTCACAGTGCTTGAGAAACAGGCAGTAATCCAGCTGAAGATGATACTGGAAAGTGCACACCTCAATCTCGCAGCACAGTGAAATGTCTGCGTGCCAGTCGACCAGAGTTCAGCAGGTGTTTGTGTAAGCAGCCTGCCACGCTCACGAACTCAACACACACGTGACCAAACAAGCGATTTTACGAACAGATGGAATCAAACACAATCTTACAAATGTAGAGTTGATAATTATTCATGTTCCTACGTGCTCATGCTGCTGTAGTTGAATTTTCTAAAAAATAAAGTTTCATTTAGTTCATGTAGGACTGAGCGAAGGCTAACTTACCAGATCAATGTCACCTGTATTACACTGGAAACCCCGTCACAGAGAGACTACCATTCAGTGAGTGAGAATCCTCTGCCGATGTTTATTTTTAATGGAAAGGGTCGTCTCATCACAACGTTGGGACGAAATGATGGAGAGAGAAAAGATTATCTGAAATAGTTGCTCTGAATCAATATTTTTCACGGTAAAGCTGGACTGATTTGCACTCGCTTTCATCGAAAGATGTAAAAAGCAATTTGCGTGCAATTTTAAGATTTTTCTGCATCACCAACATGATAATATCCAGATTTATAAACGCTGCATCTGTGGGGCTGGCATGCAAAGTTCTATGGAAGACTGAAAATTGAGATGCAAACCACGTTCCAAAGTCTGGGCGATTCGAAAAAGGGACGTATACGGGAGAGAATCAACTTTTGATCCCAGTATGATGGATAACTGACGATAAAAGACATTCACAAATTGTGAAACAGACTCGCACATTGTGAGCTATGCTGTCCAAAGGCAACGTAAACGCCAAACGCGATGCTTATGTCAAAACAGCTGTATCCCGTGGAGGTTCCTTCCCGTTATGAACTGTTCTACTGGTTACATACCTATCCAGTGCGTGGCCATCTATTCTTTTAAACTTGAGCCAGAGTTCCTCTCCGTGCTCCTGACCTCTGCTGACAGTTTAAAGTTCCTCACTGAGATATGACGACTTTTTATCTAGCTGACTGAACATATACATCATTCTGCCTGTTTTATTTGTCCTTTGTTCTTTGACAATCACTGTCTCCACAACCGCGTCATGGCCACTGATATCAGTTTCGATGTGGACAGCCTCAAAGAGGTCAGGTTTATTTGTGGTCATCAATGTATTTCCATCATGAGTAGGGTTCCTAACTAACCGTTCTAGGTAGTTTTCAGAAAAGGCATTTAGTAAAGTTTACAGGATGTCTTCTCATGTCCACCATTAACAAAACTGTAATTTTCCCAATTTATTGTTGGATGCTTTAGAGTCTTCACTGACGATTACAGTATGACTGGGGCACTTACGTACAAGTGAACTGAGGTTTTCTCTGAAGCTTTCGGTTCGATTAGGAGATCAGTCTGGTGGGCGATAGAAGGATCCAATTATCATTTTATGCCGTTGTGGCTGGTCATATTATTTCGATCACTCACGGTATGAGTGTGTAATTTAGGAAAGGCAAGTAAATGAAACAGCTACTGTATTTGCTGATAATGACACGAGAATTATTCAGTAGACGTGTTTTTTTCACTATCGCGCTCTTAGCCGAAAATATACAGTATGGTCGGGAACTGACTGAAAAACTTGTAAGATTGTTGCAGGTTAAGTTGTCCTGAGAAATAATTGTGAAGAAAAAAATTCGTTACGTTGCAACGTCTCCGAGTTAATTAGCATTGAAGTTAGCCAATCTGGCCATTATGAGTGAAAATTCAAGTGATCCACCAGATATAATCAGGGTCAGTTGTTCACATAGCTTAGCGCACGAGACTGCTAAGCTTTTGGCTCGTGTTCGATCCTTACTATCATCCCTCTCTTCTTCGATTTTAGATCACCAAACGAAGTGCGCATTTGGCGATACCGCCTGTGGCTAGCGACTTGAATTTCGGCGCGCAACGTCCTGATTGACTAACTTCAATGCTAAGTCACTCGGAAACGACGCAATGTGTCGAATATTTTTCTTAAGATTTATCTCTCAGCACAACCTACCCCGTAACGTCCTTACAAGGTTTTCAGGCTGTTTATGTCCCTTATGTTTCTCATACAAACATACTAGCATGTGTGTGTTACAATCAACAGCATACCCAGGTTCTGACGGAGAGGGGTAGGAAACGGAAGAGGGAGGCATTTGATGTGGTTTTAAGATTTCTAGAGAGATGGTTCTGGTACACTTCCTATTGGTCAATGTCTATTACAATTTCTTAAAACTTGCACACCTGTTTGTTTTTCAGGGCAGGATGCCTGGTGCGTTTGTGAAGATGATTTTTTCTGAGGGGGGGGGGGGGGGGGGGAGGGTTTGTGGAAGCAAAAGGCCCACTTGCTACCATGACCGCACCTACCCGCACCCTCTCCCACCTCTCATCCTCTCTTCACCATTGACGACACAGATGGAAACAGGTGGTGAAACTAGAAAAAAATGTATAATTTATGTGAAGGAACTTCCCTTAAAGTTGATGTAGTGTTAATCCATGTCGAAAAGAATTTGCCTGAATTAAGGCGACTGTAGGAAAATAAATATTCATTGCAATAGCTTTTGGTACTGCCACAGCGTCGTTCCTCACACTGAACTTAAAACGTCGGGCCCATAACTTGTATGGCGTTCCAGTCTTATGTATTCCTTCTACAACGTCGTACAACTACTTCAGGATAAACGTAACGACGGGGAAACTCTGAGATTGTATTTCGCCGCCTGCCACGCTCTCGGCAAGGCGTGGCGGGACTGCCCCCTCGCACGCTATCGATAGCCGGATCGACCCCTCGGTCGCGCAGTAACAGGACCCAGCGGCGCTGGCGCCGGCTGGTAACGAGCGGCCCGCGCTGCCCTGTTTCCTCCTTTCCTTGTGCCGCGCCGCTTTTTTGGCCCTTTTTCTCCCTCTCGCCCGCGCGCGGGCATTTTTTCCCCGCTAACGGGCTGGCCAGTCCGGCCGGTGCCTCCCCCCTCGCGCAGTGTCGACCAATTATATTCTTCCGCGGCGATTGGTCATCGCCGGGCCGGCCGCCCGGCCTGCCTCTCGTTCGCTTGTTACGGATCCGGGCGCCTGCTCAGGCCTCGCCTAGCGCGCTCGCCGGCTCGCAGAGACGAAAATAATAAGGCGGCAAAGTGGCTTCATTTGAGCCGGGGCCGCCCCTGGAAGAGTCGCCGGGCCGAGAAATCGATACTCTTCGGCTGGTTCGACCCGCTGTGCGGTCGCGTTAAGGCCAGAGAGGAGTCCCCGACGGCCGCCTTGGGTCGAGCACAACACATCTCTCTGCTCTCGGAGGCGTGTGTGCAGTTCTTAGCAGGCAGAATCCTCAGCACTGATGGAAGGGCGTGCGACGTGAAGGTTCATTTACCAAACCCATCAGCTTCCGATACCGTCATGGCAATGGTTATTGCTATGGTCTTCAGTCCGAAGGCTGATTTGATGCAGCTCCCCATGCTAGTCTTCCTGTGCAAGTCTTTTCATCCCTGAATAACTTCACTTCATCTCTGCATAAATACTGTACTGAAACCCTCTACAATTTTTTACCTCTGCGCTTCCCTCCATTACGAAACTGACGATTCCTTGGAGCCTCAAGATATGTCATATCAAATGATCCCTTCTTTTCTTCAAGTTGTGCCAGAAACTTCTCTTTTCCAACATTCGGTTCAGTACTTTGTCACTAAGTTACTCGGCCTATACATCTGATCATCATCATTCTTCTGTCGCACCAGCCGGTGTGGCCGAGCGGCTCTAGACGCTACGGTCTCGAACAGCGCGACCGCTACGGTCGCAGGTTCGAATCCTGCCTCGAGCATGGATGTGCGTGATGTCCTTATGTTTCAGTAGTTCTAAGTTCTAGGGGACTGAGGACCTCAGAATTAAGTCCCCTAGTGCTCATAGCCATTTGAACCATTTCTTCTGTAGCATCGCATTTCAAAAGCTTCTATTCTCTTCTTGTTGTCCACATTTCACATCCGTACAAGGCTTCAATCCAGAGGAACACCTCCAGAGAAGGCCACCTACCGTAATAGTTTTACACAAATAGCTAAACTCATCCACTATTTTCAGTGTCTCGTTTTCTATCAGGATTCTTTCAAAATATTTCAACTTAACATGGCAGCAGGGAACTTTTCCAGGTTAGAAAGTGTAGTCGTGAAACCTCTTCATAAGAAAGTCCACAAGACAGACAGAAATAATTGTCGTCCAACTTCCTTACTGACGTCTTTTTCCGTAATATTCTAAAGGGTAATGTACCTAATAGCAGTCCCACATTTACGTAAAGACGACTTACTTACCACTTCAGACCCTGATTTCAGAAGGGTTACTCGACTAAGAACGCCATTTATGAATTTGCTCACCAAATATCGCAAACCTTAAATAACAAAATATTGTCACGTGATGGTTTTGCAAGAAGTCTGACTGTGTAGATCGTCTTACCCTCTTAGTTAGAAAAACTTCAGTTTTATAGGATTAATGGCTTTACACAAAACTGGTTTGAGTAATATTTAAAACACAGAATGCAAAAAGTAGTGCTGAATAATATAAATAATTTTGGGGAAGAGAAAAATTGAATGATAGGGAGGAACCCACAAAGGGAGACCCATGAGGTTCAATTTTGGTTCCATTCCCATTCCTTAAGCTGTATGTGAATGGCCTTCCACTTGGCATCCATCAAGGAGAATTGGTTTTCTTTTCTTTTTTTGTGATACCAGTCCTATAATAAATCCATTAGAACGAAATCAACAAAATGATTGTCAATGATGTTTCCCAAAGAACCATTAAGTGGATCTCCAAAAACTGAGTTATCCTAAATTTTGATAAAATACTCTATATTTAGTTATGTACAACAAATAGAGTCTACCAATAATTAATTCCAGGGTATCAACTCCAGCATTTAAACAGGGTAAATGATTTGAAAGTTTATGATGTACAAATTCATGAAGACTTGAACTGAAAGAAGAATATTAGTGAATACCTCAGTCAATGAAGTTCAGCTGCTTTTGCTTTTCGTATAACTGCTAAGCTTGGAAACAAACGAGTCGACAACCTTCTGACATATTTTGCATATTTCCTCTTAATAATGGCTTATGGAATAATTTTTTGAGGGACCTCATCACTTAAAAAAAAATTATTGATTAAGAAATGCGAACAGTAAGAATAAAATCTGATGCTGAGCCGCAGGCGTCATGTGTGTGCCTCTTCAACGAGTTAGGCATTTTAACTGCATTATTACAATACATATATTCAGTAAAGATATTACTCATAAATAATCCATCACAATTTGAGAAGAAAAAATTACTTTTATTGTCCGTTATTGATGCTAGCCGTGACTGAGGCAGTAGTTTCAATAAGCAGAAACAAAAAATTTTGCCCAAAGGCATATTATGTATAACGTGTAGCTAGGTAAGTTTTAAATGTAGCCTAAAACCATTTCACCCGGACAGCTCCTTCTGTTCCACAGATGAATTTTTTATTTAAAAATTGCTAGCCTGTAAAAAAATCTTAGTTTTTAAATATAGTTTCATGAGAGCTTGAATAGGACTAAAAAACAATATATTCATTAATGTTGACACTAATTATGCATACATATCCTGTAAACTGCCTCATTCTAGATCATTTCGATAAAAAAATCGTTCAGCTTACGTGTGGAACTAGATAATCAGCTCAACGTAGCATATTTTGATTCGACTACATCCCATTACCCTTCTTTTGCTTTTATTGATATTTATCTTGTAATCTCCTTTCAAGTCACTTTCCATAGTGCTCTGACCGAGAAACTTCCAATTTGTTATTTCTCCTCGCTGAACATTAACCCGCTTTCCAAATTCTCCTTAAATTTTATTTAGTGCTTGCTCAATGTACGGACTAGATGACATTGGGCTGGGGCTACAAGCTCATCTCACTTCTCATCAACTACTGCTTCCCTTTCATGCTCTTCAGTTATTATAATTACAGTCTGGTTTCTGTACAAGATGCAGAAAATATCACAAATGAAAAAAAACACACAACACAATATTTTTTATTTTACAAATCGGTTTTTTAGTGTTACAGAATCTTCAGATACAAAGATAAATATTTGTGGTTGTGAAATTTTTGAGCAACCAAAATTTTTTAAATAGGTTCACTACAGTGTATCTCAGTTATTTTTCAAGGTTGAGAGTATTGTTATTTTTTTAATCAACTAGACGAATTATTTCGGTATAACGCGACGTAAAGCTATTTAGCTTAGATGAAATATGTGCCACAATAAAATAATGAACTTCATAAAAATTATAACAATAGTTCTGTGAAGAAAAGTAAGTTGAACAATATACAGGATGTCTGAGAAACCTTGCGACAAATTTCACAGGATTGTAGAGAGTGTGTTGAGGAACAAATCTAGGGTAGGAACACTTGCTCGGAAACGTCATCCATCGACGATACAGAGCGTCGAAGTTATAGCTCCTGGGCCTGTTACTAGGCCAACCCTTCTGCAGCAAAGGAAGCTCTGTGTGTTGACGCGCTGTAGGTGGAACGTCAAGCAATATAACTGTGTTGTTTGTTGTTCAGTGATCGTGATAGATTGCCACGATCGTCAGTGAAGAAGATAGCTGCTGCATAATGACACTGTCTCCTGTGAATGTGATATTCTGTTGGCTTTGCGGATGGCGATTTCAGACACAGGTTTCCCATCCGCAGATTATGTTTCTCCTCCACACAGAAAAACAATTGAGGTTTTAGAGGTTTCCAGGAGAAAAATAAACCGCAGATGGGAAACCTGTGTCCGAAATCGTCATTCACCGAGACAACAGGGCATCGCAGGAGACAAGGGCTTTTCTACTCGTATCACAGAAATGTGCGGTGTCTGTTCTTTCCTTTCGGACATGTCAGAAAGAACAGACACCACACATTCATATAACTGATTCGCCTCGATGGGCCATGAATGCACCATCTTCAGTGCGGATGCCCAATTACTTTCGACCTCCTGCGGAAATATCAAAGTAGCGAGCATGGGGAACATGGACGGTGATTGTCGAGGTAGTCCGCGCAGTTGCTTACGGAACAGCCGAGTAAGCAAGATATCCTGGGTTCAAGCTCTAATTGCGGGACGCTGTGGCCGAGCGGTTCTAGGAGCTTAAGTAGTTCAAAATCTCGGGGACTGATGACCTCAGATGTTAAGTCCCATAGTGCTTAGAGCCAAGCTCCAATCCCGCACATATTTTTACTCGTCGCCGCTGATTCCGGATCAACTCCCTTTTCTTTACTTTCTCCCATCTCCATCTTCAATTTACGTAATCAGCTAGCTCTGTGTTCTTCACTGGTGATAGTAGGAGTCAGTCTCGATCACTCAGTAACAAACAACACAGCCAGACGTTCCGTCAGCGTACAAAGTTACTGCAGAGGGACCCACCTGGTGGCAGGCGCCGGCCAGTGCAACTTCGACTCTCTGCAGCGTCGTTGGATGACGTTTCCGGACTAGGTTTCCCATCCTAGATTTGTTCCCCGAGACACCATCTTCAACCCCTCGAAGTTTGTAGCGACATTTTTGGGACATCTGGTATAGTAAACTTGTCCTTTAAAGGTCCATTACAAATGAGACTAAACACATAAGTGAGAGAACTGGAATTACAGTTATTATAACTACAAATGCAGTAATTGTGTACTTTTCCACATCACTGTCTAGAGTCCACGTAAAAAATTTACTAAGCTGCTCGTCTAAATTTTTATGTATCCGCAGGCCACGACGGTGGGATCGCGGATTTACCGGGTGATCAAAAAGTCAGTATAAATTTGAAAACTGAATAAATCACGGAATAATGTAGATGGATAGGTACGAATTGACACACATGCTTGGAATGACATGGGGTTTTAGTAGAACCAAAAAAAAAAAAAAAACACAAAAGTTCCAAAAAATGTCCGACAGATGGCGCTTTATCTGATCAGAATAGCAATACTTAGCATAACAAAGTAAGACAAAGCAAAGATGATGTTCTTTACAGGAAATGCTCAATATGTCCACCATCATTCCTCAACAATAGCCGTAGTCGAGGAATGATGTTATGAACAGCACTGTAAAGCATGTCCGGAGTTATGGTGAGGCATTGGCGTCGGATGTTGTCTTTAAGCATCTCTAGAGATGTTGGTCGATCACGATACACTTGCGACTTCAAGTAACCCCAAAGCCAATAATCGCACGGACTGAAGTCTAGGGACCTGGCAGGCCAAGCATGACGAAAGTGGCGGCTGAGCACACGATCGTCACCAAACGACGCGGGCAAGAGATCTTTCACGCACCATCTGCCGGACATTTTGTGAACTTTTTTTTGTTCTAATAAAACCCCATGTCATTCCAAGCATGTGTGTCAATTTGTATCTCTCTATCTACATTATTCCGTGGTTTATTAAGTTTTCAAATTTATACTGACTTTTTGATCATCCTGTACTTCAGACTTTGCACACCTTTAGTAGGCCATTAAAACAACATAATGCGCAAGTATTAAGGCGCACTACCCTGGAAATTCCGAGAAAATTGCTAGAGAAGTTTTAAGCGTCTATTATGTAAGTGATGTATCTGTGCGTAGGTGCCTGCTTTAGAGTTAATGGTGGTCAAGTGATTAGCGTTCGAGAGTCGTAAGACGAACGTTTATGAGGCCTTGGTTCGACTCCCACTCAAACCTTCATTTTTGTAGCACAAGTGTAGATTCTGTGATATTCAAAAACTTTACATTTACACTATTCGTTCTTGCTGCATTAGCAACGTCTCATCGCTGCGCAGGTTAACTGCCAAATGCGTCTGTATCTGCAGCTCGAAGCGTCCAGGTGCAAAGTAGTTCCCGGTGCCTAACCAGATTGCATGTATAAGGGATTCTGCAAATCACCCAAATCGCGACAGGCATACATTTTCAGGAAAATTCTATGCGTTTCTTCATTAACTTGTCGAGAGTTATAAATATGTTTTTTCTCATAATTAAATTTAATTAGAAGTAACAAGTAGTCAAACAACATGAAATTCACTAAAACATCATGCAAATGCACGTGGTTTTTTATATTACCTCTCAAATGTCACATGAATTAACTAATATGACCAGGGAAGAAAAAAATATAGATTAAGAACTAAGTTTGAGCGGGAGTCGAACCATTGCCTCATATATGTTAGTCTTACGGAGCTCGAACACTTTTACGTATCTGATCTCCCCTACGAGACATTACCCACCGAAAACCTAATCTTCGCAAATGACACACTGGACGCGACCTGGCTCACCTTCCTAAACTGAATATTAACCACCTCACTGGAACAAGTGCCACAATACGTAAGAAACGTATTTCAATGAACGTCACAGGCAAGCTACAGGAACTTCTACCTCAGCTGCAGGTTTAATTTTCGCAGTAATTCGACTACTATACAATAAACTCAACCGGAAATTAGGATACGCGTATCAGACTAGTCACAACAGCATCAACACGAAGCAATGATAGACGACACTTGTCGCTGAACTGTTCAAATGAGCACTATGGGACTTAACATCTGAGGTCATCAGTCCCCTAGAACTTAGAACTACTTAAACCTAACTAACCTAAGGACATTACACACATCCATGCCCGAGGCAGGATTCGAACCTGCGACCGTAACAGTCGCGCGGTTCCGGACTGAAGCGCCTAGAACCGCTCGACCACCGCGGCCGGCCGCTGAACTGTGATAACAATAATTTAAGATTGGACTACAAATTAAATTTTGCAGTTTTAAGAAGAATATAAAAACATGATAGGAAAGAGGAAATATTTGTTAGTGTCGTCACCGATTGTGACTGGCGGTGAATACCTCGGAATGGTTTCTTCCAGCTGTTGACATCCAGTCACAACAAAAAAGTTTGGTTAACTGTTGAACTGTGATGTAGCCTGTAGGAATAGTGCAGACAACAGTCACCACAACCGTGATGTCACTGACACGTTCCAAATACACCAACAATGGTAAAGAACACAAATCAGCATGGAGAAGCAGTACTTGCGGACGCTCGAATCAGCCCATCATCGCCCAACAGCCGGGCAGTGATGTGACGTTGAGACCGCGCTAGTCTGCAACACACCAATAAAGCAGATGCTTCTGCCTTAGACAGGAGATGAATTCCCCTCTGGGGAGACGCCGTCATATTCTCCGCGGCACCTACTATTGACTGTAATCAAGGCTCAATAATGAAGTTCCTGCAACCGTCATCGGGCCTTCTCCAACTGCACAGCATCCTCCCTCAGCAGAAAATCCAAGCCCAAACACTTTTTTTTAATCTCATTTTGTTCGTTTTAGTTAGTTGCATCTGCTCGGGGCGGACGTCGCAAGACACCTGTTTCAGTTCGTCGTTGATCCATTAACTCAGTGTTGTTTTTTTTCTTTTTAATTTTACTACAGAGGGCAGCTAACCCTCTCACCGAACACGCTGGACTACCGCGCCGGCACCACTTGACCACCGTCAACTATATATAACACCTAACACTTACTCACAGATCGTCCGTTACATAATAGACACGTAAAACTTCTCTTTTGATTTTCTCGGAAGTGCCACATTAGTGCACATTACTACTTGCACATGGCCTACTAGAGTTCGAAGCAAATCCGTGATCCCAACGCCATCGCCTTCCCTTGTAAGTTACCGGCACGGACAGGAGCAGCGGGTAATCCTGCGTGCCGGTGTGGCGAGAGTTACGCACCTCGCACATACTAGTCGTCTGTCAGACCAACACCGACTCAAAAGAAGGCCTCGGCGCTTGTTCGTGACGTCAAGTCAGCTAGGCACGGCGAACGCCAGGTCTGTTGCAGGCATACTCATAATGGTGGTGTCTCTGACACAGGAAAATGTGAAACTATTGGCGGTAGTTGACCAACACACATTGTTCTGAGAGATTTCTGTAATCAATTAATTGTGCAATTCATTACACTTCTTAAAAAATAGTGTACCCCTGATCTTAAATTTCCACCTGTTTTAAGGATTGACATACAAAAACAACTTCATGGTCCAGCAGCAACAGAATTTGTGCTTCTTTACCTTATTTGTAAATCTGAGGAAGTTACGTTTGTTCTGGGTTGCTTTTACAAGAAACTGTGAACATATTGGTGCTCTTCTTTAGGTATCTTGGTTGACTATGGGGTAAGGAGCACTGAATGTTGATAAAATATCTTGCGATTGTACACGTTGGGGGAGGGGGTGGGGGACAGAAGAAGAGGCAAAAGAGAGATACTTGTTTTATCAAATAAAATTTTTTTATCTTATGAAGTTTCTCCTTTCAGTTGCAAGAGGGGTATATTTATCTTCTCTAATGTGCATGTTTAAAAAAGTTTAAGCTCAGCAGTATTTTCGATGTATGAAGCTATTTTGTTTCCTGTTTAGAATACCTTTCGTTAAAAACGACTGTAATCTAATGACTGGCAACAGTTGGACATTTACACATGTAAATTAGTTCACACTCCCAGTGATGATGTCAAACGAAAATAAATAAATAAATAAAAGAAACGAGTTAATTGTAGAGGGGTTGAGGTAAGTTTCGATAATAAAATGGATCAAGTAAATATAGTCACTTGAATGTAAAATTTCCGAAGCTTGCAATGGGGCAAAGCATCTTCTCATATTGATCTACGTTTGTTTCGACAGGATTCAGTAATACAAAACTATGATCTTCATTTGTAGCTTTACAATAGTAAGAAAATCTTTCATCTAAATAAAACTGCAGAATCCAAATCAACACCAAACATTTTGTCCAAAAATAAGAGATTTATAGTGATAAGCACGGCCAGGCGTTTCTGCCTGCAACAGACCTGGCTTTCGCCGTGCCTAGCTGACGTGACGACACCAACAAGTGCCGAGGCCTTCCTTTGAGTCGGTGTTGGTCAGACACGCACGATACAAGGCGAGACACAAAGAGGACTAACAAGGCGGGCGTGAGGCTGTCTGTGTCGTCTCGAGCCGGGGCGTGTGCTGCTGCGTTGTTCTCTTCCCTTCTGTCCTGACTGCACGCCGCTTCGTCACGGTGTTTCTCTTTCTCCCGCTTAACCATCGTTCGCGTCTGCTGTTCCCAGTTCCATACAGAGTGCGTAGCTCCGATAAGGATTTCGGCTGCAACATGTAATAATGCATTCACTTCAAATAGGAAATTTGTGGTAAGGTCTTATAGGACCAAACTGCTGAGGTCATCAATTCCCAAGCTTACGCATTACTTTATCTAACTTAAACTAAATTATGCCAAAGACAACACACACACACACACACACACACACACACACCCATTCCCAAGGAGGCTTCGAATCTCCGACGGGGGGAGCCGTGTGGACCGTGACAAGACGCCTGAGACCGCGCGTATATCCCACGCTATCCCACTGTGTATGGTGCTTGGAATATCCTCCATAGATATCACCAGTAAATACAGAGCTGCAAACTACTGGTTAAAGATGGGGAGACTAGGTAAGATACACACAATAATTGATGTACCGAGACAGACGACACACGACACGTCACCTTAAAAGATGCAGTTTTCATACGTGGTTAGGTGAGTAGGATGTAAGTGATAAGGGACGTATACTGCACGACTCTCTCCCAGACATAAGGGAGCGGATGAGAATGAAATATATCGATCCCACCCGCGGTATGGTACATTTCTTAACCGGCACGGACCTCATCCCACGCACTTAAACCCCCTGAGTCTGACACAGACTCCTACATGCACAAGGCGAGCCGATGTGGCCCAGCGGTTCTAGGCGCTTCATTTTGGAACCGCGCGACCGCTACGGTCGCAGGTTTGAATCCTGCCTTTGGTATGGATGTGTGTGGTGTGCTTAGGTTAGTTAGGTTTAAGTAGTTCTAAGTTGTAGGGGACTGATGACCTCAGATGTTGAGTCCCATAGTGCTCAGAGCCATTCGAACCATTTTTACATACACATGCGGGGAAGAAGGTTCCGCGGAACACGCTGTTTTCTTCTAAGGGCAATACGCGAACGACAGACATACACTACACTTAGACTACACAGAAAGAGACATACATATATACACAGCAATGAGAGACAAGAAAATGGGCACAACTAAATGCATTGACAAACAGTATTTCAAAAACAACACACGAAGAGTACCTGTTGACACGACGAAACAGATATGACTATACGCAACGTAACAGCAATTTCCAGAGGGAGGATGGCGACACTCACAGTGACAGCGATAATAGTGACACTAAAGACGAACAGGTGGAGGAAGACGAGATGTAACAGAAATAGGCATAATGTGCTGGTGATCTAGCCACGAAAGCACCAGATGTTTTACACGGATGAGCAACTGAAGTTAATGAATAGGAATAGCAGTGCTAGTTCTCCACTATTAACCAAACTTTTTTGTAGTGACTGGATGTCAACAGCTGGAAGAAACCATTCCGAGGTATTCACCGCCAGTCACAATCGGTGACGACACTACCAAATCTTTCCTCTTTCCTATCATATTTTTATATTCTTCTTAAAACTACAAAATTTTATTTGTAGTCCAATCTTAAATTATTGTTATATTAAAAAAGAATTATTCTTTGTAAAATTTTGTAGATAAAAACAAAAGAAAAGGAACATATCCGTATGCGCAGTAACTGTTCGTTGCACATTTTTGACAGGATTTTCACATCTTCGGAAATGGCATTTTTGACTATGTTACGATGATCTAAAAATGGGTCTCGGCTCGAAACTAGTCAGGCAGTGAATCAAAAAAGTAAAATTCGCAACTTTGGACTGGTTTTTCGTTGTAATGAAAAGAAAATAAGACTACAAAAAAGATGAAAAACGAAAACTGTAAGATGTAATACCTGTTTTAAAACATCAGGTAACGGGTCTATAATTTGGCAATAAATAAATAAATTTGATAGGGCATTTACTCTATGTGATTTACTCTATGTATGCGGACACCTCTGTGGATGCTAAATTCAAATGGTTGAAATGGCTCTGAGAACTATGGGACTTAACTTGTGAGGTAATCAGTCCCCTAGAACTTAGAACTACTTAAACCTCACTAACCTAAGGACATCACACACATCCATGCCCGAGGCAGGTTCAGAACCTGCGACCGTTCCAGACTGCGGGATTCCAGACTGAAGCGCCTATAACCGCTCGGCCACAACGGCCGGCCAAGCGACATTCCAACTGTGAAAGAAGAAGTGATATTAATTCTTCTACATAAAATGTACTATATACCATACAAACGAAACAGTCACTAAGCGCTTAGTAAATAACTATATAGAGTACTCAGCACATTTGTGTTAAACCATTTCTGTTATTTTTAGCCGTACAGAAACTGTAAGCAAAATAGTATAACTTTGACCGTAGCAGAAGCTGTAAGCGAAGTGTAAACTTTGACCATAGATGTATATTCGAATGTAAACAAAGATGTCATCACAACATGGTGGATACAGGCCTGTTTTATAAAAAACAGAAGTAAAAAACTGTTCGTGCCACATCCATGAGGGCGCGAATCGGAATAACAATAACCAGAATGGAAAGTAAGAACACCTATACGGCAGTACATCGTAAATATATAACTCGCGATGTGTAATATCTACACAAAATTGTTATTTGGCACAGGGCAACTATAGTATCCATTTCGCTGTCTGTGCTGTGACTACGTGCTACCTGAAGACTCAATTATGTATTACGCTAATTGAAGATGGGCGAAAGCCCGAATCGCGTATTAGCTTGAAAAAATACATAACAAAGTGGCTAGTTGCTGTATTTATTTAAATAGTATCGACCATTGGTGATTTGACTGTTAAGTGGAAACGCGAAGGAACAACAATTTCTGCAGCAAGACCCTCCAGACCTTATGTACTGAAGGACATGTGTTCAGTGTTCCATGTTCTAAGTTGCTCCGCTGAGAATACGAAATTGGAGGAATTCGAAAACTGCCGATTCAGCACGATTGTTTGCGGAAGAAAATAGTAGAGTAACGAATATTTCCATTCCACCGTGTAAATGCTTTACTTTACTTGTTTGACGTATATATATATTATTTGCACTCGAACTATTTAAAAGACACCAGTATCCAGTTTTGACCTATAAAGTTCTGGGGATCTTCTCCTCCCATTGAATCAGCCCTTTTCGAAACCTGGGACGTCTGTTTGTGTTTTTACTTTAACCTAAGAACTTATTTTTGTAATCGACCCTTTGTCCAGCTTCCAATTATAAATTGCCGTAGATGTCATTCTTCTCTTGAACTGGCCCGGCTCGAGCCCTGGGTCGTACTTTTGTGTTTTTTTTAAATTTATATAATAAGCTTATATTTGTACTTAACACTCTTATCATTGTTCTGTTGTGAAAACAGCACTGATGTTAATTTGTTACTGTTGTAACCACAGCGGGCTGTCTCGTGTTAGTCTTTCAGTGTTTTAATTTTACTTTAAGAATTTATGGTTGTACATCGAGTTCTTTTTATTGTTCTACTGTGGAAACTGCAATTATGTCAATGTGGCTTGTTTGTACGCACTCTTGGTAGTGAGGTCTTTTGCTTCCCAAAGACAAAAATAAATAAATAAACCGCATTACTTTGAGTGCGCTGAGGGTAACGAACTGGAGGAACACGAAAACTACCTACTCGCACTAAGTCGGGCGCCCCAGACAGGAAATGTTTCAGGCAGTAACGTAACAATACTTTGGCTGTCATGGAATACACGTTAGTCAGTAATGAAATACATACGATATGCAACAGCCTTAATCTTAGTACAGCCTGTACAGAGGTGCATCTCGTTTGCCAGTTGGCAGGCACAGTGCTGCTGGAAGTTGTAGCGAGGCTGCGCTGGAGCGCTGGAGGAGAGCGGAGCGGCTGGGCTGGAAACGGCCCGGAGAGAGGCAGTTAGGGCGGTGGAGGACTGCGTTGTTGTGTCGCCGCGAGCACTCTTCCAGCGGTGCTCAAGGAAGCGCCGCTGGAGCCCTGGAGGCAGGGCACGAAGGAGCAGTCCGCGCACCGGGGACAAACGAGCAGCCCGCCTGGCAAAAAAATACACCAGCACAAAACATCACTCCTCTTTACCTGCTGTGAGCAAGAGCTTCGATGGATGAGAAGTCGGGCTTGCTGGTATTTTTCATGGGAATTGGCTGCTGGAGTAACACCTGTGATCTCTTCCGTGGCCAAATATAAGGGGCGTTCAAAAAGAAACGAACCGGAAGCATAATTACAGAATCCAGTACCTGCAAGAACTATTGACTCTTAATGTTGAGACACTTGTCCCACTGTGTCACAAGGCGGTGAATGGCGGTCTCATATATCTCCCGGGACTGCGATGTTAACCAGTTCCGCATGTGCAGCTAGACGTCGTCGTCCGAGGTGAATCATTTGCCCCTCAGAGCCTTTTTAAGGGGACCAAAAATTCATTCCTTCTGAGTCATTTCCTGAAGCACGGGACAACAGTTAATTTCCCAGCATTACTCGCAAACCTTGACCACTCTTCGCCAAGCAATCAAACCAAACGACCAGGCAATCTCACCCGTGGTGTCATTCTGCTCCACGACAATACAAAGCCTCATACGGCCAACAGAGTCGCGGCACCCCTGCAGAAATTCAAGTGGGAAGTTCTCGGCCACCCTCCATATGGTCCGGACCTCTCTCCCTGTGATCACGCAATTTTTGGTCCCTTTAAAAAACGCTCTTACCTCGGACGACGACGTCCAGCTGTACGTGTGGAACTGTTTAACATCGCAGCCCCGGGAATTTTATGAGACCGCCATTCACTGCCTTGTGTCGCAGTGGGACATGTGTCTCAACAACCAGGGGCAATAGTTATAACATACAGATACTGGTTTCTGTAATTATGGCTCCGCCTCGTTTCTTTTTCAACGCCTTTTATACTTAGTGTCGGTGTTCTCGGTACTGAAGGATTAGAATTAGATTCTCTGTATCTCGTCAGTATTTTTTTATTTTTTTTTATTTTTTAGCTAAGTCAGGCCATTTGTGGAGCTGCCTGGATACAGAAGCTCCTTCAGGATTCATTTACTGGCAATGACGGCTGGAGGGAATGGCGACATGCTTATCACATGTCCCACGATCATACGAGGAACTTTCAGTTACTAATGCCACACTTTTTTCCTGAAAGTAGGTTGGTTTTATTCAGGATTCCAGTACACCATATTACTTCACACTCTTTTCCTACAAAACCCTATGTTTCAACACAATATCCGTTCAATACGCTGGCTTTACGCCACCTTACTGGAACGGCATGTAATGCCCTCATGGTACCACCTCTACCGGTTGACGTCGGAGCCAAAGTCGTGCTACATGAATAACCTTCCCATCATCTTCATACTGTTCCTGTAGTGCATCCTCCGTTAGGCCAAACACATAGAAGTCGGAAAGTGCGAGAACCGCGTTGTAGTATAGAACGGTCTATTGATGTTTTGTGAGCTCCTCACGGGTTCGCAGGATGCGTTGTCATGGAGAAGGAGAAGTTCGTTTGCATTCTTGTGACGACGAACATGCTGAAGTCGACTCTTCAGTTTCCTCAGCGTATCACAATACACTTCAGTGCTGATTGTTCCACCATGAGGGAGGACATCAAATAGAATAGTCCTTTCAGAGTCACAGAATGCCGTTGTCATGAGTTTAGCGACTGAGGGAGCGTGTTTGAAGGTTTTCTTCGGAGGGGAGGTGGTGTGGATTGCCATTTTGTTTCCGGTTCGAAGAGATGAAGCCGTGTTTCATCGCCTGGAAGATGTTAGACAAAAAATTGTCACGTTTGCCCTGGTAACGCGCAAGAAATTCTGCACAGATGGTCCATCGTTGCTCTTTACGGTCTTCTGTTAAGCGGCAAGGAAACCATCGGGCACACACCTTGGAGTACCCCAACTGGTGGACGAGTGTGTCAGCACTATCAGCAGAGACGTCCAGTTGTGCAGCGAGGTCACCTCGAATGAGAGTGTCCGCACGTTCAAACATCGCAGGAGTCACGGCCGCTCGGCACGTGGGAGATATGATTCAAATGGCTCTGAGCACTATGGGACTCAACATCTGAGGTCATGAGTCCCCTGTAACTTAGAACTACCTAAGCCTAACCAACCTAAGGACATCACACACATCGATGCCCGAGGCAGGATTCGAACCTGCGACCGTGGGAGATCTGACAGGTTTACACGACCTTGTTGTGATGATGACAGACGCCTAGCCCCACGACTCACCGTGCTTTTGTGCACTGCCAGGTCTCCATTGACATTCTACAAGCGCCTATAAATATCTGCTATGTTCTGGTTTCCCGTGGAAAGAAACTTAATGACAGCTCACTGCTTGGAACGCACAGACACCATTTCAAAGACTACGTATAGCGTCGGCGCCAATCGGAACTTCATGAAATTGTAAGGACTGTAGCAGGAATATTCCACAATGTGCCACAAGAAATTCCACATTTTTTCTACCGAAATTGTGGTTTAATGTGTTAAGAATTTAAAGCTAAGCATATAAAATCGTTATTGCTGAAAATTCAAAATTCAAATCAGTTTGTTTTCATTAGTTTCGGATTATTCACCAAAAGACAAATACAAAATCAAAACCAAATAATAAATTAAAAAGTATAGCTTCAAGCTGAAGTATTACAGCATGGACAACGAGCATCTTCTAAATGATATACTGCTTTCCTTTCATTATTTTGCGGGGCTGTAAGCAAGAAAGGTATAAAATATTTGTACTTGTGTTTAAGGTTTGCAGATAGACGTAACTGCTTTCAGTCTCAAAAACTGGATGAATATTTGGGCACTGCATGTTTCACTGACTCGAGACATACACGCAGTTTCTAACTTCAATACTTGACTTACAGTGTTAAACATTTAACGTAAGTTTATACCAATTAAGATAGGGAGACGAGGAGCTTTTGTTTGCTTCGAGGAAAGTGCGAAAGTTGGATATTTTCAGATAGCCTTTACTGAACGTAAATGTTAATAAAAACCGCCACAGTAGCGTTTCAGGTAGCCTACGTTTGACGGCCGGGTGGCCGAGCGGTTCTAGGCGCTTCAGTCTGGAACCGCGCGACCGCTACGGTCGCAGGTTCGAATCTTGCCTCGGGCATGGATGTGTGTGATATCCTTAGGTTAGTTAGGTTTAAGTAGTTCTAAGTTCTAGGGGACTGATGACCATAGATGTTAAGTCCCATAGTGCTCAGAGCCATTTGAACCATACTCGGGGTAAGCGCCGCGTCTAGAAGGCGATCGTACTCGTGACGTCATGACTGAACACACTCTCAGTAATAAAGATTTTTCTTTAGTCTCTGCAGCTGTTGGTAATAACAGGAAAGCGACGGCTGCACAGTAACAGATGAGCGAACACTGTTGTTCCACAAGTCGTTGCCAAGCCGAACATCATTTGACGAGCACTGCTCTCTGCGACCAGTTCCTCAGCACTGCAGCGGAGATTAGAATCGACGCTCGGTTGCCGCATGACGACATCGGTGTCGATCTTACCAAGCATCGATCGTCAATCTCGCGCTTTTTTAACAGCTAATTAGAGGTCCGGAATTTTTTCGGAGGCGCCGGTGTGCTCTTGATAAAGCCAGTGCCTTTTCCTCGAGCGCTTTCAGCACTCGAGCCCGCATTCACGCGACGAGGCGTGTGAGCGTTTTATATGTGAACACTCCAGGGCCACTCGAAGTCGCGAACGTGTACTCGACTCCGGCAATGGGCCCCGAGCTTGGCTCCTGAAAGTAACTTACTCACCCGTCATTTGCTTCCACGCCATAGCAGCGAAACGAAAAGCACTTTGCGGCAGCACAACGCAGTCGTGAACCGACTTACCGCACAAGCTTAAGGCACAAATTCGCTGCAGTGAACCCTTAATAATAACCTTCGTGGTCGGCGAAATTTTAAAGTAACGGGGGAGCAATGCGAGTCCTTCATTGACACCCGGTGCCATGGACGCGCATTCGGAAGACGGTGGTTCGTATCCATTCATGAAATGCATTTACAGTTGCGAATATGGGCAACCATCAGCGGTATAATGGAATGACGGTAACGAAAATTTGTACCAGACTGCAACACGAACCTGAATTTTCCGCATATTGCGAGCGTTCGCATTACTATTAGACTACCCGAGCGCGACTCATGGTCAGATGCTAACTTCTGTATGCCGTCAACCATGTGTCTACTGCCTTCACTCGTACATGTCTTATGTATATCCCCGTACAGGGCAGGCATTTTAGTTCAAAGTAGCATGCCCGGTGTCGGCGGATACTTCTGAACAGCACAAGCACTGCAATATCGTATACAGGGTGAAAAATATTGAAACTGACAAACACTGGGAGGTGACATCAACACAAATATTTTTCCCTAATGTCATTTTTTCCTATGGGGAGTATTTAACCCGGTAGAGGAAGATTTCTCTGGCAGCAAATTAATTAAACCAACAAACACTTTTCCATTTTTTTATGACCAAGAGACAACACATTAACATAACCCAATTTCAATTACAGTAAATTTCTAAAAATGCCTCCATTGACACGTAAACAGAGGTTACAGCGTCGGATCATGTTCTGTCTGACACGGGCAAAAACCCCAGGAGTATCTGAATTGTTCCTGCTGCTGCTACTATCCAGCAACCAGATCCTCTTCTGATGCAACAGGAGTTGAGAAACAAGGTTGCGCATCTCTCCCCACACAAAAAAGTCCAGAGGGGACATATCTGGGGGATCGAGCAGGCCATGGTACAGGATCACCTCTGCCAATCCACGTTTCTGGGAAAGTCCAGAGGGGACATATCTGGGGATCGAGCAGGCCATGGTACAGGATCACCTCTGCCAATCCACGTTTCTGGGAATCGTCGGTCCAGGAATCGACGCACACGACGACTGAAATGTGCCGGCTCCCCGTCATGTTGCAACCACATGCGTTGTCTTCCAGCAATTCTGGCAATGCTCTGGCGAGAGAATTGTAATAGTGCCTGCCATTTAACGGCCTAGGTAGCAGATACGACCCAATTAAACAGTCTCTAACAACACCGACCCACACATTAACGAAGAACCGCATTTGATGAGCGCTAGTAACTGTGGCATGTGGGTTACCCTCACTCCAAACATGCGAATTGGGCATGTTGAAGACTCCATCACGCCCGAAGGTTGCTTCATCGGTAAACAACACAGAGAATGGTAATGCATTTCACACTGTTCCAGATACCACTGCGAAAACTGTGCTCTGGGTGGATAATCAACTGGTTCCAAGTAGTGCACACGCTGTACGTGAAATGGACGTAACAATTGCTATCGAAGGACTGTTCTTACATCGTAATACGGCCTCTAACAACTGAAGAGCGTAATACGGCCTCCAGCGGTTTAAATAATCCTCGTAGGAAAAAATGACATTAGGGAAAAATATTTGTTTTGATGTCCCCTACAAACTCCTAGAGTTTGTCGGTTTAAATACTTTTCACCCTGTAGAAGTATGAAACAGGGATTTAGTTGCTATAATTACACCTCTGTTGTTTCAAATTGGCTATTCAGACTTTCCGTATTTTTCATAGATCGCTTAAGGTGATATTCGAAATGGTTCTTTTGAAAAAGGCGCTACCAGTTCCTTCCAGGTACGTATAGGAAAATCGGAATGTATTCGTTAAAACAAGAAAATCAAAATAGCTTGATATCAGGACCGATTTCGCACTTACCTGTCAACATTACCTGTTCCATAGCTGATACAAATGAATTTGTTGTGACAGTTGGCAACCTCTGCCAGACAGGGCCACGAATCCAGATTTCTTGTTTTCTTCGACCAGCCGCCTTAACTGTCAGACCATCTGAATACGCCCCCAGGCTTGACTCAAACTCCCACCTATGTTCGTTCCCATTCCATTCAGGTGAGAAAAGTCAGGTGATGGGGAACGCACAGATGGCGGTAGTATCGCGTACACAAATTACGAAACTGCCTTGCATTGGCGGAACTGTCATTTGCACTCAGATGGTTCATGTGAAAAGGTTTCCGAAGTGATTATGGGCGCACCACGGGAACTGACAGATTTTGAACCCGATTTGGTATTTGTAACTAGATGCATAGGACATTCCATTTCGGAAATTGTCAGGAAATTCAGTATTCCGAGGTCCACAGTGTAAAGAGTGTCCCGAGAATACCAAATTTCAGACATTGTCTCTAACCACGAATAACGCAGTGGCCGATGCCCCTCACTTAACGACCGAGAGAGTAGCAGCATTAGCGTAGAGTTCTCAGTGCTAACAGACCAGCAACACTGCTTGTAATAACTGCACGAATCAATGTGGGACGTACGACAAACGTATCAGTTAGGACAGTGCGGCGAAATCTGGCGTTGATGGGCTGTGGCAGCAGACGACCAGTGCGAGTGCCTTTCCAGGACATCGCCTGCAGCGCCTGTCCTGCGCTAGCGATCGTATCGGTTGGACTCCAGACGACTGGAGAAGCGTGGCCTGATCAGATGAGTTCAGATTTCATCTGGTAAGAGCAGACGGCATGGTTCTAGTGTGGCACAGACTCCACGAAGCCATGAACCCAAATTGTCAACAAATCGCTCTGTAAGCTGTTGGTGACTCCATAATTGTGTGGACTGTGTTTACAAGGAATGGACTGGGTCCTCTGATCTATCTGAACCGATCATTGACTGGAAATGGTTGTGTTCGGTTACTTGGAAACCATTTGCAGCCATTCATGGACTTTATGCTCCCAAACAACGATGGAATTTTTATGAAACACGACAATCACAAAGTAAATCAACAAAATGCATGTGCTATACCGCCATTTCTGTTTACACAGTGCATCCAACCTCTTAACACGAACATTAACATGATTTCAAGGAATAAATAGCTAAAAAACACAGCCTTCTAGATTGAATAGTTCAAGGAAAAGAGATACTTAGGCAAGTCCGTGCAGAACGACCGGATAATTAATAAGAGATAATAATCCGAAAATGTGACTTTTTGACCAATTCCGCCATACGTACTCCCCTTAACGACGACGGCCGGTGTGCCGGCCAGCCTGGATGCGGTTTTTAGGCGGTTTTCCACATCCTACTAGGTGAATACCGGGCTGATCCCCACGTCCCGCCTCAGTTACACGACTCACAGACATTTGAAACACAATCACACTATTCCACGATTTACACTAGATGCAGACAGCGGGGGTACGCTAATTCCGTCCCGGGGGGTACGGGG